>NC_041005.1:37873685-38183623 GCF_004193775.1 Glycine soja
TTACGGATTGCGCAACAATGCTTCCCTTCGACTTTTGGCATGTCGCGGAACTCCACGGATTGCCTAACGATGGGTGTTAAGTACCTCGAAGCGCTCAAGCGAGGGTCGCATGCTATCAAACAGATGGTCCCCGAACGAAATTTGTTAGACAAGTGGCCTCAGATATCTTAAGAAGGGGGGGTTGAATTAAGATATTCCAAACTACTTCCCCAATTTAAAAATTTATTTCACTTTCTTTTCAAGTTATAGATTCCCTTAACAATGAACTTCTTAAATATTAATTCAAATAAAACAATTTGAATATGAATGTAAAGCAATAATAAACAAAGGAGATTAAGGGAAGAGAAAGTGCAAACTCAGATTTATACTGGTTCGGCCACACCCTTGTGCCTACGTCCAGTCCCCAAGCAACCCGCTTGAGAGTTCCACTATCTTGTAAATTCCTTTTACAAGTTCTAAACACACAAGGACAATCCTTCCTTTGTGTTTAGAATTCCTTTACAACAAGAGACCCACGGTCTCTTAATCCCTTAGAGAATGAGTAGAAGAAGAAGAAGAATGAATCTCTCTAGAAAGAGATGGATTTTACAGATTGAGCGCTCAAATAATTCCTTAATGAGTTGTAATTGAATTGGCCAAGGAATCTTTAAGAGGATAAAACAATTTTGCTCTTTTAGAGAATTAACACTTGTTGTTCTTAAAAACTCTATGAAATTCGTGTCTCAAGTCACACATATATAGGCCTATGATAGCCATTCAATAACCACATAAAAAGATGTGACTGTTGAGAATGTTTTCTGAAAAACTCCTCTGGTAATCGATTACAATAAGTGTGTAATCGATTACACTCTTTAAAATTTGAATTAAAACGTTCAGAAACTGCTGGTAATCGATTACCATATATGTGTAATCGATTACACAGTGCAAATTTTGAATTCAAATTTTAATAGCTGTTGTAAATCAGTTTTGGCCACTGGTAATCGATTACATCCTCTGGTAATCGATTACCAGAGAGTAAATTTGTTGATAAAGACTTTTTTTAACTTAAAATTCTTGGCCAAACCTTTTGCGATTTCAATAGGAATTCCCTTCCTATTTAATATCCTTTCTAAGACTCTATAGACTGTCTTGATTATCCATCTTGAATATCTCTAATTGCTTTGTCTTGAGTAAATCTTTGAGAAGCATATGATTCATGTAATCCTTTGGCATCATCAAAACTTTCAGCTTGATCCTTTGTCTACAATCTTCCCCTTTTTGATGATGACAATACCTGAAATCAAGACAAGCTATATACAAGATGATAGCACGCTCACACAACCCTTACTCCCCCTATCTTTTGGCATGTATGCCTAACTTTGCTTAACGATAAATTTCTAATTGATTTCTAACCATGTTCTTGCCTAAGTTCTCTCCCCCTTTGGCAACATCAAAAAGAACTAGAGCAAGGCAATCAATATCCAAACAGTAACACAATAAATATCCAAACAAAACCAACCATTTAACCAAAATAAATCCATACATTGTTATAATCAACGAAAGCAAAGTCTAGAAATATAATTATAGTGCAAGATTACGATAACTAGAGCAACAAAAAGCCAAATACACGGCAATAAAACAAAGTACTAATAATACTTAACCACTAATAATACTTAGTCTTAATAATAACATATAAGCTAAGAGGATGATGGAGGCGGTGGTGGTGGATCAAAGCAAGTACGGATGAAGGAGACATCTTCTTCAACTTTGGTGATCCTTGATTCTATGGCATTAAACCGCATGTCGACTTGCAATTCCATATCATCAAATTTGTCACCAACAAAAGTTTGAAGACCATCGAACTTTTCCAAAAGCTTTCGAAGAAGAGAGGAATTATCTTCAACTGGTAGGTTGCCTTCATCATCAGCGGGTGGAGCACCCTTTTTGACCCAAGAGCCATCATGCTCTTTGCAGTAACCAAAAGAAGCAATCACAGCAGCACCAATTAAAAAGGATCTCTTGATTGGAACGTAAGGTTCAGAATCAAGAGGAATTTGAAAATGGCGGAAAAAGAGAGTGACAAGCTGTGGATATGGTAGTGGAGCATTTAATCGCAATGCCTTATGCATGCGATATCTGACTAAGTGTGCCCAGTCAAGTTGACGCCCTGTATGAAAGGCCCACATGATAATTAGATCTTCCTCAGAAACCTGGGCAAGGTTGGAAGACCGTGGAAGCAAAATACGCACAATTAAATAGTGAAGAATGCGGCTTTCAAAAGCCAATGACCCGGCAAGAAGACGTCCGATCATATCCGCATTGTTGGTGCAAACCAACTGGCGGGCATCATGGGCAGAGAAATCAAATTTCCAGTCGTCATTCAGTGTACCTTCAAATGGTACACCGTCACTGGGTAATTTGGTTAAGTCATGGAAAAGGGACTGGTCAATGACCATTTTTATCTCAAAAATTTCAGAAATCAGAGTGTTGTCCTGAATTTCAAGATTACAATAAAAAGCTTTAACCAATTCAGGATAAATAGGCAATTGTAATGACATAAAAGGTAGAAGACCTAAGTTCTGAAAGGCTTGAATGCAATCAAAGGTTTCAGCAGAAAAGAATTCCATATCAATAAACTTAGGGTCGATAATGGAACGAGATGAGAAAAGATTGGAGTACCGTTTCTGCTGTTCGTCGGAAGAAAACACTGGGGAAGAGGACAATGAGGGTGGAATTGGTGTTGTGGATGCGCTAGTGGCTCCAGAACGATGAGCTCTTGAAGCCAAAGCGGAGGCGGAAGAACCCTTTCGTTTCTTTGACGATTCTGCCATTTTAGGGAGTTTTTGCAGATTTTAATCGGTGGAATCAAAAGAAAAATGAAAAAGAAGAAGATTGCAATTTACAGGAGTTGATTTGATGAAGAAATGAGTGAGATATGAAGGTTTGGAGGTTTAGGAATGGAGGAACGGCGCAAGGAAGAAGGGGCTGCGTAGGAGATTCTGAAAACGTGATATTTATAGAGCAGGACGCGTGGTAATCGATTACAAGTAATGGTAATCGATTACAGGAGGAGGCAGCCTACTGGTAATCGATTACATGAATACTGTAATCGATTACAGGCCATCTGTTCTAGTGTAATCGATTACAGTATTCATGTAATCGATTACCAAAACAAAAAATAGCCTTTTCCTAAAAGAAAACTTATTTCTAAGTCTAAAAACTTATACTATCTTAAGAGTTAATTATACTAACAAGAAAAGTAAACTAAGTTAAACAAAACAAGAGTCATACTTCATCAAAACACAATCAATCATTCATAAAAAAATTACCTATCCAAATCACTAAGGTCTAAAAGCCCTAATTCTCTTCTTATTGAGAAAAATATTTCTTTTGGGAGAGGTTTTGTAAAGATATCAGCAAGCTGATACTTTGTATCAACAAACTCTAATATACAATCTCCCTTTAGGACATGATCTCTAAGAAAATGATGCCTAATTTCTATATGTTTGGTTCTAGAGTGTTGAACAGGGTTTTTGGATAGATTTATGGCACTAGTGTTATCACACCTAATAGGTATACGATCAAGAAGGATACCATAGTCAGATAATTGTTGTTTCATCCATAAAATTTGTGCACAACAACTGCCGGCAGAAATATATTACGCTTCAGCAGTGGACAAAGCAACACTGTTTTGTTTCTTACTATGCCATGAGACAAGAGCGGATCCAATGAATTGACAAGTTCCACTTGTGCTTTTTCTATCAGTTTTAGATCCGGCAAAGTCAGAATCAGAATATCCTATTAAGTTACATGTTGAGTTCTTAGGATACCATAATCCTAAATTTATTGTACCTAATAGATATCTCATGATTCTCTTAACTGCACTCAAATGTGATTGTTTGGAGTTGGATTGAAACCTAGCACACATGCATACACTAAACATAATATCAGGTCTACTAGCAGATAAATAAAGAAGAGATCCGATCATACCTCGATATTGTTTTATGTCTATAGACTGACCAGATTCATCTTTATCTAAGTAACAACTAGTGCTCATTGGTGTAGACATGTGTTTTGCACTATCCATCCCAAATCTTTTGATCAATTCCTTGCAGTACTTGGATTGATTGATGAACATACCTTCTTGAGTTTGCTTGATTTGTAATCCCAGAAAGTACTTTAGTTCTCCCATCATTGACATTTCAAATTCACTTTGCATATCAAGGGAAAACTCCTTGCACAATGAATCATTAGTGGATCCAAAATTTATATCATCAACATATATTTGAACCAACAAAATATCATTATGCTTTCTCTTTATGAACAATGTGGTATCCACTTTACCTCTAGAGAATTCTTTTTCTAGAAGAAAATTGCTTAAACGTTCATACCACGCCCTTGGGGCTTGTTTTAAACCATAAAGAGCCTTTTGTAATTTATAAACATGGTTTGGTTTATCAGGAATTTCAAAACCAGGGGGTTGTTCAACATATACCTCTTCTTGAATTAAACCATTTAGAAAGGCACTCTTAACATCCATTTGATAAAGTTTAAAATCCATTATGGATGCATATGCCAAAAGCATTCTAATGGCTTCTAATCTTGCAACAGGAGCATATGTTTCTTCATAGTCTATTCCTTCTTCTTGATTATACCCTTTTGCTACTAACCTTGCTTTATTTCTAATAATTATACCATGTTCATCTAATTTATTTCTAAAAACCCATTTTGTTCCTATGATAGGATAATTTTCAGGTTTTTCTACTAATTTCCACACATTGTTTCTTTCAAATTGGTTTAGTTCTTCTTGCATGGCAATGATCCAGTTATCATCTACTATGGCTTCTTTTATATTTTTAGGTTCAATCATAGATACAAAAGCCATATTATTACATAAATCTTTAAGAGAATGTCTAGTTGTTACCCCTTTTGAGATATCACCAATAATGTTGTCGAGGGGATGATCTTTTGAAGCTTTCCATTCTCTTGGAAGTTCATCATTGGATTTGACTTCTTCTGGAGGATCTTCATTGTTTCCTTTATCATTTCCTTTGGAATCTTGTTCATGAATATTCATATGTTCTAAAGAATCTGCAATATCATCTAGCATATTCTTTCTTGACAGAATAGCATTAGATTAATCAAAGGTAACATGAATGGATTCCTCGATATTCATAGTTCTTTTATTATATATCCTATATGCTTTGCTTTGTAATGAATATCCAAGAAAAATACCTTCATCAGATTTTGCATCGAATTTTCCTAGATTATCTTTACCATTATTAAGCACAAAGCACTTGCAACCAAAAACATGTAGATGAGAAATATTAGGTTTTCTACCATTATATAACTCATATGGGGTTTTCTTTAAAATGGGTCTTATCAAGGCCCTATTCATGATGTAACATGCAGTATTGACAGCTTCAGCCCAAAAATACTTTGGAAGAGAAGTATCATTTAATAAAGTTCTTGCAATTTCTTCCAATGACCTATTTTTCCTCTCAACAACTCCATTTTGTTGAGGGGTTCTAGGTGCAGAAAAATTGTGTTCAATACCATGTTCATCACAAAATAATTCAAAATCTTTATTTTCAAATTCACCCCCATGATCACTTCTAATGGATGCAATCTTGAGATTTTTCTTGTTTTGTATGACTTTAGCAAGTTTTCTAAATGCTTGGAATGAATCACTTTTATGTGTAATAAATAATGTCCAAGTATATCTAGAGAAATCATCAACTATAACTAAAGCATAGTAATTTCCTCCAAAACTCATGGTTCTAGATGGACCAAATAAATCCATATGCAATAATTGTAAGGGTTGAGTGGTTGAAACAACATTTTTAGGTTTGAATGAGACTCTTGTTTGTTTGCCCTTTTGACATGCATCACATAGTTTATCTTTTTCAAATTTCAATTTAGGCAAACCAACTACTAAATCTTTTGAAATTAATTTATTTAAGTGATCCATGTTTATGTGAGCAATTCTTTTATGCCATAACCATGGATCTTCATCTTTACTAAGAAAGCAATGATTGTTTTCTTGTTTTATGCTTAAGTCTATCATGTAAACATTATTGACTCTATGTCCTATATGCTTTATATTAATGTCATGCTTATGTTCTATAAGACATTTTTGAGAATCAAATAATACTAGATAGCCTTTGTCACATAGTTGACTAACGCTAAGCAGGCTATACTTAAGTCCTTCAACAAGTAGAACATTTTCAATGGAGTTTGAAGAATTTGTACCTATTTTACCCACTCCAAGGATTCTACCTTTGTTGTTATCACCATATGTTACATGCCCGCTTTTCTTTGGAGAGATATGTGTAAAATTTGATGCATCTCCAGTCATATGTTTTGAGCATCCGCTATCTATGTACCACTTCTTTCTCAAAGATATCTGCATAATTAAGTTTTTGACTTAGGTACCCAAATTTTATTGGGTCCTTGCATGTTAGTATTAACTGAGGATCCTTTTGGGACCCATATCATTTTAATGTTACTGTAATTTTTCTTGAAGTAGCAAGTTGATATGCCATGTCCTCTTCTTCCACAGTAAAAACAAGTGATAGAATTAGAATTACATTTTTGTGTGGAAGTGGAAAAGTTTTTATGAAACTTTTGTTGTTTATCAGATTTATACCCTAGTCCATTTTTATTAGACACATATCTTTGTTTACTTAATATAACATCTAAATTATTTTTACTATATGAAAATTTTGCAAGTGAATTTTTCAACTCTTTAATTTCTTTTACATATTTATCACAACAACTACAAGAATCTGATATTTTCTTGTCAGAAATAGTGGAGATATTAACTTTTTCATTTATTTTAGAAATTGAGACTTCATTTCTAAGAAGATCTAATTCTTTGTTTAATTTCGAAATCTCATTTTCTAAATTTGAAATTGTTTTCTTTGAAGATGAAACTAATTTTGCAAGTTTAATTGACTCTTTATGCAGATCAGCAAATGCATCTTGCAATTCATCAAAAGAAATAGATAAGTTATTTGAAGATGTTACCTCTTCATCACTTTCGTAACTTTTAGCCATAAGGCAGAGATTTATCTCTTCATTTTCAGAATCTTCAGAAGATTCCATATCATTTTCATCCCATGTGATGTATGCTTTCTTCAGTTTCTTTTCACTATGATTTTTCTTTTCAGATTTTTCCATCTTTTTCTTGAAGATGGGACAATCAACCCTCATATGTTCAGGTTGATTGCATTCAAAGCATTTTAGAGTAGAGGATGAATTTTCTGTCCTTCTCTTTGATTTAAAATTGGGTCACCTCTGATTTCCTCTTACTTTAAGAAACTTGTTGAATCTTCTTACAAAAAGACTTAGATCATCATCATCATCTGGATCATTATCCTGATCACTTTCTTCTTGAATTGATGATGATACTTTAAGAGCAATTCCTTTCTTTTTCTTGTCATTTTCTTCATGTTGGTGTAATCTCAATAATTCCATCTCGTGTTCCTGCAACTTTCCAAATAGAGTGGCAAGGGACATGTTAGATAAATCTCTTGATTCAGAAATGGCCGTTACTTTGGGTTGCCATTCTCTACTTAAACATCTTAACACCTTGTTTATGAGATCCTCATTTTGAAATTCTTTTCCTAAGGCTGCTAGATGATTTACTATATGTGTAAATATCTTTTGCATGCTTTGAATATTTTCATTTGCATTCATTCTAAATAATTCATACTCGTGAGTTAGTGCATTTATCCAAGATCTTTTAACATCTGTAGTTCCTTCATGTGTTAATCGAAGAGTGTCCCACATTTCCTTAGCACTCTTACAATTTGAAACCCTGAAATATTCATCCATTCCCAGGGCAGATGTTATTATATTTTTGGCTTTTAAGTTGTATTGTACTCGTTTTCTATCCTCTTCAGACCATCTATCTCTAGGTTTTTCTATAGTTATGCTTTCACTTGATGAACTACCATCTATTGAAACTCTTTCCACTGTGGTGGGTATATAAGGCCCTATTTCTATGGCTTCCCAAATATTTAGATCTATTTCCTCAATAAAAATTTGCATTCGGGTTTTCCAGTAATGGTAACCCTCTCCATTAAAGATTGGAGGTCTATTGATAGAATTCCCTTCTGGAAATAAGGAGTTTGCTGAGGCCATCTTTTTCTTGAAGCTTATAAACTTTATACAAGAATGAAGCTCTGATACCACTTGTTAGACAAGTGGCCTCAGATATCTTAAGAAGGGGGGGTTGAATTAAGATATTCCAAACTACTTCCCCAATTTAAAAATTTATTTCACTTTCTTTTCAAGTTATAGATTCCCTTAACAATGAACTTCTTAAATATTAATTCAAATAAAACAATTTGAATATGAATGTAAAGCAATAATAAACAAAGGAGATTAAGGGAAGAGAAAGTGCAAACTCAGATTTATACTGGTTCGGCCACACCCTTGTGCCTATGTCCAGTCCCCAAGCAACCCGCTTGAGAGTTCCACTATCTTGTAAATTCCTTTTACAAGTTCTAAACACACAAGGACAATCCTTCCTTTGTGTTTAGAATTCCTTTACAACAAGAGACCCACGGTCTCTTAATCCCTTAGAGAATGAGTAGAAGAAGAAGAAGAATGAATCTCTCTAGAAAGAGATGGATTTTACAGATTGAGCGCTCAAATAATTCCTTAATGAGTTGCAATTGAATTGGCCAAGGAATCTTTAAGAGGATAAAACAATTTTGCTCTTTTAGAGAATTAACACTTGTTGTTCTTAAAAACTCTATGAAATTCGTGTCTCAAGTCACACATATATAGGCCTATGATAGCCATTCAATAACCACATAAAAAGATGTGACTGTTGAGAATGTTTTCTGAAAAACTCCTCTGGTAATCGATTACAATAAGTGTGTAATCGATTACACTCTTTAAAATTTGAATTAAAACGTTCAGAAACTGCTGGTAATCGATTACCATATATGTGTAATCGATTACACAGTGCAAATTTTGAATTCAAATTTTAATAGCTGTTGTAAATCAGTTTTGGCCACTGGTAATCGATTACATCCTCTGGTAATCGATTACCAGAGAGTAAATTTGTTGATAAAGACTTTTTTTAACTTAAAATTCTTGGCCAAACCTTTTGCGATTTCAATAGGAATTCCCTTCCTATTTAATATCCTTTCTAAGACTCTATAGACTGTCTTGATTATCCATCTTGAATATCTCTAATTGCTTTGTCTTGAGTAAATCTTTGAGAAGCATATGATTCATGTAATCCTTTGGCATCATCAAAACTTTCAGCTTGATCCTTTGTCTACAAAATTAGGGTATGACAAGGTGCAAGGGATTCATTCTAATAACAAGTTGGCTTTTTGGCTTAGTGGCTAAGAAAATCGAAACAAGGCCTTGATCATTTCCACCTTATGTATGTACTCAAACAGTCTGAGAATCATGCAAAATCAGGAATTTAAGAATAACCGTTCTCTCACATTTATACGGTCACACATATCACCGGACATTTATGAAGTGCTTGGCTTACCATACCATGATTTCCGTTTAGACTTGCTAACCTCTTCACTCTTGTTTTTCGATTCATACTTCATCACTTCACAATAAGGCCTGCTCACAAAATCAGAACCTTCACCATTATCTCATCAGTACACAGTGTATCTCATGCACCAATTCATCCAGAACAAGTCACAACCAATCTATCATGCAATTTGTTTTATTTAATAACTGAAACTAAACTAATGGAATTAACTATTGAAAATAACTTATCATTAATGTAAAAGATAGTACACCGAATTTAAAAGAAATAAAGAAAAAGAAAAGAAAGAAGAAATCTTGGTCCATCCTTAGTCCTGTGTGGGCCATGGGTTCCACTCGCCCTGAGTTGTTGTAAGATCTACAACATAATCAGTGTCAGCTCCGTCATTTGTAGCATCTCCAACGCCAGAGGTATCACCCCCCCATCAATAGAGGGCTGGACTCCCGGCCACGCAACTCGCTGGATGAAGTCCTCTGGCGCCATCAGTGGATGGACAATTGATGCATGTTCTCAATTATTAGGTGTTGGCCATGATAGATGCACTACATCATATGGGCGAGAGACTCCTATTGGGCAAAGAAGGAAGAGGAAGGGTCGGCAGGAGAAGGTGCGATTGGAGGCGAGACGACTGGCGGGGGTGGCAACAGTACGTCCTGAGTAGTGCGGGCTAGACCTGCCTCGGCTTTGGGAATGTGATAGAAGAATCTACTGGATTCCAGTAGTTCTTAATGTAGGCCCAGTTGATCACCAGGCTGAGGGACTCATATGTCAGTGTATCCGAGTCAACTCCCTGATAGTCGTAGAGTGCGGTAATTAGAGCTGAGGAGCTGAGTTGGGACGTACTGGACTCGATGATATGGGTAATCTGCTATGAAATGACGTTGCCTACATCCATGTCCATCTTCATCACGAGGCCATATATCAAGTAAGCCTGGTCGACATAAATGTCAGAAGTGTGGGAGGTCAGAGCGATGCTGAAGTACGAAAGCACGCTTCAGGTCTAGGCCGAGGTGGTGAGGTCCTTCCACAAAATCTTCCATGGAGCTTTCTCGATGTTCAGCAAAAATTGCCCTCCTGGGGTGCACAACTTGGTCGCGATGGCCTCGAAATCTGGGTAAGTGTAGAGGTATTGGGAGTAGGTAGAAAGCTGCTCCCCCTCAGCAAAGGCAACCGGCATACCCAAAAATCCGTTCAATGTCTGCGTGTCGAATCGAATAGTCCTCCCCCGTACCATGCATGTCTTTGGAGAACCATCCTCCGGATCATAGACATTGGAGTAGAACTCCTTCACCAGCACCACATCAATTTGCTTCTCAGGAAGCTTGGTGAGTCGTCTGTGCCAGTGTTGCCTTTGGAGCTCGCCATAGAATTCATCGTACATCCCTCCAATAGGTAATCTCAACCCCCCCCCCCCCAAAAAAAAAAGGTACATGAAAATACAAAAACAGTCCCTACTACAAAGACTACTCAAAATGCCCTGAAATACAAGGCTAAAAACCTATACTACTAGGGTACCTTTAACTTGTACAGTAGGATGCACTTAATTTGTACAGTCCTAAAATGGCCAAAATACAAGACCGAAAAGAAGCAAAATATATTCTAATATGTACAAAGATAAGTGGGCTTATACTTAGCCCATGGGCCTAAAATCTACCCTAAGGCTCATGAGAACCCTAGGGCCTTCTCCTGCATCTCTGGTCCAATCTTCTTGGAGTCTTCTATCCAATGCCCTTGGGGGTAGGATTGCATCAAAAAGTGGTTGAGTCCACTCTAATTCCTACTGCTAAGAAGCCCAAAGATAAGACAGATGAGGCTCCAATTGATTCAACCTCACGTGAATCCATATCTAAGGACACAAATGTTATTATTGTCCACACGATGACCTTTGGACCCACTCCAATCAATTTTGATCTTCTAAAAGTAGTGACTAAAACAGAAGCCTAGAAGATGATTGGACTAGCTATGGACATCTTTGCTGAGGAGCAAAGGGTTGGGAATGAAGAGTTTAGACACACCATGCAATAAGCTATCACTACTCAATTCAACAGCCTTAGTGAATCTCTCATTCTGAATCTACAATAGCCCAAATGCATTTGTTCAATGTTGTTACTGCCTCAATGCTGCTTCCACCCGTCCAACCTCAGCCACCAGTAAGTGTTCCACCTACTCTTCCATCCTCTAACCAAAATCAAACACTTAGCCTTGACCCTCCACCATAAACAGTCATTCCCCAAACACTTTCACCACTACCTACTCACTCTGATATTCCACCATCACCCCTCACTCAGGATCAATAATGATGCCCTCCATCACTTCTTTCTCCATCAAACCCATTGTCTTTTTTCTAATGACGAAAAAAGGAGAAGTATATGAAAGAATTTTTTATGTAAGCACCTGTCAATTAATAAAATAAGGTGTTATGAAAGAGTCCAATAGATATGTGTCTACATTGCAACCACTCATGCATGCATAAGTATATTAGACTTAGGGGGATCTGAAAGCTACCACACATAGCATTTTGATCTATTGACATTCATATTGAAACTATTATGATATATTTATGCTATATTTATTACTCAAAATTTATAGATTTTATCATCATCAAAAAGAGAGAGATTGTTAGACACTAGACGATCCATCACTGGACGACCCATACATCTTATGGTTTTGATGAAAACAAAGATATAAATTTGTATTAACCATTTTATTACATACAAGTCAACAGGTTTGATGACTGGAAGCAATACCAAGTTAGACTTATCCATTAGTGGATAACTCATCTACTGGAAGCAAAAAGTACTCTTCTAGTCCATCCAAACACCAATTGAAATATGAAAACTTATTTGATTTATCATTTTATTCTAGTTTATATGATTTTGTTTAAATGGAACATATTTATGAATATATCTTACATTTCCTTTTATATGTCTAACGGTCATTTGAGCTATGAATGACAAATATGGAAAGTTCTGATTCTATGAGACAGTAACGCACATAATCTACTTATTTATGGAAACCAGATCAATCTTCTCAATGGTTATATAATTCAATCCCGAAGATACTCTCCACAATTATGAACTTCTCTCTACCTGTAAATGTGGCATCAAGGATTGAAGAACAATAATCAACAAGTGCAGAAAACAAGAGTCGTGAACCAAGAAACGAGAGAAAAGAAAAACATTAGTTGAGAAATACATTAAGCATAAGAGAGTCCTTCCTTTGTAATATACAAAGTATTTGTGAGAGATTAGAAATTCATTGTAAATTCACTCTTTGAGTGTTGTAAAAAATCTTTGATTATATATCAAACTTTTGTTTGTAAAAGCTAATAGTGGCATAGTGACAAAACAATACTTGGGTGTTCTTAGATTCAGGGGAAGTCTAAGTGTTGTTCTAGTAGTGGCCTTGAGAATACTTGTAAGCTAGAAGTGGTAGAAAAGAATACTTGGTGTAATCAAGTTTGATTAGTGGAACCCTTTACTGATTTGTAAAGGAGAACTAGAGGTAGCTCAGGTTGAGTGAACCAATATAAAATAAAGTATTTTGATTGTTCTTCTTTAGCTTATCAAATTATTTCAAAGTCCATTATTGATACATTCTGCACACAAGGTTTTCACCAAAAATAAGTTTTATACATCATTGGATGACAATCCACTTTTAGTCATTGGATGAGGGTTTTATAAACTTGTTTATTATAAACATCTTTCATTTAATAAAGGTTTAAATTTTGACTAACACACTATTCAACCCCCTTCTAGTGTGGTTTATTGTATTTCAATGATCTCGACGGCATATGAGTTTGAAGCTGCCATAGGAGAGGTTTGGTGTAAGGTTAGAGATAGGGTTTGGTCAAAGAGAGGAAGATGAAGCATTTACTGAGGTAAAGTGAGACTAATGCCCAGAGTATATATTGTTTAAGGGTTTGCCGTGGGCTTCAAAAACCATTCATTAGGCCCGCCATCCAAGAACTGACTTAGCAAAAAATGTTACAACATTTTTTAATGGAAACACTGCATTTTACTTAATAAATGCAAATGCATGAGTGAGCGTCCATATGTTAAATGATGTAGGTGTGTGCCAAGATACATTGGACGTATGTCCTCTGATGCAACAGTAGATGACATGTAGATACTAAATCATTCATTTTTATACACCATTCTAAAGTTATTTCTTAACAAAATCAATTTTTCTTCAATTAAGGATTATGTGAACATGTTAGCAAGTTCATCATCAATGGGTACAAACTGTAGATCCACCGTCTCATTATGAACATGGTCTCTTATAAAATGATGCTTAATTTCTATATGTTTATCTCTAGAGTTGAATATTGGATTTTTATAAAAACTAATGGCAACTTTGTTATTGCAATAGATGGAAATTTTAGTCTCAAAGATGTTTGTAGTCTTCAAGCTGATTCTTTATCCAAAGATGTTGAGTACAATAGCTTGTTGCCGACATGTATTTTGCTTCAGTAGTGGACAACACGGTTGAGCCTTGCTTCTTGCATATCCAGGTAACTAAGTTGCCACCAATAAAGTGGTAGTGTGCATTTGTGCTCTTCCTTTCAACTTTGTCACCAGCACAGTTAGCATCATAGAAACTTGTGAGCCTAATTTTTTTTTCTTCTTTTTAACAGAAGAACAAGATTACAAGTTTCAATTAGATATCTAAAAATGTGTTTGATTGCATTTAATTGGAGTTCTCTTGGTTCTTGTTGAAATCTCGCACAAAGGCAAACACTGAACATGATATCAGGTCTGGACACTGTGAAATAAAGCAATGATCCAATCATTGCCCAATATTGAGTCTCATCCACCTTTGTTGATTCTTTGTCTGGTCCAATATATGTTGTATGATGCATGGGTGTTTTCATCTCTTATGCATCGTTCATGTTGAATTTCATCAATAGTTCTTTCACATACTTGGTTTGGTGGATGTAGATACCATTATTTTTTTGCTTTATTTATAGTCCGAGAAAGAATTTCAGCTCTCCCATCATGCTTATCTCAAATTTTGTTTGCATTAGCTTAGAAAAATCTTCACAGAGCATTTCATTAGTAGCACCGAAAATAATGTCATCCACATATATTTGTGCCAATAAAAATTGAGAATCATAATTTTTGTGAAAGAGAGTTGTGTCAACTTTTCCTCGTTCAAAACCATTTTTCAAGAGAAATGAACTCAGTTTTTCATACCAAGCTCTAGGAGGTTGTTTTAGTCCATATAAGGCTTTGTTGAGTTTAAAAACATAGTGAGGAAGAGTTTCACTCCCAAATCTTGAAGGTTTCTTTGTAATCTATACCTTCTTGTTGTGAATACCCTTTAGCAACTAACCTTGCCTTGTTTCTCATAACCTTACCATTTTCATCCAGTTTGTTGTGGAAGACCCATTTTGCTCCAACAACTTTCTTCCTTTTTGGTAGCTCTACTAACTTCCAAACATCATTCTTTTGAAACTGATCAAGTTCCTCTTGCATAGCTTTTACCCAGTTATCATCTTGCATTGCATCATCAATATGTTTGGGTTCTACTTCTGAAATAAATGTAGTGTACCCTTGTGATCTAAGAAATGATCTATTGCGTCACCAATGATTTGACATTCTAAGTGACTTCTTCTCATGATGTGTCCAGTGGGTTCTCTTATGTTAGGATTTTATTTTACGTTAGATTCAATTTATGTCAAGTGTAACCTAATCATAATGTAGTAACTGAACTATCATCCAGGTCGTCTCCCAAAGGATTAAAGGAGGGGTTTCATGTAATTATATAACTATGAACTAGGTTTTTGTATTTTTGTTTTGTGATTGTCACAAAATAAATAACATAAAATAAATTGCAATAAAATTTAAATGACAATAAAATAATTAAGTAAAGATAGAAATACTAGACTTGGATGGTGACATTGATCTTGATGAATGAATGTTTAAGTTTGGACTTGGAATTTGCTTGATCCAGTGTAACTTCACAATTCTATATTCATCTCTCTTGCCCATCCCCAATTCACTAATGTATTCTACCCTAGCTCCCGCATGATTGCAAATTCTAAACTACTTTCCCGATACCCAATCCATTGGACATACCGACACAAGCAATCAACATTAATAGTTGAGAATTAGTGAGGCTTAACCAAGATTATTCTATCCCTAGAGATAATCCCAATTATGTACTTGATTCGTGTTCGGGTTTCAACAAGGCTCGCCAAAGCGCAAGTCGATTCCTGAAGTCATCTATAAGATGGTCAATCAAATAAAAGCACTAAGTATGGAAACAAATAAAGAACTCAAAATGAAGTATTGAATTGACAGAATTAAAGTGAAACAAGGTTCATCCTTTCCTCTCCTAAGTGGAAGGAATTGCGCTCATAAAAATAATACAATGAAGTCTAGAGTGTCTAATGGAATAATGGAGGCATCTAGTAAGTGAAAGTCTAAAATATAATTTTAAGAACTATTCGAGACTTTTATACTGTTACAATGAATGTCTAGTCTCCTATTTATAGAATTGTAACTGGGTTTAATTAAAAAGATAATCTCAAGAAATTACAAACAAATAATATGTCTAATTAATTCAAGTAATTATCTTCTTCTTTAGTTGATTTATCCTTGAAAGATATCTTACTCTTGATTTTCCTAGCTTTTATCTTTAATTTTCACAATTTCTCCTTCTAGCATTTTATGCTGATTTTGGACCCCTCTGGAGCTCTTGCCATAATGACTTGTTTTTGCTGAAAAACTATCAAAAATTGATTAAAAATAACTAAAACATACAATTCTACCTAAAACAAAATAAAAACTAAATTTAAAGCTAACTTAATTCAAAACAAGGCCTAAAGTTAATTAAAATGTCAAATAAACGTCACAAAATACATATGAAATTTGGTAAATTTGATGTTTATCACCTTACCTCTTCTTGGGCTTCTTGTTGGGTGGACGCTTCAATTTCTAGGTTTTGACTAGATGAACCTTTTTCTATTGTGTCATCGTCCAGTCTAAGATCTATAAAGGACTCATCTAGCTTTGATTAGATCTTTATTAGGCTTATTTTCGTTAAACTTAACATGAATAGCTTATTCAACTGCTAAGGTTTTTGAGTTTTAAACTCTAAATGCCTTAGATTTTTAGAGTATCCAAGAAATGTTCCATTATCACTTCTCGAGTCAAACTTTCCCAAGAAATCCTTAGTGTTGAGAATGAAACATTCTAAATGAATGGAAGTATGATATTTGGAATTTCATCCCTTCCACAATTCATAAGGAGTCTTTTTAAGAATAGGTCTTATGTAAATCCTATTTTGAAGATAACATGTAATATTCACTACTTCGGTCCAAAAGTGGTTAGGGATTGAATTATCATTGAGCATGGTCCTGACCATCTCTTGTAAAGATTTGTTCTTTCTTTTAAATGCTTAATAAAAAAAACTACACCAAGTTGCAAACAAAGTAATAAGTTCATGCAATTAGAAAACATAAATTCTTAAAATTATAACATTTAAATAACTAAAAAAGCATAAATGTCTTCAAATGTCCATGCTCAATCCTCTAATGACAAAATGTCCAAGATCATCGTCATCATCATCACCACCACCATCAAGGTCTTCCTCAGATTGTGCATCATCAACATTAGGTTCCAACAAAACTAAATTTTCTAAATCAAAAGCATCTTGAGTTGGACCACTAAACATCCTCCAACATCCCCCACCAATTCAACATTGCCACCATCACCTTCACCTTGAGGAGGCTCAACCTCATAGTCATATCCCTCTTCAGTTATCCATTCATCATCATACAGAACCTCATCAAATGGAAGAGCAATAGTTTTTCTAATTTGTTTCTTTTTCAACTTCAAGTTATACATTACATAAACTAAGCCATTCATTTTCTATTGATGCAAGCAGTTTCTTCTCTTTGTATGAACCTATAATTAAAAATAAAATTTTAATTATTATCTAAACAAAATTAATAACACAAATAAAGTCATAAACTTGAATAAGAATTACCATTTCAAATGAGCTCCAATTACTAATTACGCTCACATCGAGAATAGCTACAACTCTGGAGTTCCATCCCCAAACATCTCCCACCATTCTCTAGGTTGTATAGCCTTCCTAGAGTCCTTTGCATCTTCCATAGAGAAAAGACCTCCAACAAAATGAAACTCAAGAAGTTGCAACTTCCTTGACCAATCTTGTCATACATATAAGCAACCCCTCTTTCACCTCAAGGTCATCATGTCTAAAACTAGGTTCATAGTGCAAATGGGGATTAAGATAATATGAAGTAGCACGCAAAGGCCTATGAAGCCGATGATCCTGCATCTCATCAATAATTTTCCAAACAGGCTCATAGTTACACAAATTACCGAATATGCTATATTAGAAATAGCTATACAAATATATAAGTAACTTTTAAGTGTGAGAAAGTTTTGAAATTTTACCTTTTCTTGATGTTATTAAAGTTGCATTTTATCTCCTCTTTTGCACTATCCATCTCTTCATATATGAAACACCAATTGAAGGACCACCATAAAAGGGGTAGCAACTTTGAGGCATATGGTTACTTTCTTCCAAAATCAACTATCCAAAGCTTGTCTCTACTCTTTTCCCCTCTTGTGAAGTTCTAAACTTGCTTATTCTCTACTCTTTAGAGCTAAACATGCTTACCAATGATGCTTTTAATTCATGAAGACAAGCTAAAGTCAAATAAGTCGTGGCAAATCTAATCATACTTGGCCTAATCAAGTCTCTTCCTTGTGTAAACTTCTTCATCATGCTAATCAACATTGTTCTACCAATGTAAGTAGTGATCCTTTTTCCCTTCTTTATAGTACCATGATGAACCTTCAAATGTTTCTCAAAATCTTCAAATATCAAATCAATGTAATGCATGGGGTCCAATACAAATGTTATCATTTCTATACATCAATGATTCTCTCCAATTGCTTAGAAAATTGTAGCATTATAGTAACCACCTGGACTACATTCTTTTCTCCAACAAATTCCACTACATCATCCGACATCTTCAACACTTTCTCAATTATTTTTGAGATGTTTGAGGTATCCAATGAATAAAGAAATATAGTCTATTTTGGAGTGTTCACCAAAAAGTTATAAATTTAATGCCTTTTTTTTATTTGTCCACCCAACCGACATAATTGTACAACCAATTCTCTTCATCCCTAAATTCTTGAAACATTAAATCAGTTTTCCCTACTCCTCTTTTCAAAAGCGTCTCTCTTATATCCTGATAAGATGAAGGTTTATAGCCAACCCCATAATCCCAACCATCTCGCAAAATTTTGCAAAAGTTGGATTTATGATAACATTAAATGGAATGACACTTGTGTACCAAAATTCAGCACATTGATCATAAACTTTTCCTTTGTCACCTTTTTTGTACAATTGATTTAAATTTGCTTGAACTCCCTTTGTATGCAAGCATCCCATGTATTCCACTTTGAGTGCTATTTGTCTCCACCCCCTCAGTTTGTATATCTTCTACAATAATATTCAGTCTTCTTTTCTTCATAAATGTCTCTTTAGCCTCTGCAGTAACTTTCAACATGATAATTTTAACTTCTTCTGGCACTAAAGCAAAGGTTCAAAATCCTCTCTAGTCTTAACAAGATGATGCTTGAATCTAAAAATGCCTCCACTCACAATCTTTAAGCAATAGTTACATTTAATTTTTTTTTCCCATTGCCTTGAGCATCTGTCCCGTGCTTCCACCCAATATCTGGCCTATTTTTCGGAGCATTTATACTTCTAGCTCTAGCAGCTAAAGAGGCATTTGCATTGGGATCAGATGAATTTTATTCAGTTCTAGTTCCTGCGCCACTCCTAGACATTGGAAACGGACGTCAAAGTTCAAGCAGAAGATAAACAAAAAGAGAGTAGTTCAGTCCCCAAAATCAAAGTATTACATCGTTAAAATTTCACACACATAATACTATAATAGGCCAAAATAGAATTAGAGAGTAAATGGAGAATAATTGGACACTAAAGCAGAATAGGAAGCAACAGAGCCTAGTGCTTACCTTCAATTTGGAGCTCGTGTTCAAGACTGAGAGGAGCAAACCAAATGGAATAGGTGATGCAAATCGAGCAGAGGAGCAAACCAAATAAAAATGACTAAATCATAGGAGCAAGCTTCAGCCTTCACTTGCTCACCAACACAAATCGAACAGAGGAGCTCGACCCACATAACACACAGGAAGAAGGAGATTGACCCACACACGCAGAGGAAGAAGGCGCAGTCGAGACTCAAGATTGCCAGGGAGGGGGAAACCTAATCGGGTTAAGTGGGTTGTGGGCTAAAAACGACCCATAAAGCTATCGTTTTGGTTAAAATATGGGGCCTCACCAAACTTGGTGACTCGGGACCAGACTCACGATTCTATCTGAGTCAACCCAAGTTTGCTCGAGTTTGAGTTTGTGTGCGAGTCGACTCAGTAAGAAAAGTAGTAGGCTCGTAAAAGCATACATTTTACAAGTTAAATCACGATTTCAATAACCATGGTTTGCATCCTTGTTACGATATTATGAGAGGAATTCTGATGGTGCATGATTAAAAGGGAGAAATCATATGGAATCATGTTTGGAGGGAAGCGAATCAGACGGTGGAATCTTGAACTCCATATCAGGTGCCTGAATTTACTCCAGGTTGTATTTTAAATGTTTTTAGATTATGTAACGCAAGTTTTTTTTCCTAGAAACTATTAGGTCTTGTTCTTTCTGTGATTCACCAAAACAAAAATGTAAAAAGTTTGTTATTGGTTTGAAAATAAAAGTAAAACTGTTGAAACAATTGATTTATTAATTAATCAAAAGCGCACAGACAAAAGAAAAAAAAAACCGAACCTAATTACATTGACAAAGCGGCTGCAATTGTCGATAGTCCAAATCCCAGAGTTAAAATGTCACAAAGTCATCACCAAAAGCCAAAGAACTTTCCAAGTTTCTAGCGAAGGACATGGCACTAATTAGTGGCCTCGTTGGTAACAAAGATTGTCACTTGCCTTGCACATTAGGACGAGTTCTAAGCAAGAATCAACGGCTTTAAGCTAAAGTTCTTTACACAACACGTGGTAGCAATTCAGTAGAGGTTAATTAATTAACTACATAATGGCACTTGTCAAACATTGCTAATTAAGAGGAACACTGTTGCTGATCCTTATTTCGTGCAAAAGCAATTAATTATCCCAATGTTACTATACTATCACCATAAGTAACCAATGACAAGTCCAATAACAACAATGTTCAAGATACAACTGGCCCCTTTTTCCTAGGTGGGTTCTTGGATCGTTCAAACTATTATTTAAATAAAATAAGTGGAAAAATTCATGAGGATTTTCTTGGGATCTCCTTCATATTATACTCGCAAGTACCAACGATCTTCTGGATTCTTGCAACGTGAGGGAATAAATTATGTGAAGGGATTGGCTTATTTACTTGGATTTTGTTGGAGGCTAGTTGCTTTCTGTCTCCAAACTTTGCTTGATTTGACGAAAACAATCCTTCAACAACTCAAAGAAGATAAGCTAGCATTTGGAGGAGACAGGTTTGACCCACTCTATTTAGTATATACCCTCGTTGTAGATAAAATTATAAAAGATGATTATTTTATTTCTTACTGGGTGGTTTTAACACGGTTATATTCCTAGGATTTTTATGACCTAGATCGAGACAAGTGAAATAACATAACATATGATAATATGATATAGTACTACTATACAAATTTACCTCTTACTACTTAATCTACTTATTCGGCGGTAATAAATGCCGGTTTCATATTGTCTTGTCTACCACTTTGGCATTTGACAAATTTGGTATTGAAATTCTAGGAGATTCCTTGATGCAGTGGTCCACTATTAATACTACTACTACTGAAAAAGATGAAGCATACAACTCACCAATTTTTTGCACAATGTCCACACCTTCACACAATGAGAAAAATGGTTCTAATCAGAGTTCCATTGTTATGTCGAAAAGAAAAAGTGACAAAATATTTGTAAAAATGGGTGTGTTCTAGCATTAACCGTTCCTTACATAAATAAGAGTTGGTATTCATATAGCACATTGTATTTAAACAACTCGTTTTCTGCTTTGCACGCCTGTTTTGTTTTATTTGTACATTAATATTATGCAGCTTTTCAGCCAAAAAAATCTACCCCACATATGGAAGGATTTCCAACTCTAAATAAATATGTCCACATCTCACTCAGTCTCATTCGGAATTACTTTTCTCCTCCCTATTCTGAAGGGAAACCATCTTTTCAACGCAGACATAATTTCTATGATAAGTTTATTGCTGTAAATTAACAACCATAATTCCCTATTTCCATTCTAATTTGAGCTCATGTCCTTATTTGCTTGGTTTCAAGTCTAAAAAATGTCCTTAATTTTTCTAGAGATTACAGCACGTCAGTGTGTATTCAAATCCAACCCATAATCCCCTGAGTACATTTTCGTTTGTTATTCAGTAGAGGTTGAAAAATATTGCAAGTATTTGTAAACAATGCAACGAATAAATCTTATGGGGCCTCAGTCTGTCAATAACTCATTATCAATAAAAGGGGTAAAGGATTAATATTTGACACTAGTTTTAAAATAATTATGAATATTGTCATAATATTTTTTTAAAACTTCGTTAATAAAGTAATTTTATCCCAATAGGAAAATTGATTATTATTGTAAACAACTGCCAGTTCTTTTATCAATAATTTTATGACACTAGTGGTTTTTTTCTGTAAAAAAAAAAAAAGAAAGACTCACAATTTTTAACAATCACCAAGTTTTATGTGACCTGAGCCTTACACGGATATTAAATTCATAATTTATAATAGTAATTTTTATATTATTTTTATTTTCTAATATATTATTAATTATTTAGTTAAAATTTTAATAATTATATGCTAATAAATATGCCAACAAATATTTAAATATATTTTTATATACACATATGTTATACACAAATGTTATTATTGGGGGTTATCTAAACAGGAATGTCTTTGTATTTTGTTTTGATTAAGTGATTAGTTCCTTTTTTGTGGTTCACACACAAAAATTGAATGAAGTTGTTTAATTATAATATAATTTTTTTATTTAATTGACTTTTTAAGCTTTACACATCATCTAAGAATATTTAACAATAAAAAATGTTATTAAAAAAGTCATCTCGGTTGGAAAGGAAGAAAAAATAAATTATATCAATGTTAATTATTTGAATTGATACTTGATATTTTAATTTATTTTATATTAAATTATTTTTAAAATTTAATTTCCAAATATATTTACATTATAATATATTTCCTTTTAATTTGAATTATTTTCAAAAATATATTAAGTCATTTACTTATATAAATTTCATATTTAATTTTATTATGATTAATTATTTTTTAAATTAAATTAATTTCTTTTAACTTATTGATGAAATATTTTTCGTAAATAAATATAAAAAAATAATTTTTTTTATTAAAATAAATAAATATTTTTTCTGATTAAATTTCAAAGTCCTTATCAAGGATATATTTTTATCAATGATAAAATTATGTATAATTATCTGTTGAAGTCTATGACAAGATGTATCAATTGGGGAGTGCAAGAAGTTACATATGGCTGGTGACACATACATGATACTGCACCAAAGTCTTGCTCCATCCAATTACAAGAGGGTATTGACAACTACACTAATTCCCGTCCATTTACATTCGTGTGCAGCCTAAATTTCTTAATTCCTTATCAGAGCATCCCAAGAAAATAATTCCGTGACTGGTATTGCATACACCAGCGTTAAACCTGCAACCATATATCGAAATATATATATATATATATATATATATATATATATATATATATATATATATATATATATATATAAAGCGTTAAACCTGCAACCTCCATCCCCTTAAACCTGTAAAAAATACAGGACCTGCACAATTACAAGTCAACAAAATGTGTAATTTCTGCACTGCCGTTCACATCAGCGTCTTATTCACTCATTCTTTGTAGACTTATCACCTACTTCACGATTGATTATAATTACTTCTTCAATAAATCAACCATGTCTTCTCATTTTAAGAGAAGAGATTATGCGAGATAAAAAAATCTAGCAATTAAGAGGAAAAAAGAAACAAAAAAGTCTAGACAAATCTCAACGATTTAAGTGGGATTATTTGGTAGGTGTGTTATTTATATTTTTTACTATAAAATCTTATAAAATTTATCTTAAAAAAATAAAAATTTATATACTTTTGAATATCATTTAAAATCTAAAAAATCTTAATCGAATTTCAATAAATCTTATGTTGTATTCCTTAAAAAATGATTATAATCTTAATTAAATATCACAAAACTTATTTTATTATTTAAAAATCTTGATTGAATATTACAAATTTTTTTATAAAAAAAATCTTTTAAAATCTTAATTGAATACAGTCCCTGAATAAATAATCACATACTTTTACATTTTATAAAAACTGAAAAATGTAATTTTTAAAAACCAAAAATATATTTAAGGATAAAATATGATTTTAGATCCTTTAAAAAAATTAAAATGAGTTTTAGTCTTCCAAATATTTTTTTGAACCTACTTTTTCCTCCTAATTTAAAAATATCATTTTTTCTTCTAACAATATTTTCTCAAAACCAAAAAAAAATTAGAAGATTAAAACCAAAATTTAAAAATGTAAAGAAATCAAAAACATGTTTTACCTATACTTAAATTAATTAAATAGTATAATAAAAATATTAAAATATTGCAGGAAAAATGAAAGATATTATAAGTTAGAAAATCAAACAGGAAAAAAAATTTAAATTAATAAAAAAAACTCATTTTTAAACATCTTTAATCAAATAAGGTATAAATTAATAATAAAAATAACTACCCAAATAGATTGCTAGAATAAAGATTCTTAGTTTCCTGTTACATTTGGATCTTTATGGAACAAGTTCAAGCATGTTTAATTACGCATTGAATTCTTCAAAATTACATTAAATACCAATTAATGTAATTTTACATAATTCTCACATTTTTTATTCCACACAGAAATTGATTCTGATTTAAAATAATTTTAAATTAATTTTATATTGAATCAAAAATTTATACTTGATTTTATAATAAAATCCTTAACAAATCACATCACTTAAAATCAATTTTAATAATGCTCATCCAAACAAATCACATTCTGAGGTGAATTACCACGTCTCAACAGAAGCCATAAATTTTAGTTTTTGCGTCATGTTAATACTTTCTACACACGCACGTAATCACGAGACAAAGAACTGTATGACACATGAGGATGCAGTATACATGCCGTATATAGAATATAAAACCGGAATCTCATAATTTAAAATAAACCAATCATCAACTTGATTCCTGCTAGACTTTGAAAGGGATTAACGATGGATATTCTTTCCGTCAACGACCACAGGAACTCAGATCATACATCATTTCATTTTCCTACGTATTAATGAAATAATAAGCCTAAGAACAAAGTGGACCACTTTTGACTAGCTCTGATTGTTGTGTTTGTCACCTGTCTTACTCCGGAACAAAGACTTAACTTATAACAACTCCAATTTGCCTAATTATAAGATAAGCACCCCAACCAATAAAACAAGTCAAGTTCCATCCAAAACCATTTGTTAGAAAGACGATCTCACATGAGGACAAGAGTTCACTGTTCAAATGGGTTTATTGGTTCAGCACTTTTTTGGTGGTTGATGATAAAATGGCATTGTTTAAGCAATTAAGTTGATGTACTATCATCATATTATTGTATCATGAATTATAGTCACGAATTAAGAGCCATATAATGATCGATGGATAAGATAGCACTCTGTCAGGTATAAATAAATATAAATTAGAGAAAACACAAAGGAAAGAGAAGTCCAACCTACCATTCTCTTTAATAATGACCAAAAGCTAAGAATTTTGGAGGCAATAATCAGGAACAAACAAATTTTACAGTGACTCAATCCTCAAAATCACAATGGTCGTGTTAAATAAAAAGGTGTGGTAAAAAAAAAACAATTTATGATATATATTTATATTTGTCGAGAAGGAAAAAATGAAAGGTACCAAAGGAACAAAGCTTCCACGAACTGCAGTTCCAGAATCCAAATTTGTATATGAACCCCTCCGTGTACAATGCAGTTTGATCTGCTCTCATCCTGTAATGGCAGGGTGTGGCTTCTATACATGAATGTGGTGATGATGGATTATTTGCATATTTTATATATAAAGTATCCGTCGGCTACCTTCTCGAGCTTTCATGAAAAGCCCATTCCCCCTTCCCCATTCTAACTGTCACTATATGACTGCCTCTGTGATACAAAAAAGCTGTCATCATCTTTGCTAAACTGCGTAGAGACCTATCTTAAGTATCTGTGGTAGAAGACCAAGTGCACGCACTAGGAGAGGGCACAAGTAAATTCTCTTATTTCCAAATGCATCACTCACGTACTACTCAACATAACATCTGATAGTTCAAAACATTCCTCTGGATTGGCATAGAAATAATCCTCTTCTTTGGGCCTGTCAGGGATCACCAATCTCTTAGTTGCACCACCCATGCGATCAGCATGAACTTCCTTCACAGCCGAAGAGAATTCGTCCCAGTTCAATATTCCATCATGGTATCGATCTATCAAATCAACTAGGAGCTTTCTGTTCAATAAAATCGTCTTCTTGAACCCAAGATATCTGTAGCAGAATTGGATGACACATGTCAACTCAATAGGTGCTTAAGTACTTAAAATTCATAACAATGGAGGGAAAAAAATCAAAGTAGAATTGTGTTTAAATCAAACTATGGTAGAAACTGCAATTTCTAAGTTGGCACCTCATCTCTTATCAAAAACAGCCCGATCATCCATCAGAAGTGGATAAAAATTTGTTTAATTAGGAAAGTGTTCTAGATTTGTTGTGCACAAAAAAAATCTTCTATTAGCCAAAAGATGCATACCAAAACAAGTTTACTGGTAGAAACAAATTAATATTCAAAGAATTTTTAATCAGAGTGTATGAGGGAGCAGGGAGAGTAAATCACAAATAACATTTCTATTAGACAAAAGCATTACCTGCGATGACCCTCGACTACTTTGGCCATATTTCCATCGTATGTAGGAACAAAGATATCACTCTCTAATGAGACAAGGTAATCCAAAGCCGCCATCTGAGAGGAATGATTTTGGAAGAACTGAAGATCAGATGGTTCCAACAGTGTTTCCTTTCTGACCTGTTTCAACAAAGCATGAAGGCAAACAGTAAGAGGAAATTAAACGGCAACAAGCATCACAATTTGCAGATTTTCTTAAGGATCAAGTTAGTTACCAATTTTGGATAGTTCTTCGCAAGACTTGCCATTCTCTTGTCCCCACCATATATTTCCCCAGCTGCAATGTAGATTTGAATGCTTTGACCGATGTCAAGGGCCCTAAGTGTAAGGGCAGTCTCCTCAGGTGTTAAAGGACACAAACCATCTTTTCTTTTCAAATCAGAGTTAATTATTTTTTCTTTCCACCAAGGATAAGCATATCTGCCAAAGCACAGGAAATTGAAATTTCAGAAAGATTCATGTCAAAATCTCCTTTCAAACACCACAATAATTGAAAATTTTGAAAACGAAGAAACAGGTGAACTAGGCAAAACACTCACCTCATCCTTGTCAATTCTTCCACTTCATCACTGTTGCAACCTTGTGTACAGCCAGAAAATGCCAGCATGTCCATCTCATACCTCAGATGAAGTACCAAAAATGGGCCATTTTGCCTGAGAAGCTTGATCACCCTTTTGCCTAACTCCTCAATCTGAGAAGTAAATCTAAGAGCACTAAAATTGACTCTGCAACGCAGCCGCTGAATCTCCAAAGGTTGGTCATTATTGGCCAGCCGGGCATCCGTTCGATTTAAATGAACAACTTTGTACTTTTGTATCAAAGGTAGAATCTGAAAGAATAATAATGCCATATACTTTTTAATCAGCAAACCAGAAACAACATAACCAGAATGCATACTATTATGAAATCTAGATACGATAAAGCATGTTCAAACTTTTCAACTTGTAGAACCAAGAATTATAAAAACTGACCTGGTTCTTATAGTATGATATGTCAGACCAACTAATCGGTGGCATGGTGTAAAGTAAACCATTGTCCACTCTCGTCTTGAGTCTAGGAGGCAACTCTTTCAATATCCGCACTTCATCCCTCAAGGATGTAATAAAATGATCCACATCAAAGATGTCTTGGAACTCACTGATACACAAGTAATAAACATTCATTGAGAAGAGAGCCTTACTTGAAAATAAACATGGGTAGAAAAACTGATGGAGAGTGGTACACGGTACAGATATTGAGAAGAGAAAAAATCCTCCAACTGTTTTAATTTTTGGTTTCTCAAATGGAAACAACTTTCAAAATATTTTGGACCAGAAATTGTTCTAGAAAACAGACTTTAAAACCAAAAAGTGATAAGAGAAACAAACACAAACACACCTTAAACCTACTACACTACACCCCCCACAACATTTTGCTATAACAACATACACCAAAACGGAATTAGAAACTAACCTGGGGTCAGCCCAAAAAGACGCTTTATCCAATTCAGGCACTATAAGCGTCACGTTTAAATACCTAGCAATCGCCACCATGTCACATATCTGCAAAAAAAACAAAAAACCATCACCAAATCAGCAAAAATAAAATAAAATAAAACGCATGTGCCAACCAACAACCACTCACCGCAGCCCTCATTTGGTTGAGTCCTCCATTGCACGACACCATCAAGTAACCGTTGTTCTTATAAACCCCTGCCAACAACAACAACAACAACCACAAGAAAACCACGTAAACAAAGCGATCAAAACGACGAACCACAAACAAACGATTATCAATTATCACTGCCTCTTGAGATATAAGGCCGGTCTAATGGTGAAGGGAGAAAGGAAAGGGAGAGAGGTCACGGATTCGAATCCCCGATACCAAAAACTAACAATAATAACTATAAACATTTGTGGATAAAAAGAAATATCACTGACTCTTGGGTGGGAGAACTCTGGGCGTGGTGGCGGACGGCAACTCAATGAGCGCGGCGGATTCGTCGTGCGTGAAACACGACGGCCACCCTTTCAGGACCCGCGGGCCCCACATATCCCCCAGCGTCGTTAACTGAACGACGCAGGTCCACAGTAACACCGATGTGGTGGCGCGTATCATCCACAGCTTCATCTTCGAAGACCTCGCCGACGAGACCACAACCGAATTCTTTAACTTACAGTTATTATTACTTTCTTCCTTTAATCCCATCATCATCAACCCTTCCCAAACCACCCTCCCTCCTCTCTTCCTCTCACTCTTCTTCTCTCCTAACAACACCGCCTCCTTCATAAATGCACCCCCTCCGCGCCACAAACCCTAATGTCTTAATTCAATCCAACTCCCCCTCCCCCAATTCCAGATCCAAACCCGCCGCGAGGTTCCCAGTTCCAGAATTCCGAGGCACATTACCCGAAACGGCGAGATCCTCGCGTTTTGAATGTAACTGAACGCCACGGAGAGCGAGTGAATTGGACGGCGTCGGCGATTGATCTGAAACAATCGCCGGCGAGTAAGAGAGCGCGAGTGGAGAAATATATTATAAGAGAGAGAATAAAACGCGTTGCAATAGAGAAAGTAAGAGAGAGAGAGAATGAAGGTATTCTGTTTTTTTTTTTTCACGATTGTTGTTCGGTTCGGGTAGAGGGAGAAAGAGCCCAAGCCGTACGACGTCGTAACGGGGTTTAAGATTAAAGAGAGAAAGAGAGGGTTATGGGGGTGTGTGTGTTGGGGGAGCTGTGAGAGAGAGGGTTTGTTTTTATTTTATTGGGTGCGCCTCATTAAAACGAGCCAATAAATGCCGAGGCAGATGCGTGGGGCCCACATGCCAGATGTTCGGCAGGGATACGTGGCGACCCTTGATTGAGGGCTTTCCAAAAAGAGGCCGTACCCTCTTTTTCCTTTGGTGAGTGATTTCGTTTGGCACCGTCGTCTCGCCCGCGCCGACATTATATCGCGAGATCTGCCCCCAACCCCAATCTATATTATTACTGCTACTATTATTGCTTTTTGATTTTTCGTATTAATGAATGTTATTATTGTTGCTACGCCGGGAAAGCAAACGAATCATTTTCAATGAAACCTTTTTTTTTCCCTTGAGAGAGGGATTTGACTTGTTTTACTAACAGATCAAGATAATTGATTTTCATAAAGATAGAAGTAAACACGTGCACAAGAAGCATAGGAAAAATAGCACACTAAGAAATTTATATTGATTCATTCATATTTTTAGATTATGTCTCTTTTCTTATATTTATAGGATTTCCACTAATATAAATACCAATGATAAATATTTTTTCTCCTCAAGCCTTCACAACCTTTCTCATTCTAAGTTTAGGCTCATCCAAGTATTTTTCAAAAAGTCACAGGATTCATTCAAGTATTCTTTTGAAAAGCCTATTCAAACTTCATCCCAATATTCTCTAAGTCTCAGTAAACTTGTCCTCATTCTTTAAGCCTCTAGAGACTTTACTTAAGTATTCTTTAAAAAAAAAAGTCTCTTTAAGCTTCAACCCTAAATTAACAATTGCTACTTGACTCATACAACACATATTGTGTTCTCTCAACCTTCAGAAACAACAATCCTACTAATTGTTCTTCTAAGGTTTCTCTATCCCAAAGGGTTTTGTTTAAGGACATGTTCCTAAGACACCTTTGAGAAGCTTTCATCAGTAATACTTCTCTAAAGAAGGTATTTACAAACACTCTGCGATTTAATAGACTTGACTTTAAGTCTTAGAGTGTTTGGGCAAAGGAAAACTAGTCAAAATCTAAAGATATTTCTATACAACTCAACTTCTTGATCTTATCCTCTTTGTATCCTATTTTCCTTCCTAGCAATGAGTTTCAACAATTGTTGTTCCTTATATAGAGCTTGTAGATGATCATTGATGATTTCTTGAGAGGCTTGAAAGGCAAGGAGATCTGATCTGTTTTGTCTCTATCAAATAATTGGCTTTTCCTTCTTCTTTAGCTAGATGACAACTTGCTCATTTAAAAATTGATTTTGTAGCTTGTTGGTGCTTATTGTGTTAATGGCTAATGACTTCTCCTTTATTCAACTTAGTCATGAGTTTGCTACCCTAGAGAAGCGAGTCTTTTGCATATTGTGAATCTTATCCTTTCTTTAGATAACTACAACTTTCTTAGGAACACTTCTCATATCTTATAATTGTCTAGCTTTGATTAAGACTTGTAGATGATGACAAGCTCTCTTCTCTAGCATCATTCGTGTCTTCTGGAGAGCTTGTTGCTTCAAATGTAGTTCCTCAATACCCTACTACATGGTATCTTCCTTTGTTGCCTCTTGTGTGTTCTTTCGAACTATGTAGACTCATCTATATTTGGTTTTTTGTTCTGCATTGCATCTTCTAATGAACCCTTAGTCATATGTTGTTTTTTATATCTACTCGTTGACTAAAGCTACCTCCAAAATCATGTTTTTAGTCATATACAACTTTTGATATCTGCATTTTGACATAGAGAACATGATTGCTCTTTTGCTTCCTGTATCTTGTTTTCTAAATTTGGATAGGTCCCAAGCTCCGAAAACCTTCATTGTAGGCCAATGCTTCACATCTTCTTCATGCTTCTAAAATAAGTCATACCTAAACTCAAGCATTCAAGGCAAACCATTACTAGCACAAGTCTAAAGGACTTAAAATTTGTTTCTTAAAAGTATGTTGTCATTAAAATATCTTGGTTCATAAAGGGTTTTGCTTCAACATTCTCTCCCTTTTTATGATGACAAACTTTTAAAGAAAAATTTACGTTTTCATACTCTTAAGAGCATAAAGATTTAAAAATAATTAATAACTCCCTCTTAACAGATGCTCCTCAAATATGTTAATGGAATACTCCCCCTTGATTTATACCTATTGTTATGTTCATGATAAATCAATCTCAAGCATGTGTAAGACTTCATAACAATGAGATAAAAGAAACTGGAAAAAGCATATACATTGATAATTTTAAAATTTAAAAGATAATAAGAATAATACAATAGGGTTATTGTAACACCGCAGATGAATTACATCAGAATGAGAAGGATCCAGAGGTTGTGCAGGTATGAGACTATATAATTGAAGATGTCTTAAATGAATTAATCGGTACAACCTATACCAACAAGATGCATCTACTTTTCAGTAGCCTGTCACTTAAGAACTCCACAGTTAAGTGTGCTTGACTTGGAGTAGTTAAGGTACGGGTAACCTTCTAGGAAGTTTCACATAAAGCATGTGAGTGAAGATAAAACACGCTAAAAAAGTCTCGTGTTGATTTGTGGGGATAGTCAATGATCTTGAGAGTAGTTGAGCTGTGCCAGATTTGATTCTAACATGTGGAGGGTTCTGACCAACGAGGATGTTAATAGAAGTGTCACTGTGTGATGTGTCATAGTGTGAGAGCCGCTGATAGGTCTGTGAATGTATGTATACATGATTTTGATAATGTCAACGAAGAATCAAACAAGGCTGCTTCAAATGATAAGCATTTGCTTCAAGAATAATTCAAGAGTGCTTCAACAAACAAAGCCTTGTTTCAAGATTCAATAAAGACCAAGCCTTGCCTTAAAACAAAGTGTTTTCAAGACATGCAAGGCTCTGGTAATCGATTACCAGGAAGTGTAATTGATTACCAGAAGACAGGGTTGAGAAATAGTTGTTGAAAAAGGTTTTGAATTTGTAAGTATTAACATGTAATCGATTACCATATGTCTGTAATCGATTACTAGCAACGGAACATTGGAAATTCAAATTCAAAAGTCATAACCCTTCAAATTATAACTGTGTAATCGATTACACGAACATTGTAATCGATTACCAGTGGAAAGTTTTCAGAAAATCTGCCAACAGTCACATCTTTTCATTAGATTTGTGAATGGCCATCAAAGGCCTATAAATAGGTGACTTGGGCACGAATTTTAAAAGAGAGAGTTTTGCTGGTCCAAAATGTCTTATCCTCTCAAAAGACAATGAGAGAGATTCCAAGAGAACTTCATTGCCAAATGCTCTCTCAAAAGAAACTCTTGGGCAAACACTTGCAAATTCATTAAGAGTTCATCCATGGATCTGCATTGTAATATTCTTCTCTTGAAGAGAGAATTCTTCTTCCATTCTTCTTATTCAATGAGATTGGCTAAGAGAATGTGAGTCTCTTGTTGTAAAGCATTTGAACACAAGGGATGGGTTATTCCTGTGTGGTTCAGACTTTGTAATGGATTTTACAAAGATAGTGGAAATCTCAAGTGGGTTGCTTGAGTACTGGATGTAGGCACAAGGGTGTGGCCGAACCAATATAAAACTATGTTTGCATTCTCTCTTCCCTGATCTCATTTATTTTATTGCAATCAATTTTGCCTTGCATGTTTAAAGAACATTGTTAAATTGATTGTTGTTGCTTCTTCTGCATTCTAAGCCTATCCCTCTTAAGATTATTGAGGCCACAAGGTCCAACAAGGTCAACAATTAGGGGCATTCAAGTTATGCTAAAAGACCTGCTACATTATTCTCTCATTTGTATCATTAATCAAAAAGGGATCCTAATCAGAGGGACTGCTAGAAGACCTACTAAAGTGCAGTGGTAGAAAGTTGGATTTTGGAAATGGCTCAACATCAAGAGTAATCCTTGGTAGAATAGTAGTATTGAACTATTGAAATAATTCATTATGCCTACTCAGTAATTTCTCTGCTATTTTCTCACTAAATTTTCCCTTCTTATTTAGTTTCTCTTGATCTTCCTGATCAACTTTTTCTCGCATGATTCTTCTTCTTCCTCCATTGTTTGTTTTTGGTTATGCTTTAACTAAAGGACTAGGCTGCACTTCTGGTTGTTCTTTAGAAGTAGCATTTTTGTTCTTCCTAGTGGCTATTGGACTATTTTAGGCAAGCGTACCTAATCGTTCAAGTAGACAATGTAAGTAAAGAATCGTTTCCTCGAGGACTGACTCAATGCCTAGCAATTTCAATTCCCCACTATACTACTCGGGCTTGCTAAGCTTTTGTACTAGGTGGCCGACTGAGCAGATCTCTTATTCTACTCCAATAGACTTAACTTAGATAAATAAGGAAAGAGGGAAAGTCTATCTCTTCTGATTATCAAAAGAATGATTAAGATAAGATCTGGCACAAAATTATCAAATGAGATAAGATAAGATATAATATTATCTTACTTACAATATCTAATTAGGAAAATTAAGTCTATGGAGATAAGATATGAAAAGATACTTTCTAATCTTACTTACAATATCTAATTAGGGAAATTAAGCCTTTGGACTTAATTTCACCACTATAGAAGGGGTCACAAGGTTCCAGGTAATCGACTTTACTCTGATTCACTACTAATGCTTTCTTATACCTTTGCACCACTAACTTGAGCGATGAAGTGTCTTCGCAGGTACACCTCACCTTCATTTATGGAGAAAATCATGAAGGAGCATCATTGTGGGACCCAATAAAACTTTACTCGGTCACAATCTAATTTCCACACAATACAAGAAAAAATTAATTGAAGGAGTTTGTGGAGATTCAATCAACACTTATGTATTTGTTGCAAGTTATTAGTCCAAAATCACCATCGGCATAAAGGATGATTTGGGTATGTTTCCGCATCAAGTACTATGTTGTTGCATTAAAATAGGAATGCGCAAAGCATCGAGCCTAGATCTTGGTCAGTCTCGGAGCAACCTACCAACAGTGGTATTGGGCACTACTTTCCAGATATTCCTTTTTACATATGGGGTTTGAAAAAGTTAATGCGCTAGCATATCTTCACACCACTAAATTCAATTTTTGTGCCATCTCTTGACACATCACGAGGCCATCCTAAGGTATTATGCAATACTAAAACTTGTAGACACTATGGTATAAAGGTATTTCACCTTTTCTTTTTGTGTCAATATTTAGATCCTCCATGCTTGTTGTGCTTCAGACATAATATGCAAGTGAACCTAGTCTAATTGTAGAGAAGTAGTAAGTATGAGTTATTGGATCCTGTCATACCCTAATTTCGTCCATGGATCATCTGTTTGTTGGGGTGCGAGCCTTGCTTGACCACTTCGAGGTACTTGACACCCATCGTTAGGCAATCTGTGAAGTTCCGCGACATGTCGGGAGTTGAAAGGACGTGTTAAGGCGCAATCCGTAAAGTTTCGTAACATTCCGGAAGCCAAAGAAGGGATGATTGCGTAATCCCTAAGGTTTCGTGACATTACGGAAAGAAAACAAGTATTGTTACGTAATTCATAAAGTTCCGTAACGTTACGGAAAAAGAATCAGCAAAAAAAGGGGGCAGGGGGTGTATTTAGTAAACAGGGGGGTACAAATAGCAATCAGTCTCACTTGGGCGGTGCCTTCTGGTGGAAGCAACCCAGCTTGCCTGGGCAAGCTGGGCGGCAAGCACCACCCTCTTTTCCCCTATAAATAGGGGGAGTAGGGCAGAACAAAAATGTTCAACCCTCCTGGTATCTAAGAATCACTTAAAATTAGTGAGAAAAATTGTTTCCAAGAAGAAAATCCAAGTCGAGGCGCTTCCGTAACACTTCCGAGATATTTCCGTGGGCGATTTCGCGAAGATTTTCCACTGTTCTTCATCGTTCTTCGTTCTTTCTTCGTCGTTCTTCGGTCTTCAACCGGTAAGTTCCCGAAATCGAACTTTTCAATTCATTCTATGTACCCTTAGAGGTCCATTTGTTTCGCATGCTTTTACTTTTATTTCATTTACTTTCCGTACCCCCTTTTGACGTGCTTTAGTCATTTATTTAAGTCATTTTCTCGCCTAATCAAAAATAAAATAAATTTCCACCGATCATTTGAATTATAACATCTTTTAATTTCTGTTAAAATGAAATCCAACCGTTCTGTCATGCCATAACCACGTTTAAAACCAAAAAAGAGGCAAAATAATAATATAATAAGCAAAAAATATCTTTTAACAAAATAATAAAAAAAATCAATTGGACGTTTTTTCTTTGGGATTTTTCTTTCTTAATCGAATTGACTAAATAACCAAAGTGAAACTAAGGCTAAAACCAATTCATAAACCAAGCTTTTGTCATCACCTAAAAAAAAATTTTAAGGTCCAACGTCTTGAAATGGTCCTCTTCGCTTTTATTGGTTAAACGTGGATTTTAAAGACCTAAAACCAACGCATAAGCTTTGTCACTTCTTTCAAAAAAAAAACTAAGAGATCATTAATGGTCCAATGCCTTAATGTTGTCTCTCCTTTCAAAAAATCGAAAGATCGTTTAATGGTCCAACGCCTTAAATGACCCTTCCGTTCAATAAAAATATATCTTGCGAAAAAGGATAAAAATAATTTAACCAACGTTTAGTTCTCGAAGAACTACGTAGGTCTTATTTTCTTACCACAATTGAGGAATACGTAGGAGTAAGGGAAACACCCTTGTCGACCACAAAAAGATAAAAAATATAAAAGGCACAAAAAGACATAAAGACGTAAAAGGGAACATAAAACAAATTAAAGTCATGTTTGCACACTGGATTAAAGGCCGCCGTCCCTTGTGACGGACGTGTGGGGTGCTAATACCTTCCCCATGCGTAAATACAACTCCCGAACCTTTAACTTAAAGTTCGTAGACCACATCTTTTCTGGTTTTTTTTTACGTTTTCCTCAAATAAACGTTGGTGGCGACTCCGCGCATTTTCCTTTCTTGGAAGACACACCCGTGAGTCTCACATCGCCCTCCCGCCGAAGGGTAGGTTGTGACAGTTGGCGACTCCACTGGGGAACCCTTGTTAGAGAGTTAGGCCAATCAATCAATGTGTTTTCCTTACCATGACTTCTCCTTTGTTCCTTTTTCTTTATTTCTTTCCTTATGATCTTGTATATATAAACTCTTTGTTGCTTTTATTGTGTTTTTAAAATGTATGCATGAGGTAGATATTTATTCATTTGATGCACACAAACACCAACACTATTTGTACACACGGTGAGTTGAAAAGGGGGGCCCTATACCCGGGTCCATGGGAACATAAGGAGTGGAGGTGAATCTGTGGTCATGCTGGGTCTCCGACTTGCTTGATAACAGTGAACCCTCATCTAGAGTTTTTCTCTTTGATAACATATTGTTGCTAGTAGTCCCTACTGCCGCAAAATGTTTGTCGAAGGGGATGATACCTCTAGAAACCATCAAGAGAGATATGACCACCTTGGGAATTATCACTAAAATCCCTTTTAGTTTCCTCCCGTGTAGGTCCCTAAAATAGGGGCACGGAGCAAACACGTTGTGTGCCCTTTTAAACACTGCCATGCATATAGCCTAAATGTCATGTACGCCTTTGTTGTATGATTATTTGTGGATATTGCCATACTGTGTACATCCCCGTGTTACGCTTTTGCGTGTCTGCATCATGTCGTCACACATGCATTGTATGTTGGTCTCATCTTTTGTCACAGGAAGTCGGAAGGTCCATATCACCTTCTTAACTGTACACATGGGGCACTGTGCCCCCAAATGTGCAAGTAAGAAAAGATGATTTTCCGGGCTCTCGTGTCCGTAAATGCATTCATATCATGCATCACATAAGCATCTCTTCATGGCATCATAATGAACATATCGTTCCTGCATTTGTCCGTTGTCATATTCCCGCATCGAATTTTGCATGAGTCATTGCATCATCATGCATATGCATTCAACATACTTTTGTTCTACAATCTGCATACCTTTTGTTTTCATGTTCGCTCATGCATGATCCTTGCATTTTCCTCTACAAAATGAAAACAAAAAAAGGAAGCATGAAAATTCATGATGCATTCTTAGTTGCATGTGTTAGGTACCATGAGCCAACCATGTTGGGATCATAAACCCATTTCTAAAAAAAAAAATCAAAACAAAATGATTAAACATGGTACCTAATGCATGGTTAACTAGGAAATGATGTTTCTTCGGGCATCTCAATTTCATAATTACATTTTCCATGCATAGCTTAAAGTATGCTCGAGTCATTCATCCCTATGAAATGTTGTTAAAGTATTGGCGATCAGAATTTCCATTCCTTGGATTATAGGGTTGAACCAAGCTCATGCTTTTACGAAAAGGTTCATCAAGTCAAGTTGAAGCATGAAAGTAACCATCTTGCAAAAATTGGGGCTAAAGATTGATCGAGTTACATCGCTGCTTCATCTACTGCCAAACACATTTAGGACTGTTGATGTCCTTGTTACTTCCAGTTTCACCTTAACAAAGATGTCATGGACCATGTTGAAAATCTAAATTGATTCAACCCCATGTCTTGTGTAAAAATTCGCAATACTTCAACTGTGCACCATTCGCATACATCCATGCTTTTCATTGGTTGCATTGCTCATTGCATTCTTTCCTTGAAAAAAAAAACTTAATCATTGTTATCAAAAAGAAAAGAACACGCTTTACGGCGCCCTTACCAAACTCGTGCTAGAGCTAGAGTAATGGGTGAAGTAGAGGAGGTGCAAGAGCAGATGAAGGCCGACATGGAGGCCATGTAAGAGAAAATGGCCACAATGATGGAGGCCATGATGAGCATGAAGAAGATAATGGAAGCCAATACGGTTACAATTGCCGCTATCAACGTTGTTGCTAAGGTGAACCCGATGCCCCCATCTGATATAAACCAAATGAATCATCCAACCTCAGATATGGTGGGCAAAGATTTGGGAAGTACGGACGGCCCTATGATGTGCAAATTCAAAACGAGCACACCTTCCCGCCATATGGCTTGCCTCCAAACTATACACCACCCAATGTGGCGTACACTCCTAATGAAGATGTCAATAACTTCGCTCCCATACTCATTGAGAGCCGACAACCTCATCATGTAGATGTCTCTCAACCCATGGGGGAGACACATGAAATTCCCCACCACAAAAGCGGACTTTGAGCCTTGCCTTAGATATGCCACTGAAGGGCAAGCAATTGGTGGTATACCCCTGCAAAACACTTTGGAGGGCCCTCAATTTCGCCCCCAACCATAACCTTTGCATTCCACAGCAGGTAAAATCCCTCCTATTATGGAAGGAAAGGGAAAAGTTGGATCATCTAGAGGAAAGGCTCAGGGCCATTGAAGGAGGCAAAGATTATGCCTTTGCTAATCTAGAAGAGTTGTTCCTAGTACCCAATATCGTCACCCCTCCCAAGTTCAAGGTGCCGGACTTTGACAAGTACAAGGGGACTACTTGCCCTAAGAAGCATCTAAAGATGTGTTGTCGAAAGATGGGGGCATACGCAAAAGATGAGGAACTGTTGATACATTTCTTCCAAGAAAGTCTTACTGGAGTAGCTGCTACTTGGTACACTAACTTGGAACCTTCCCGAGTCCATTCTTGGAAGGACCTAATGGTTGCCTTCGTTAGGCAGTATCAGTACAATTTTGATATGGTTCCGGATAGGATGCAACTATAGAACATGTGCAAAAAGGGGCACGAATCTTTCAAAGAATACACCCAAAGATGGAGAGACCTGGCAGCTCAAGTGGAACCTCCAATGATGGGGAAAAAGATGATCACAATAATAGTAGACACATTACCAGTGTTTTACTATGAAAAATGGTGGGGTACACACCTTCAAGCTTTGCTGATTTAGTTTTCGCCGATGAAAGGATCGAAGTGGGTCTGAAAAGAGGCAAATTTAATCATCTTGCTTGGACGAATGAGAAAATTGGGGCAAATGAAGAGGGTAAGAATGAGGGAGAAACCCATGCTGTGACTGCCATTCCTATACGGCCAAGTTTCCCACCAATCCAACAATGTCATTACTCATCCAATAACAACCCTTCTCCTTACCTACCACCCAGTTATCCACAAAGGCCATCCCTAAATCAACCACAAAACCCACCTTCCACACAACCAATGCTAAACACCACCTTTAGCACGAACCAAAACACCAACCAAGGAAGGAATTTTGCAGCAAAAAGCCTATAGAATTCACCCCAATTCTGGTGTCCTATGCTAACTTGCTCCATTATCTACTTGATACTGCAATCGTAGCCATAACCCCTGCTAGGTTTCCTCAACCTCCATTTTTCCGAGGATACGACTCGAACGCAATGTGTGCTTATCATGGAGGAGCCCTGGGGCATTCCATTGAGCATTGTATGACCCTGAAGCGTAAGGTGCAAAGTCTAATTGATGCGGGCTGGCTGAAATTTGAGGAGAAACGCTTGTGAATCCTAACATTGACAAACGACACCACACATGGGGCAATTTTGAAAGCTGTTGTTAGATGTCTCTAATGACTCATCAGGATTTTCAAGTTTATGCCATTATTATAAACCACAGTTACAATGCTAAAATGGATGAATTTGACATCCTTGTCTCCCTCATCCTCTCACAAACACATCTTTGCTTATTCAACTTCCACCGGAATGTGAGTGTAAGCCATTGGATTGTTTGCTCAAAGCGACCTGCGCTCCTGAGTGTTGACCAAGACCGTTCAATCAGAGATTACTCGTCCTGCACGTTGGTGGGGTGCCGTAAACAACGAGTAAAGCAGAAAAGTTCAAAAAGAAAAAAAAAACATTTGATTGACTATGTTTTCAAGTAAAAATATAGACATTCATGTGACCTCATTTTATCATTCCAAAAATTTTTCCTTTTTAGAGAGAAGTGAGTTATCAAGAATAGGAGTCATTTGACTTAATCCGTCGATTGAAAAAATCCTTCAACTATTTCTCGTCCTTGGAAAATTCTTTTTGCAAGAATCAACCGCTTCTTTCATTCTTCCTGTCTACCAGGTTGTGAAAACAAAGATGGATACCTCAAAGCCTTACACTGGGGCAATGAGGGGCATCGTGCATGAGCCTCAAGTGAACATAGGGGCAGATCAAAAGTTCTCACCCGTCGATGTTTTTAAACAAAAAAGGGGGACAAACCCTAGAATTTCAATGGATTGATTAAACGTCAAACGGCTCCATTGCCGTCACTCCAAAATGGTCAAGTAACTAAATCAAACAGAACATACACTCTGAGGGAGTTCCCGGAGAGATTTGCAAAAGCTAGGATAAGGTTGCATGAATTATCACCTCTTTCAAAAGGACAGTCAATATGTGTTTTCCAAAAAAAAAAAAAATTAAATCAAAATCAAAATCACAAAATAAGGAAAGAATGTCATGAACAGTGTACAACTTTCCATTACATTGCATTGTTTGGTATGAAGTCTGCATTTACCAAATTGCATGACAAAGGTTGCATGCATCTCCATCCCTAAAAATCATGTTAACTGCATAGATTTCCTACATCTAATGTCTAATCTTTTGAATTTGGGATGACCGACCCTCTCGATGAGTCAATCTCTTGCTTTCTCATAAGGGTGGACCCTTGGGTACTAGTACTCTCACCCTTAGAGGGCTACACGCCCTCGCCTTCAGAGGACTACACGTCCTCGCCTTAAGAGGGCTGCACACCCTCACCTTTAGAGGGCTACACGTCCTCGCCGTCAGAGGACTATACATCCTCACCTACAGAGGACTACACGTCCTCGCCTTCAGAGGGCTGCACACCCTCGCCTTTAGAGGACTACACCTCCTCGCCATCAGAGGACTACACGTCCTCACCTTCAGATGACTTCACATCCTCACCTTCAGAGGGCTGCACACCCTCACCTTCAGAGGATTACACGTCCTCACCTTCAGAGGACTTCACGTCCTCACCTTCAGAGGGCTACACGCCCTCGCCTTTAGAGGACTACACGTCATCACCTTAAGAGGGTTGCACGCCCTCACCTTCAGAGGACTACATGTCCTCCCCTTTAGAGGGCTACACGCCCTCGCCTTCAGAAGGCTACATGTCCTCCCCTTCAGAGGACTACATGCCTTCGCCTTCGTAGGACTACACGCCCTCACCTTTAGAGGGCTACACGCCCTCGCCTTCAGAGGGCTACATGTCCTCACCATCAGAGGACTACACGTCCTCTCCTTTAGAGGACTTCACGTCCTCACCTTCAGAGGGCTACACGCCTTCGCCTTCGTAGGACTACATGTCCTCACCTTTAGAGGGCTACACGCCCTCACCTTTAGTGGACTACACGTCCTCACCTTCAAAGGGCTACACACCCTCATCTTTAGAGGACTATACGTCCTCCCCTTGAGAGGACTACACGTCTTCGCCTTCGGAGGGCTACACGCCCTCGCCTTTAGAGGACGACACGTCCTCGCCTTCGGAGGGCTACACACTCCCTCGCCTTTAAAGGGCTACACGTCCTCGTTTTTAGAGGGCTCCACATCTGCACCTTAAGAGAATTTAAGGTTCTCTGCCCTTAAATGCTTAACCGAGACTTGCACTCCCGGTTAAGGGGCCAGTAGTTTCCTTTTATCAGTTCCTGGGCCACCCCCTGATATTGGAGGGCGCCAACTGTGCGAATACAACCAGAGAGGGAGGCTATCACACAGCTACTATGCATACCGGGGCAAGATTTCACCCGTGCCACTACAAAGAGACGAGTGCGGATCATGCGCACCAACTTGACCACTCTTACACAGATATGGATGACGTTGCTTAGCAACATTCTGCCTAGCAACCGTAATGTCGATCTCCCCCTGCGGAAGTATCAGTTGGTCTGTGTCGTCCCGACATAGGTAAGTATGCATATGGTTCAACTGATTTCTAATGTCATATACTATTTGTAGGGATCGCGGCCACAAGACACCCAGTGGACCCGGAGGAGCCCAACAGGGCCCTAGGGTTTCCAGCTCTGGTTACGGGCCTCTGTCAGTCCTACAGGGCGCCCGTTCCCTCAGCAAGTTCATGCCATCGTGACATAGGTGAGTATGCACATCTCTCAGCTGATTTCTGATGTCATCTATTGTTTGTAGGGATCATGCCCGCAAGACACTCAGTGGACCCGGAGAAGTCCAACAGGGTCCTGGGGTTTCCAGCTCTGATTACGGGCCTCTGTCAGTTCTACGGAGTGCCTGTCACCCCCAACAAGGTCATCAGGCCCCCTACCAACCGAGCTTTCATCAAGAAGTACTGTGCCCCCAGGTAGGCGCAGGGCGAGACACCACAGCAGCCCGGGGATGGCCGACAGCGGGCAACCGACGCATCGCCACCACCTCCAGGGCCCCTCAGCTCATCTACAAAGGCTGGAGCGTTGCCTACGACCCGTTGCCGACTAGCGGGCGACCAAGTCCAAAGCCAAAGATAAGCAAAAGTACTAGGTCCGTGACCGACAAGTCATCACGCGTCCAGCTCATGACGTTAAAGAAGCGCTCCTAGGAGGCAACCTAGTACCTTTTAAATTTCTGCTTGTTATTTGATCACCTTTTTTTTCTCAAGTCATAATAGGACACACCTAGTTGCTCATGATCCTAGGAATTTAAATAAAACAATCACAAGCTCGAAAGGTAAAAATACCTCACAATATATATATATATATATATATATATATATGTATGTTTAGGTAGCAAGATACCTTAGATATGCATGTATATAGCAAAAATACCTCACAAAATATATATATGTATGTTTAGGTAGCAAGATACCTTAGATATGCATGTATATAGAAAAAAATACCTCACAAAATATATATATGTATGTTTAGGTAGCAAGATACCTTGGATATGCATCTACATAGCAAAAATACCACACAAAAATATACATATGTTTAGGTAGACAAATTATGGTCATTCCGCACCTTTTGCCATCCAGATACGATCGTGTCCGATGGCACGCAAAGACAAATTATGGTCATTCTGCGCTTTTTGTCATCCAGAGGCGGTGAGCCCAATGACATGCAAAGACAAATTATGGTCATTCCACACCTTTTGCCATCCAGATACGATCGTGTCCGATGGCACGCAGAGACAAATTATGGTCATTCTGCGCCTTTTTTGTCATCTAGAGGCGGCGAACCCGATGACATCCAGAGACAAATTATGGTCATTCCGCACACCTTTTCACCATTCGGAGACAATCGTGTCCGATGGCACGCAGAGAAAAATTATGGTCATTCTGCGCCCTTTTCGTCATCCAGAGGTGGCGAGCTCGATGACATGCGGAGACAAATTATGGTCATTCCGCACACCTTTTCGCCATTCGGAGACAATCGTGTCCGATGGCACGCAGAGACAAATTATGGTCATTCTGCGCCCTTTTTGTCATCCAGAGGCGGCGAGCCCAATGACATGGGGAGACAAATTATGGTCATTCCGCACACCTTTTCGCCATTCAGAGACAATCGTGTCCGATGGCACGTAGAGACAAATTATGGTCATTCTGCGCCCTTTTGTCATCCAGAGGCGGCGAGCCCGATAACATGTGGGGACAAATTATGGTCATTTCGCACCTTTTGCCATCCAGATACGATCGTGTCCGATGGCACGCAGAGACAAATTATGGTCATTCTGCACCTTGTGTCAATCGAGAGGAACGAATTCGGCAGTATCAGGATGATGTTGGTCGTTCGGTGCTGATCATTTTCAAGATTTTTGCAGGTAGCACTGGCGAGGAGATTGACCGGCCGAATGGTGTTCCGCTCGAACGAAATTAGTGTCTTATCTTTACTTCCCTTTTATCTCCAATAAAAGACAAGTAAAGAGGGGAAACTTTCATACCCTAATTTCGTCCGGGGATCATCTGTTTGTTGGGGTGCGACCCTTGCTTGACCACTTCGAGGTACTTGACACCCATCGTTAGGCAATCCGTGATGTTCCGTGACATGTCGGGAGTTGAAAGGACGTGCTAAGGCGCAATCCGTAAAGTTCTGTAGCATTCCGGAAGCCAAAGAAGGGATGATTGCGTAATCCGTAAGGTTTCGTGACATTACAGAAAGAAAACAAGTATCGTTACGTAATTCGTAAAGTTCTGTAACGTTACGGAAAAAGAATCAGCAAAAAAAGGGGGCAGGGGGTGTATTTAGTAAACAGGGGGGGTACAAATAGAAATTAGGCCCACTTGGGCCTTCCAGGATCTTCCAACAGAAGGTGGTGCCTTTTGGTGGAAGGAACCCAACTCGCCTGGGCGAGCTGGGTGGCAACCACCACCCTCTTTTCCCCTATAAATAGGGGGAGGAGGGCAGAACAAAAATGTTCAACCCTCCTGGTATTTGAGAATCACTTAAAATTAGTGAGAAAAGTGTTTTCGTGAAGAAAATCCAAGGCGAGGCTCTTTCGTAACGCTTCTGAGACGTTTCTGTGGGCGATTTCGCGAAGATTTTCCACCGTTCTTCATCGTTCTTCGTTCGTTCTTCGTCATTCTTCGGTCTTCAACCGGTAAGTTCCCAAAATCAAACTTTTCAATTCTTTCTATGTACCCTTAGAGGTCCCCATTTGTTTCGCATGCTTTTACTTTTATTTCATTTACTTTCCGTACCCCCTTTTGACGTGCTTTAGTCATTTATTTAAGTCATTTTCTCGCCTAATCAAAAATAAAATAAATTTCCACCGATCATTTGAATTATAACATCTTTTAATTTCTGTTAAAATGAAATCCGACCGTTCTGTCATGCCATAACCACGTTTAAAACCAAAAAAGAGGCAAAATAATAATATAATAAGCAAAAAATATCTTTTAACAAAATAATAAAAAAAATCAATTGGACGTTTTTTCTTTGGGATTTTTCTTTCTTAACCGAATTGACTAAATAACCAAAGTGAAACTAAGGCTAAAACCAATTCACAAACCAAGCTTTTTTCATCACCTAAAAAATTTTTTTAAGGTCCAACGCCTTGAAATGGTCCTCTTCGCTTTTATTGGTTAAACGTGGATTTTAAAGACCTAAAACCAACGCATAAGCTTTGTCACTTCTTTTAAAAAAAAACCAAGAGATCATTAATGGTCCAATGCCTTAATGTTGCCTCTCCTTTCAAAAAATCGAAAGATCGTTTAATGGTCCAACGCCTTAAATGACCCTTCCGTTCAATAAAAATATATCTTGCAAAAAAGGATAAAAATAATTTAAGCAACGTTTAGTTCTCGAAGAACTACGTAGGTCTGATTTCTTTACCACAATTGAGGAATACGTAGGAGCAAGGGAAACACCCTTGTCGACCACAAAAAGACATAAAGACGTAAAAGGGAACATAAAACAAATTGAAGTCATGTTTGCACACTGGATTAAAGGCTGCCGTCCCTTGTGACGGATGTGTGGGGTGCTAATACCTTCCCCGTGCGTAAATACAACTCCCGAACCTTTCACTTAAAGTTCGTAGACCACGTCTTTTCCGGTTTTTTGACGTTTTCCTCAAATAAACGTTGGTGGCGACTCCGCGCATTTTCCTTGCTTGGAAGACGCACCCGTGAGTCTCGCGTCACCCTCCCGCCGAAGGGTAGGTTGCGACAGATCCATATAGACTATGCACATCATAAAGGGAATCAACAAACAATTTTTACATGAATTCACTGGAGTGAGTTGTCAATTCCCTGTGGTGAATGTGTTAAGTTTTAGTTTTTAGAAAAAGAAAATTTTCATTGTAGCAAGTCATCAATTCGCCATGACAAAACTAAATTGTTTTTGATTTTTTAACACAAATTTTGGAGCGAAAATGAAATCAAATAGAGAAAAACATAACTATGAGAAATCCATAGAATTCTTCACATGAAACTCGTTCCTAATCAATCTCCTAGTTCAATGCAACCAAGATCCAAACTACAATGACTAACCCTAATTTCTTAGTGATTAATCCTTGAGTTCAAAGTCAAACCCCTAATTCCCTAGGTGATTTAGGCCTAGAAATTCAGAGCTATTAGTGAATCTCTATGAATGCAAGTGTTTGATCCATTCCTGGCATCAAATCCTTGCATAATTTCAATTCAGGTCCAGGATTTGAACTTGTTTCCCCACAATCCAAATCCCTAAAAGCTAGGTTGATCACTCCTAACATTCATCTAAGCTTAGAATTTAAATGGGGGCACATTCCCTACAAGAATTGATCATAAAACAAAGACTACATACTTGAATTCTACTTCAATCACTCAACAACTGTAAAATTTAGCTCATTCGAATCCAAATATAACCTTAAGAGAGTAACAATGGAGGAAAAGAGAGAGCGAGTTTGAGATTCTGTTTCTAAAATTGACAAATGAACCAAAAGTACTCACAAAAGATGTCATAAGCTCTTTAAGTAGAGCTGAGATTACATTATTTTTTTGTGCCTCGGATGATTTTTGGTGTAGCAAAAGCATAATTCATTATAGCAAAATGACATTTAACACTAAGGACTTCTGCACTTGATCTTTATGTTGGGACAAATTGATAACTCATTGTGGCGAGTTTGTTTTAACTCCAAGGTCTTTAGCTTTGTAGATTCATTGAGGCAAATTGCATCTTCGCTGAGGCGAATCTCTGCCAATGTGAGCTAATCAAGAGTCCTATTTTGCTATGGCGAAAACACATCTTGTAGTGGCGAGATCATGTCTATAGATATTCATTCTTTGATGATCAAAATCTACTCTTGTAACACCCAAATTTGCACAAAAACATCTTTAGTTTCTAAAACCAATTTATACAATTTATTAACAAAAACAATAATTATGTACAAAAATTCTAAAGAAAAACTAAGATAATTGCTCACAAAATAAGGTGTAAAAAAAATTATCAAAATATTCCAAACTTAGAAAATTGCTTGTCCCCAAGCAACACAAAATCCAACAAAGGGTGAAGAAAATTATTTACACAAACATAACAGTGGTCAAAATCATCAAGCACATACATCATCACAATAAGATTTCAAATCATGCATGGTTAAGAGAATTTCATGTAGAAGATTGTTTAAAATAATTCATCAAAATCATGGAGGAAAATCTTTCATATTGAGAAGCACATCTTATGACTGAGAATTCTCTACTTTGCATGGCCCCTCACAATCCAAGTGTTTCACTCAAGGCATGATTTGCCAAGGTTATCATTTCCACTCATTCACACATTGAAATGCCTCTACTCAACTTTGTTTTTCATCCCATTTTTCATCAAAAACATCACATAAAAGCATGAATCACTAAGGTCTTCTAGGTTTGTAACTTGGTTGGGCTTGCAACAAATCTTTGTTTTTGTTGACAATAAAACCATCCAAGGATCAAGGAGAGCAATAAAATGTGCAAGTTTTGACATAAGCACTCACCTTTTCTTTCTAATTTCTTTTCCCAGCCAAGTTTCTTTTTTTGAGTGTGAATTTGACACTCTTTTATTTCTAACTTTTTCCTTTTGTTGTCTTAGAGACTTTGTCTTTGTTTTGTTTTTGCTTTCTTTATTTTTATTTTGACAAACTTGGTCTCTCTATCTTTTCTACCCTTGCCAGTTTTGATTTTATGACAACCTTTCCATGTGGTGAAACCACCCCAAACTTATGTCAAAACTTTATCTTGAAAGATTACTCTCATATCACTAGGATGAGGGAAGCAAAGGTTTTTCTCATTAGGCTTTTATTGAAAGGTTTCAAAAGAAAATATTTTGTATCTTTGTCTCAAAATGGTTCAAGGGTTAAAATCAAAGTATTTTTGGTTGGATTTTTGGCTGAGGCTAAATAAAAAAAAACAACTACCTTAATCATTTTCATACCTTATGTGACATCCTAATGGTATAGGAATCAAACAAAATTAACGGGGACACACATTCACTCACTATGTAGGTTCACACAACACACCTCACAAGTATGGGCATGTTCATGAATCTCATCATCAAGTTCCACATAACCAATCTTATTCAAATGCACTAATCAATTGAATCATCCAAGTTTGCACATGCACAAGTCCCTATAGACTTAGCACAATCATCCATTTATCATGTGTTATGATGTGCTCAATCATTCCAAACCAAGTAAAGGGACTAGCAACCATCTATTTTATTTCTTTTTAATTTTGAATTATTTTTTTGATAGAGGGGTTTGTTGGTGAACCTTGTATGTTTTTATGAATTTTCTCCAGTGAATTCGTTATAGCGAGCGTATGATTCACTATGGCAAAAATACACTTTATTCATTTCCGAATTAAGTGTTCTTCTTTGTAGCGAATTCTCCACCCGTTGTGGTGAATTTATTAACAACATTAACTATAAGACTAAAATAAAACTAAAAACATACACAACAACAAAATTAAAAACCAATCTAAAATGTAAACATCAACCATCACAAACTATCCAAATTCTACAAAAAATTATAAAAATCAAATTAAATTGTTCAAACTTGGAGAGGATAAAGAGAGAAAGAAGAGACATAATCATTCAATAGCTACAAATTCCCCCTCAATGATACTTTCTTGAGGTACACCCTTAGTGGTGTTCTCAACAACAATATCTTCCTTTGCTCCAACTTCATCATTTACATCAATAGTAGTGGCAATGATAGTCTCAGCATCAGCTCCAATCTCATCATTAGCATCAACATTAGCTCCTTCTTCAACTCCAGGAACATCAACAACATCTTCAGTTCTAGTAATAGCTTCATTGGCATCCTCACCACCCCTTTGGTGATGAGAATCCTAAAACTGCCCAAATACAGGGACCTATGACCAGGAGTAGGACCAAATAGTCAGTGGATACCCTCCAACAAATGGTAGCAGGCATACTTAACAAGGCCCAAGTGGAGAAGGAGGAAGGCCCAGAGGCAGAGACACTACTAAGAATATTAATTGTTGCTGAAGGCTCAGGCTAATTTGAAGGCCCATGCCAAATATGTTCTTTTCTTATATTTCTATTTTTTTGTTGTCATTTTGGCCCAAACTGATTTTGTTTTCAATAGAAGGACTTTTGGCATTTGATAAAATTTTGTGAGAACTTCTCTCTGGGTTCCTCGTTGAACCAATCTCGGACTTATCAAGGTAATCCTTGTGGCGTCTACCCTGACTTATCTTCCCTCACTGGAAGTGGCGTCTTGCAAAACTCTGTAACCTGTATCAAGCGATCTGCTCCTAGTAAGGATCACATCATTTGGCCTTCTAGAGCTTGGTTCCAAGGAGGAGTAGGCTAACCAATGGCAACCAACACTTCCTCCTAAGATGGAAATGAGACGAAAGGGGAAAGGTGAGTAGCTAAACCTCTTAGATGCTTAAAGAGGATAAAGTGAGATCTATGATTTACCTCCATCTTTTGATTCACCTCCCCATCCATCTTCTCCAATCTTTCATTAATGCTCAAAGGTTTGGGAGGAGGAGCAGGCAAAGAATCATCATCCACTTGCCAAAAGGTCTTCAATGTGTAATAAACATCTATTGTGGGCTTCAGATCCACATATGGTTGAGCAATGTTATTGGTGATGTCTATACCTTTTTTAGCACAGAGGGCAGTGATGAGACATGGAAGACCAAGTGGGGAGCCCTAATTCCTTGCCATTATGAATATCTCATGAGAGAGTGTTTGGCTAATATCAATGGAAAGGCTCTTGGTGATGGCATTAAGAAGATGAGCTCTCTTCATAGGAATGTTTGATTTATGGGAGTTAGGAGCAATGTTGTCTTAACATGAAAACAGTCCAAAACTGAACAAGGTCTATAACACCTTAAATTCTTTTTTTTTGAAATATTGGTTAAAAATAGTTTAAATAATATATTTTGTGAAATATGTGTCATTAAATTTAGTTTCTATTTCTAAGTTGATAAAATATCTCAATACACACACACACACACATATATTCTTTGGGAAAAGAAGGAACACATATACATATACATATTGCACTTGATGAAGGCATGTATGTGTAATTAAAATGCTCATAAATAAAGGGTATTTGTCAAAATATGTTCTCTATTCTAAAACCATTTCGAAAGCTGTTGCCATTTTTCTTCCACCCTCGCACAACCCTATAATAAAGTGCAGCTTATAAAGAATCAACTTGCACCAAATTAATGATGATAAACTGAAAGAAATACGTAATCATATATACTGAGCCTCAGTGGCCCTTAAGATATAAACATAGATATATTGAAATCATTGCAACTATTAACAAGAAAGATAAAATATTCATCACCCCTCAAATACATTAAAATATCAAAAATGATTTAGGATCAAAGCAGATCACTACTCGAATAAAAGTATTGAACTACGCCTAAGGTATAAACACAGGAAGGTAATCAATCCTCCCCCTTAGATGAAGGCTATAAACCTCGTAAAAGCTCACGATACACTTCCTCTTCCTCGAGTGTCATGTCAGTGTGATATCCCCGATCCTTAGTGACCTACACGAGACGTACTAACACAAATCTCCAACTAAGGACATTACCTCTCGCATCAAACCTCACTGGGGTCACTTTAAATTCTTGAGCATCTTGAGGTACTTTTATTCCCAGATGACAACTAATGTCTTCAAACAACTATAATTGTCGGTGAGATGTAAATCCCTAAGGAATATAAAAGTACTGATGATGATTGATAGTGATAGGCGTGGCATCTGGTCTATCTACCAACACAATGTGCACCAGGGTATGAAACATGTACACTTACATGCATGTCTCCCAACATGGCCATACTCTTTCTGTCTGCCTACTACACCAAGCTCGCAGAGGGCATGGCTCCCTCGACATCTCCTAACCTAAAAGTTTTTGTTTGTAAGGGTGAGTCCTCTGCTCCTCAAACACCACAAATAAGATATAAAACATATAACTTACATAACCATGGCATATGGCTTTTCTAGGAAAACAACATTATCGGTGTCCTAGAGCACATAACTATCATACTTGACATGAATGACTATAGTACTTAACATTGTTGACTATCACTCTTGACACATTCAAATACTATACTTCACATCATTGACAATCACACTGGACACAACTAACTGTCACACTTGACACATAACAAGGCCTAACAATGGCACCAAGCTTCCCAAGTATTGGTGGTCTTACACAACCACATGGATGACAATTAGGAATGATTTCCACACACGGGTACAATATATACCGATCCCCAAGCTCCCAACTTCAAAAAGTATAGTCTTGAAGCCCATCATGAGTAGCAAAGTGAGGCTTGTGAGTCCCCCATGCCAAATGAGTGCACTGTAAATCATGAAGATTTTGATGATGTCAAGAAAAATTTTCTTGAGAAAGGGGGAGAATGTAAATCATGCAAGCTTTGATAGTGTCGAGAAGAAATCACATGTTTGTCATCATCAAAAAGGGGGAGAATGTGAATGTATGTATACATGATTTTGATGATGCCAAAGAAGAATCAAACAAGGCTGCTTCAAATGATAAGCATTTGCTTCAAGAATAATTCAAGAGTGATTCAACAAACAAAGCCTTGTTTCAAGATTCACTAAAGACCAAGCCTTGCCTTAAAACAAAGTCCTTTCAAGACATGCAAGGCTCTGGTAATCGATTACCAGGAAGTGTAATCAATTACCAAAAGACAGGGTTGAGAAATAGCTGTTGAAAAAGGTTTTGAATTTGTAAGTATTAACATGTAATCGATTACCATATATCTGTAATCGATTACCAGCAACAAAACATTGGAAATTCAAATTCAATAGTCATAACCCTTCAAATTATAACTGTGTAATCGATTACACAAACATTGTAATCGATTACCAGTGGGAAGTTTTCAGAAAATCTGCCAACAGTCACATCTTTTCATTAGATTTGTGAATGGCCATCAAAGGTCTATAAATAGGTGACTTGGGCACGAATTTTAAAAGAGAGAGTTTTGCTGGTCCAAAATGTCTTATCCTCTCAAAAGACAATTAGAGAGATTCCAAGAGAACTTCATTGCCAAATGCTCTCTCAAAAGAAACTCTTGGGCAAACACTTGCAAATTCATTAAGAGTTCATCCATGGATCTTCATTGTAATATTCTTCTCTTGAAGAGAGAATTCTTCTTCCATTCTTCTTATTCAATGAGATTGGCTAAGAGACTGTGAGTCTCTTGTTGTAAGGCATCCGAACACAAGGGATGGGTTGTCCCTGTGTGGTTCAGACTTTGTAATGGATTTTACAAAGATAGTGGAAATCTCAAGTGGGTTGCTTGAGTACTGGACGTAGGCACAAGAGTGTGGCCGAACTAGTATAAAACTATGTTTGCATTCTCTCCTCCCTGATTTCATTTATTTTATTGCAATCAATTTTGCCTTGCATGTTTAAAGAACATTGTTAAATTGATTGTTGTTGCTTCTTCTGCATTCTAAGCCTATCCCTCTTAAGATTATTGAGGCCACAAGGTCCAACATGCACCAAATGCCGGATAATCACCACTCACTAATTCCCCAAGGTTCTTCGAACCTCTCCTTCCACTATACCCCAGTGTACTCTGTAAATCATCCATTTCTCAACATAAACCTTACCATCTCATAGATGAAACATAACCACATACCTCACCATCTCACAGATGGACCATAATAACATACCTCACCATCTCACAGATGGAACATAACTACATACCTCACTATCTCATAGACGGACCACAATCACATAACTCACCATCTCACATATGGGATGGAATTAATTGTTCTTTACTCTTTCTTCAATCTCCTTGCATATTTCCGCCACATTGCATGCATAGCCCTCATGCTGCATACAACAAACATAATCAAACATTCACACAACAAGAAATCGAGGCGAGGATCAAACAAACGTTCTACCTTTAGAAAATCAATCTTAATCTCTCAAGTAATAAAAAGAACACGTTTATTCGCAGACAACATAATGGCTGAAATACAATCATCCAAAAATCATAGCAAACAATTTGTCGAGGGTTGAACACCCCCAAACCCAAACCACAACGCATATAGATAAAATGACAATATACAAATATATGCAACAAGATATAAATTCATATGCCATAGATATAAGTGTTGAAGTTCACATTCTTTTAGTCTTATCATTCAACAACAACAACAACAATAATATATACATGTCTTTCAATAAATGTATTAGCAGAAAAATCATCACAATTTGAAAGCATGTATCAGTCATCAGAGTTTGCAATTTATCTCAGCCATCATATAACAATTAAATCAATAGTTTCATAAATAAATAATTCTAAGGTAACTTTATCTAGATACACGGTTTCCAATGTTAAGTTGTCTAGTGTCTAAAATCACTTCGTTGCTCAGTTTTACAAAGTTTTGCTCTTAACTTATTCTCAGTGTTATTGATGCTCTGGGAAGCGGTTGTTCACAAATCTTATATGCTACTCTACATTTTCACACCTAATAAACTGATTTTTGAGGTCAAAACTTTAATAAAATTAGTCCATACAGCTCTCGCTATTAGATTATTTTCGTGACAAATTTTATCATATAAAATGTTCTAAAACTTGTTTTATTCATAACTTTTGCTAGAAACTTCGATTTACGTAAAATTTAAGGCTAACCCTGTGTTTTAACACTCAAAGAAGTTATTTGTGGCATAAAAAACTCAAGGAAAACAGCTCAACACACAGATCCATAATAGGTCAGCAAGCACAAAAATTTCAAAACAACATGTTAAAGGAAGTTTAACAACAAGCTTGGGGTTCAAGAGTTGGAGAGACCCCCCTTACCTCTTGTAGTTTCCACGAAATCTAGAAGGATGAATGAGGGAGTTTAGATTCTAGTTTCCAATGTTCAAGAGTGCAAAAATAAGATTTGAAACTACAAGTGAGAATAGAGCAAGAAAATGAAGTGAAAATCAAGCTTAGATTTGAAAATAGAGGTCATTTACCTAAGCTTAATGAAAGAAGGGCTCAAGAAAAATTGGAAAAACTTGGAAGAAGAGTGGAAATGGTGTTTCCTTCCCTCTTGACCAGCTTGTGAAGAAGAGGAAGAATGATAAACTTCGGTGAGTTTTGGAGACTAAATGAACTTATAGAATAAGCTTAGAGCATGGTCCATTGGATTATTGTGTAAGTTTATCTTAATCACTCAATTTTGACCCATGAATGACCCTTGCTCAACCATGGAAAACATGTACATCACTACCAAATATGGTGTGCTTCACTTTTGAATTTTTTACTTAAAAAGGCTAAAGTAGAGTTTTGCTGAAAATGGGTATTCTTGCTTTTTATTTATTTATCAAAGCTAGTAAATTCTATCTTAAACACCTTGATTACCATGATAATTTCTTGATTATTGTGATAATCTCCCTAGTAATACATGTACTTAGAGTAAACCTCACATAGAGCTAAATTACACTGCCACTCAGTGTATGACACAATTTTGTTATAGATGGATTTTTCGTTCAGGTAGTTTCCATATCTCTGCCAAACTAGACTAAACAAATTATTTACACTAAATATAGACACACCACTATGGAAGCAAAGCTTCCAAGATTATTTTGATGATGCCAAAGATTATTAAAGATCTATTCAAACAAGATTAAAGTGAAGATTCAAGAGAAGACTCAAGATATGCGAGAACCTCAAGAAAAGCATCAAGATAAGTATAAAAAGAATTTTTCAAAGAAAAGATTGAATAGCACAATTAGTCCAAAAGAATTTTTCAAAGAAAAATCTTTTACCAGAGTTTTTACTCTCTGGTAATTGATTACCATAAGGCTGTAATCGATTACCAGAAGCCCAAAACAATTTTATAATTGTTTTACAAAGTAGTAATTGATTATCATGGGCATGTAATCGATTACCAATGTTTTTGAACGTTGAATTTCAAATCTCAAGAGTCACAACTTGTGACAATATTTTCAAAATAGTGTAATCGATTACACAATATTTGTAATCGATTACTAGTGGTTTTTGAACGTTGGATTTCAAACCTCAACATGAAGAGTCACAACTTTTGATAAAACAAATTGTGTAATCGATTACACCATTATGGTAATCGATTACCAGTGACTGATTTTGAAAAATTGTCAAGAGTCACAACTTTTAATGTGACTGGTTTTGAAAAAATTGCCAAGAGTCGCAACTTTTGAAGTGACTGGTTTTTGAAGAAATTGCCAAGAGTCACAACTTTTTTAAAGTGACTGGTTTTGAAGAAATTGCCAAAAAGTCACAACTTTTAACATGGTTTCTTCAAGAGCCATCAAATGGCTATAAATATGTGACCATGGCACGAATTTCAAAATGCATATTCTCAACATCTTTCTAAGAGTTTTTGTTCAACACTTGCTTTGTCAAGAAAATTTCATTGGGCAAAAACTTGTGTTATTCTATTTTCTTCCTCTCCTCCATTCTTACAAAAAGCTTTTCAAGAGAGCTACTCTTGGTGACTGTTTTCAAGAGAAGGTCTTCTTGGTTGCAAACACTGAACACAAGGGACCAACGTTCCTTGGTTTCATTGCAAGAAGAAGGATTTACTTCTTGGTTGATCACTGGACACAAAAGACCAACATCTTTTGGGTTCATTGCAAGAAGTGGGTATAACTTCTTGGTTGTTATCACTGGACACAAGGGACCAATGTTCCTTGGGGTTCATTGCAAGAAGTGGAAATAACTTCTTGGTTGTAATCACTGAACACAAAGGAGGGAAATCCTTTGTGGTTCATTGCTTGTAAAGGATTTTACAAGGATAGTGGAAATCTCAAGCGGGTTGCTTGGGGACTGGACATAGGCACGGGTTGTGGCCGAACCAGTATAAATCCGGTTTTGCATTCTCTCTTTCCTTAATCTTTTTTACTTTCTGTTGTGTTTATATTTCTTTAAGTTTACTTCTTATTTGTTATTCAAGTAACTTACAATTAAAGAATAATTGAATCTAGGGAATATCTAAGAAAGGGAAATTTTCAATTATGAATAGTCAACGAAATCTTAATTCAAACCCCCCTTCTTAAAATTTCTAAGGCCACTTGTCCGACAACCACAAAAATTAAATATGCACAAACATAGAAGACACAACACACAATTTCCTTTATCAGTCTGAGTTGTAATTTTTCAGGGTGTTATAACTCTAACTTATTTTATTTATTCTGCATCACATAATTAGACACTTTAATTAGCCTCTATGGTTCAATTCACTTAGGCGCAAGTATGGATTGCCATAGCAATCCCAAATTTAGGATCATACCTTAGGACTTTGATAGGATCATTGTAGTGAGCATAGAGTTCGCTACAACGAATGCAAACATTATGCCTAATTGAAAAGTGATAGTGCAAGGCAATGAAAAGAGGAAAAAGTTACAAAACTAATATGCAATCCTCTCTTATTCAAAATATAACACATGATGACTATAAGGAACTACCCTACATACATCGTACTTCATATTTACATACAAACACACAAATTCGCACCATTTTTATGTGATTTTGCCATGGCGAATGGGAATTTCGCCCTGAAAAAAGCATTTCTAACATGATTATGTAGAACTAATCAAAGAAAATTTCAACACAAACATTAACAAGCACATTATGTAGAAGCATCAACTACAAAGCTTCCTATACTATCCTATCTACATGAATGAACTGAGTGAAGGTTACCTCCAACTTGCTTGTCTTTTCATAGAGATTCTACCTAGGCATGGCATTGGAACTACTCCCTTGCTCTTGACCTATCATTAGATGAGGTATGTAGCCTTGGTTGTTGTAGTTTTGGTAGTTCCCTTGCCTTTGATTGTTTATGTACTGAACTTCCTCTTGAATCATAGCACTTTCATTGGTTGCATGACCTCCTCCATAAGATTCACACACATAGCATTTGAATTTGGGAGTAGAGGCAACTGTTTGAAGCTTGAATTATTGAGGAAGATTAGTGATTTGTTGCGTAAGATATTTAATTTGCCTAGTTAGCAGTTTTTGTTGGGCTAAGAGACCATCTATTTATTGATTTCCAATAGTCTCTTTGAGGGAACCGTGACTCTATCACTTTGAAATTCATTAGCATTGGTAGTCATCTTCTCAATGATCTATATAGCCTCTCTTGGAGTCTTCAAAGAGATCTTCCTAACAGTCAAAGCATCAAGCATAAGCTTGCTCTAAGCTCTCAATCCCCCTAGAAACATGTTGATTTTGTGAGTTTCATTAGAACCATGAGTGGGAGTTTTTCTAAGCAAATCTCTAAATCTATCCCAATCTTCTCAAGGACTTTCATCATAAGTTTTTTCGAAAGAGTATATAGTAGTCTTTCCCTTGTTGATCTTTGAATTTGGGAAATACTTGAGCAAAAACTTGGCCACTACATCATCCCACCTAGACAAGTTGTTTGGAGGAAATGATCTTAACCATGAGATGGCATCTCTAGGTAGAGAAAAAGGAAACAAGCACAAGCACAAAGCCTCATTCAGCACATGATTTATCTTCACGGTGTTGCATATGTCAACGAAGGTAGAAAGATATGTGTATTGATTCTCATGACTATTTTGAATAAGGTTAATGAGTGTTGGCTTCATCTCAAGGTTCCCCACATTAGTGAATGTTGGCCTTGCAATGGTGTTGAAATGCAAAGGTCCAGTATATGTGGCATGATCTTTAAGAGTAACCCTTGGAGGAATGGTCTCTTCAACCATATTTCCTTCTCTCCTCTTCTTTTTGCTTTTATTCTTCTTTAGAGTCTTTTCAATTCCTAAATAAAAAATTAATTGTTCCTTGGATGTGTAACTTCTCAATGTGTAAGACCTACACATGTAACGAGCTACACATTCTAAGAAACAAAGTTAATTTACAAGAATCAATTGAACTAGAGTATAAATAATTAGTAAGAATAAAGAATGAATGAAATATAAATTCAAAAGAATTCAATCTATGTATCTAATACATATCAAAATATGTCAATTACCTAAATATGGAAACACAAGTCTCCGGGAAAGGTGTCGGTTTCTTGTTGTGCTTCAAACATAATATGTAAGTGAACATAGTCTAATTGTAGAAAGAAACAATAAGTATAAGAGTTATTGTATCCACAAAGACCATATGCAACATAAAGGAAATCAACAATCAATTTTTACACACATTTGCTGCAGCGAGTTGTCAATCCGCTATGGCGAATATGGCAAGTTTCAGTTTTTAGAAAAGAAAGGTTTCACTGTAGCATGTCATCAATTTGCTATGACAAAACTAAACTATTCTTTTTTTTTGTTTTCGAACACAAATTTTTGAGCGACAATGAAATCAAACAAAGAAAAATGTTGTCAAGATGAAATCCATAGAATTCTTCATATGAAACTTGTTCCTAATCAATCTCCTAGTTCAATGCAACTAAGATCCAAACTACAATGACTAATCCTAATTCCTTGGTGATTAATCCTTGAGTTCCAAGCCAAATTCCTATTTCCTTAGGTGATTCAGACCTGGAAACTTAGAGCTTGATCAGTGAATCTCTTCAATGCAAGTGTTTGATCCATTTCTATCATAAAATCCTTGCACAATTTCAATTCTGATTTAGGATTTGAACTTGTTTCCACACAATCCAAACCCCTGAAATCAAGGTTGATCACTCCTAACATGCATCTAAGTATAGAATTGAAATAGGATCACATTAACTATAAGAATTGATCATAAAACAAAGATTACAAACTTGAATTCTATTTCAATCACTTAACAAATGTGAAATTTAGCTCATTTGGATCATGAAGGATCCAAATAGAACCTCAAGAGAGTAACAATGGAGGAAAAAAAGAAAGAGAGAAGAAAGAGTTTGAGATTCTATTTTTTAAATTCACAAATGAACCAAAAGTCCTTACAATGACAAGCTTTTTAAATAGAGTTAAGATTACATTTTTTTTTTGTTTTAGAGGATTTTTGTTGCAACGATATTACATTTAATACTAAGAACTTCTGCACTTGATCTCCATGCTTCTAAATCTTATTTGTTTGGGTGAATAGATGACCTATTGTGGTTAGTTTCTCTTAACTCCAAGGTCTTAAACTTTGTAGATTTGTTGTGATGAATTGTAGTTTCATTGAGGTGAATCTTTGCCAGTGCCAGTTGATGAAGAGTTCTATTTCGTTGTGGCGAAAGCACATCTTGGTGTGGCGAGATCATGTTTGCAGCTCTTCATTCATTGATAATCAAAATCTACTCTTGTAACATCCAAATTTAAACAAAAACATTTTTAGTTTCTAAAACCAATTTATACAATTTATTAACTAAAACAACAATTATGTAGGAAAATTCTAAAGAAAAGATAAGATAATTGCTCACAAAAATAAGGTGTGAAAAGAAACCATCAATGCTAATGTATTCAAACTAAAGATGCCATGTTATTCCTTTTTGTGACATGCCACAATATATTATCTAATCTGTAATTATAATTCAATTGTCTCCTGAGTAATACCATATATGTGCTAAAATGAAAATTAGTATTGACTTGGAATAAGTTAATGTGTGCATGAAATAAGGACACATGAAGCTTAACGTGTGCATGTTGTATTGCTAAAAGCATAAATCCTAGAATCTTATATCTGAGTAGACCAAACGTCTTCTTGGACTAAACAAACTGACTAGATTGAGACCAACTTGTCGAAAATATGATATTTGAGTAGACCAATCGACTTCTTTGACTAAATAAACTTTGACTAGATCATGATTTAGTTAAGAATATTATATCCGAGTGGACCAATTAGCTTCTTGAACTAAATAAACTTTGACTAGATTGTGACTGACTAGTTGAGAATTTTAGATTTGAGTAGGCCGATCACTACTACAAAATGTAGATTTAACACCACTAAGTTAACATCGGTTTTTGATAAAACTGATGTTAACAAAAACACGGTGGCAAAATGGTAAATAAAGTGACTTTCTTAACATTAGTTCCGATGTTAACATAGTAGGTTAACATCGGTTTTTAAAAAACCGATGTTAACATCACTTCGATAACGTTCATTTTTCGAAAATCCGATGTTGGAAAATGATAAGTTAACATTGGTTTTTTTAAAAAATCGATATTAATGTTAACATCACTTACTTAACATCGGTTTTTTGAACAAATTGATGTTGGAAAATGATAAGTTAACATCGTTTTTTTTTTTAGAAAATCAATGTTAATGAAGTCAATTTTTAAAAATATTATTGGCTCCACACCCTAATTTACTCACGTCTTTGCAGCAGCTCTGGTGTCTCCCATGTCATCGTCTTCATCGCAACTCCGAGTGTCGCGCCTCCGCGTATGTGTTCCTCTCCGTCACTAACTCTCTACGTCGCGAATCTTCATTGTCACTCCCACTCGCGGCCAGTCTTGTTGCCACTGTTGCTGTTGGTGTCGAGGTAAGTTTCAGGTCTTCATGGTTCCTCTGTATCGTGTGTTTCCTCTGTCTTCATGCATTTTTTAATGTCGCAACTGTATAGTACTTGAAATCTGCACTCACTGCATTTCCTTTGTGTTCGTGGTTCCTCTGTGATGTATTTTTCTTTACACCGTGCGCAAAAATCATTTCCCTATGAATTTTTCTAATGAAAAGGAACCTATCATTTGCTTTAATGTATCGTATGTAACAATAGATAATGTTTAGTGAATAGGTATGTACAGAATGTGGTAGTAGCCATTAGCTTGGTGTGTCTGCAAAAGAACTTGCTATGTGGTATTTTCAACAACGGCTTCTATATATTTGTGGTTAGTGTATGGGAATGTCAAATCTGACTCTAAAGATATTACTTGAGCTTGATGGGCTGGAAAGAAAAAAGGTTGCATTTTTATGTGCAAAAACTCATCATGGCCATTGAGGAATTTGTTGATAATCATGCTTTTGTTTTTGTAGTCCCTTATGTCAAAATATACCACAAAGAACTTAAAATTGCATACTCTTCCAAATTTGTTATAGGAACAAAGAGGTTGTAAGCAATATGAAGATAACTTCATTAAGAAATTCCTAAGATACTATTGTTTCATATGCAATTTTTGTTTTTATAGGCAAATCAGGGCTCGAATCCTTTTCTTTTTAACCTTATGATGTCAAATTCTTAAGATACTATTGCCTCATTTGCAACTTTTTGTTATGTGCTGCTTGGTCATTTCATTGCTTGCTGCCATGACATACTCTAAAGAAAAATGTTTTGATATATCATGCATAAAGAGCATTATTGACAATCAACATCTGCATTAATGCATGCTGCATACAAAGTACGCTGGGGTATGCATGTGGCAGAAATGTATAAGTGGCAAGTACAAAAGGCAAATTCACAAAATGTACAATAGAGCTTCGAAAAATTTGAGTGAAGGACTCGTGAGAGAGTTGCATTCGTTAGTGAAGCCAAAGACAAACAATTCTTTGCAACAAATAGTAGGTGGTATTTAAAAATAATGCATTATTATTAAAAAGTACAACATACAAGACATTATTGCATAATAGCATGAAAGTCAACTTCTCTTTTAATTTTGCTCACATGCACGATCAAACAAAATAGCATAACTTTTCACCAATGCCAATAATTCAAATAACCACTGTCTGAAAAAGATGATTATAGCATTGCTTGGGGTGTCTGGAAAAGGATATTTTCCAGAGGAGTAGAGGACTAACCTTGTATTATTTAAATTTATGTTTAAGGCTGGATAGATATTATAAATATATAGTGTTTTCCTTCACTTTGTATCAAATCAAGAAAATAGCTATTATAGGAGGGTTCCGTGTGGAGCCCCATATTTTGCTACCATATCAGTTTTATAAATTGTTAGTATGTGAACTCTTTTTTCATTTACCTTTTGCTCCCTCGTGCTGAATTCTCCACCAATTTGGCTGATTGTATAATACACACCGATAAACTTCTACCTTCAAGTTTATTTTTCTCTCTTTGGAAGTTATTTTACCTATTCTTATTGAATCAAATTATCTAACTATTTTTCTAGGCTTGTAGGGTGCAGATTTGTCCCACGTATTTTGTGCAAAAGAAAGACATTGCTCCTGTCATTAAAAGCTACTGACCGAGTTGATTGAGCTCCCTATTTTGGAAGAATCATTTAGTGTTAGGTACAACTTCTATGTACTTAATTTAGATATTTCTATTTACACATTTTAAAAAACCAAGTGGTTGTTGATTTTAGTGAGGCTAATTAATTTTAGGGAAGAGGACACGAAAATCATATCAAGCAATGTTCTTGCTGAAGTTGACAAGTGGATAGAAAGATTTGATCGTCTGGTCATTGGTAATACTTGTCTCTAGCCTTTGATACAACTTATATGAATTGTGAAGGTTAGTGTTTTTAGTACAAAATTTTTTCTTGGCTTATAAAAAAACTTGTGGTTAGTCTGTATTTTTAATGTATTATATTTTGCCTCTTAAGAAAAAGCATGACTTGTTACCAATCAATCAATTAGTTTAATTATGATAGATGAAACATGTTGGAGTTTAGGGTATTTCTTATGATGCTATCTAAGGAACATGTATAAGTAGGCCATGGACACGTAGAATATTAATAAAAAATTCAGTTAGTAAGAATAAATAAGTTTATTTTTGTTATGATTGATATTTATAGTTAGCTATATGATTATGCATTAGCATCACAGGCTTTTTGTCCCTACCAAATTGCACGAGACTAGGAGTTGGTGATTCTGACAAAAAAATTATAAACTCAATTATTGATTTTGAACAATAATTCAAATAATATCCAGAAGTTGTTGATTTCAGTGTTTCTACCATATTTGGGGTGTCTTGAATTGCTTGGTTTTCTATTGAGCCTTGACTTCCTTGCTTCCACTCCAACCCAGCTTCACACAAGTTTGTTGCTTGAATTGTTGGTAAGTTTGTCAATCAACTTTTGTATGTCACATGTTAGCAATACGGTTAATGATTGATGTAGGTGGGGATTTTTTATATCTAATGCTTTTGGGAACAATGATTGATGTAGGTGGTCATTGAGTTCTTTATTAGTTTGTTGCTCTGTTTTTGGATCGTGTTGCTCATAATCACAGGTACAAATGTTTTTTTGTAAACTTTTGATGTTGTTGTTTGTTACCAATGTTTTTATTACTTGTTCACTACCATTAATGAGAATTGATATATGCTATACAAATTATGTTCATCATGAGTGAACCTTAGATTCCCGTTTGAGATTAAATACAATGATTCTTGCGGACAGTTTGCATTAATCATTGTATTGAATCTTGAATTATCCGTTTGGATAGTTTGGGGAGACTCATATTTTTATGGTAGATTCATGCGTTAAGGTTAAGATTATTTTGTTGAATTTGATGAAATTTCGCTACAATGCATTTCTAGTTGTTCTTTGAGTGCCTACTTGATTGTCGAGGAATTAATCTCACCGCTTTCATGTTGTGTACTTGGAGATCAATGCGAAATGCTACCAAAATTTTATCAAATTTAACAAAATAGACTTAACCTTGACGTATGAAGCTACCATAAAAAAATGTCTTCCTGAATGGGATAGGGCCACATCTATAATGAAAAGGTGAGATTTTCATGCATCGAATAATTTTGTGAGTATCACATAGTTATTATTTAGATGGATCGAAGTTGGATGAATAAAAGTCGCATGAGCCCTACATATGAGGAAGGCGTGGAAGAGTTCTTGCAATTTGCTTCCGAAAGAAGTTGACCGGATGGGGATGGAAATTTTTTTTGTCATTATATAAATTGTTTGAATGGGAGACGACAAATATTGGACGACATACGAGAGCATTTGTTGTGTGATGGGATTAAGAAGAATTATACAGTGTGGATATGGCATTGTGAATTGACAGACATGCAGAGGGGGTCCCAATATGAACCATTTGATGTAGAAATGGGAGATTGCTTAGAGGATATGATTTGTGATCTTGGACAAGAGTTTTTTCAGCAAGCACATGCCCCTATGTATGATACATTACAAGCTGATTCAAAGAAGCCTTTGTATCCAGGGTGCAAGAATTCCTTGACGCTATTGTCAAAGGTGTTAAGTCTGGTTAATGTGAAGGTCAAATATGGGTGGAGTGACAAAAGCTTCAGTTCATTGCTTCAAGTAGTGCACGATATGCTTCCAGAGGAAAACACGTTGCCGAAAAGTTACTATCAGGCCAAGAAAATATTGTGTTCAATGGGTATGAAGTATAAGAAGATTCATGCTTGCCCTAATGATTACATACTGTACAGACATGATTTTCAAGAAATGCAAAAATGCCCTAGGTGTGGGGTATCATGGTACAAAGTGAAGGATGATGACGAGTGTAGTAGTGACAAAAACTCAAAGAAGGGCCCCCCAGCGAAGGTGTTGTGGTATCTTCCCATCATTCCAAGGTTTAAGCATCTGTTTGCTAATGGAGACGACCCAAAAGACCTTACATGGCATGCAAATGAGAGAAACTATGATGGAATGCTCCGTTATCCGGTTGATTCCTCCCAGTGGAAGAAGATTGATCGTTTGTATCCAGATTTCGGCAAAGAGACAAGAAATCTTAGGCTTGAACTAGCCACTGATGGAATGAATCCATATGGCAGTTTAAGCACTCAACGCAGTTCATGGCCAGTTTTTCTAGTAATTTACAATTTGCCTCCTTGGTTGTGCATGAACCAAAAATACATGATGTTATCTATGATGATATTGGGCCCAAGACAGCTAGGAAATGACAGTGATGTTTATCTCAGTCCCTTGATTGAAGACTTGACAAAGTTATGGGATGAGGGGGTTTTAGTGTTTGATGGGTTTTGAAATGAAGATATATATGACTTTTTTTTTATAATTCTTACTATATAACATCGGTTTTGTGAAAAATAGATGTTGTCATTTTTATGTTAACATCGGTTTTAAAAAACTGATGTTAACGGTATTACTTTCAACGTCGGTACTTTCAACATCGGTTAATAACCGATGTTAAAACCTTATTTTCTAGTAGTGGATTGGCTTCTTGGACTAAAAAACCTCTGACTAGATCAAGACTGACTAAATAAATTGACTAGATTGAGACCGACTAGCTGAAGATTGATTGAGCATTTATAGTTTAATATTTTTCTATTCTTCTTATCTCAATTGACATCTCTTTGACCCTTATTTTCTCACCTTAACTCATTTTTGGTCTAAGGCAAATGAATGAGCTTAATTGAGAATTGTAGCTAAATTTCTGATTTTGTGCTTACTTGACCTATCTGCTTTGTGTAGGGCCTAGAGAACACTATAGAACTCTAAATTGAACGTGTGAGTAGTCCCTAGAAAGCTGAGAAAAATATATTTAATTTTGTTACAAATAAGCTTTGGCCAATTCTTCTGTTTCGAGGGTTAAATTGAGTTTGGAAGTCAGAACCTCTACACTTAAATAATTAGGTTGCGAGTTTGGGCTTTTGTTTTGTGTAATTAGTTTAGTTAGTTAGTTAGTTACTAACACTCTATATTTTAGTGTTAGATAGTTAGTTAGGAATTGAACTTAACTTCACTAAGAACTTCATTTTGTGCAAAACTTGGTGTGCAAGCTTTCTTTTCTCTCAATTGTTCTTCATTCTTCATCTTTTCACTTTTGTTCCACCATTTTCTTGCACAAAAATTTGTGGTTTCTCCAATGGCGATGATCATGGAGGGCTAAACAATTAATCAATCCAAGGATCCACTCCAAGTAAGACTGAATTTGAGTTCTGATTTGGTTTTTCTACTCTTTGTGAATGTTCTTCTTTCTCTTCGATCCTATTTTCATTTTTCATGATTATGATTATGTTTAGGATTGAAAATGGATTAGGTTATGGATTCATTTCCTAATTTCAAAAATAAATCACAGATTGTTTGGATAATTGTCCACTCTAATTTGCGATTTCAAACAATTTAGAGATTGATTTGATTGAACTTTCTCTAATGCATTTGAGTGAACTTTCACATTGAACATCATTCGTAGTAAATGTGATAATTCTATTTGCATTGGTTTGGTGAATTGAATTGATGCTTTTAAACTTGAATTGTGTTCTATTCTTGTTCTGTGTTGTTTCTTCAACTCTGTTTCTGTATTTTTTCACTCCTTTATAGTTGTTTACAAACAGTTCGATAAAATTCTCCCCTTTTTGTTTACAAGTTAATAAATGTAGGAACCATATTGAATCATATTTCTGAGTTCAACCTAGGTTAATCCTATGCTACAGAATTTCTTAGTTTTATTTGTTTTTGAACGATTTGACAGTCGTTATCAAAGATATTATATCCGAGTACTAGATCAAGAATATTATATTTGAGTAGACAAATAAGCTTCTTGGAATAAATAAACTCCGACTAGATCAAGACCGACTAGTGAAGAATACTATATCTGAGTAGACCAATCGACTTCTTGGACTAAACAAACTCTGACTAGATTGAAACCCACTAATCAAGAATATTAGATTTGAGTAGACCAATCAGCTCTGACTAGATCGAGGTCAACTAGCCAAGAATATTAGATTTGAGTTGACCAATCGATTTCTTGGACTAGTTGAGAATATTAGATTCGAGTATACCAATCAGATTGCAACTACTTAGTAGACCAAAAAGGGTCTACGAACCCCTTGACTTGATAGAAATGCAATTACTTGGTAGACCAAGAGAGGGTACATGAATCCCTTGGCTATTTGACCACTCAACATATTGAAGAGGATTTCAATCCCTTTGATCAAATAAAATACTTAGTGATCGAATAAGGTCTACAAACCCCTTGGCTGGGTAGATTTGCAATTACTCGGTAGACAGGAGAGGGTTTAGAAACCCCTCGACTGTATAGATTTGCAATTATTCGATAGATCGAAGAGGGTTTATGAATCCCTCAACTTAATAGTTTCAATTACTCAGTAGACCAAAAAGGATCCATGAACTCCTTGGCTCAACCAATCATTCCCTAATTAGTAAAATTATAGGGTTTTATACGTTACTTAACTGATAAAAGCATGCATGCAAACAAACAAAAATACAGACACTTGAGTTTGAATTTTACTCGACATCTAGAATTAACCCTAAGGGCATTTTGGGTCGACCACTAAAACATCCCTGGATGAGTTAAATGACCAATACTCATCTCATATAACCCAAGGCAGGATACTTCTACTAGTATCTACTCTCCAACTCAAAGCTTGGGGGACATTTGTACTACCCAAACTCGAAAAGGCTCCTCGAGAAGCTACTTGAATAATCGGGACCTATTGAATATCACTTAGTTCAAGGGACCTAGAGTCAAATACCACCCAACATTGCAATACACAAAAGAAGAAATGGGTCATTGGCACTTGAATTATCAAATAACCTATTATTTGAAATTACTATAGACCAAATAACATAAGTTATTTGGCTAAATTGGCACCAAGAATTTTGAGTGATCAAATTAGATCATAAAAACTCAAGTTTCTCAGCTAAACTAGCACCTAGAATCATAAGTGGCCATGTCATACCAAAGAAACTCCAACTTTCTTAGCTCCAAAACACCCAAAATCATCATAGTGACCATCTAATATAAAAAATTATCGAAAATTATTCGATTCATGACCTAATAGATCCTAATAAACCAAATTAGAGAAATCAACACGACAAGATGAATAGACACTCGAAGAAAAGTGCTAATATTTCATTAGTCAAAACAAGGATACCCTATTTGATTGGCTAGATGGATGTGACCCTCGAGTATCCTAAAAACAATTCAAAATGAAAAGACACAATGTTTGCACTATCCTAAAAAATGTACAAAAACATTTAATGTGTTTGAACAAATGTAACTATTGAAAAGACGCCTCCTAGAGTGCTTATCCACTCGAACTAAACACCAATAAGTAGCACTTGTCTCAGCTTCCACTAGACTGGACTGAATGAATACAAATTCAGCTGGTGAGGATGCAAGACCGGAAAGATGCCTAGTGGTCTAAATTTTATAAAGCTCTTATAACCTACTTTAGAGCTTGGGGGTGTTCTAGCTAAATTTGGAAGAACCTCTTCATGACGGTGTTTCTTCGTGAGCTATTCCATGAATAATGATGGGGTGTGTAACACCCTTAAATTTTGATAACTGAAAATAGATGTTTGATGTATTTCTTCTATTATTTGATTATTTGATTAATTTGGATTAGTTGCAGTGTTGTGTGAATTATCCTTATGCAACTGCTTGGTGTGGATGTTAGGTTATGTGGAGTTTGATTGATTTGTGTTTGAAATGTATGATTTCAAGTTTGACCCAAAACCTATTTTGGTAAAACCATGATCTCAGACTTGTTAGCCATTAGATCGCCTTCAAACATGGATTGTAGGTTTGCAACCCACACCTGCATGTTTTGACCGTTGGGATTTATAAAATAACACCATTAGTGAGACAAGCATGCTAAGTGCAATTCCACACAGAGGAGATAATTCGCTTAGCACGAAATGTCACGCTCAACATCAAAAGGTTAATTTCACTTAGTGAGACGAGCTCGCTAAGCGAGATCTGCATATTATTAATATGTCCATTAGCATGCAAAAACATGTTTCTCTCTCTCTCTCTCTATCTATCTATCTATCTCTTCCCAAAACCCTCACCTAAAGTCCTAACCTTCCTCTCTCTATTGTACGGAGAGGAATACTTTAATAGGAGCAAAATCTTCAAAACCCACCTCGAGGATTCGGTAGAGAATGGAGCTCTCAACCTTCCTTTCGTGGTTTCTTTGAGGTAACCATGATTTCCTTGTGATCTCCTAGTTAGTTTGAGCCTCTCTTAGTATCTCTTGTGATTTGGGTACTGCTATTTGATGACACTTCCTTTGAATAACCTTTGAAAATGAGACGTTGTAAAAGTTTCCATTTTATAAAATTGTTGTCGTTTTGTGATCTTTGTTGAACCCCGATCATATTGGCGTGATCGGAATTTCAAAATGACGTCTCTTTGATGTAGAACCCAAAAACACCATTTTAGTCTCTTTTAAAACTGAATGGGTATTTGAACCTGAATGTTAATATTAACCTTGTCTTGGAAATCTATACTGAATTGTCTTTGATTTGGTATATAGAGCTCTGGGTTTGGACCAAAGGACTCAAACCTAAGAGATCTTAGAACAACACTGCGAGGAACTAACGAAGAGATATAGATAGGTGAAGGGAGCTTATTATTTGTTTACAACTTTTGATATCATAGTTGGGATCAGGGAACCCAATCATGGGGATGTATGTCTATCCTGGTTGCATGTGGGTTTTCAAGAAAAACTGTGTTTTAAACTAATGGGATGCAATATATTTACTATTAATGAATGAAATTATGAATGATGTTGTTCTTATAATGATTAGAATTTTTGAGAAAAATTCCTAATTTTAGAGGAGACACTGCCCAAAATTTTATATTTGTCCTTCCATATACTTCTTTATTAAATTTTAAATAGGCATAAGAGTTTGTTTTGTATGCCATAGTTCTCCTCTTTAATTTAGAATTTTCCTTAAAATACCAGTCTCATTATGATATGTGATGTATGATGTCTGAAGACTCGGGGAATGTGAATCCTAGGCATGAGTTATATGTATATATGTGGAATGTGATTGCTTGTGATGTTGATGATATTGAAATGAGATGATGTTGATGTTGATGATGATATTGAGATGAGATGATGTTGATGTTGATGAATGACATTGAGATGAGATGATGTTGATGTTGATGATGTTGTTGAGATGAGATAATGTTAATGTTGATGATGTCATTGTGATGGATGTATGTTGTGTATGTATATGGGGGTGCAGTGACCTGTTGGATATCCCTGGAGAAGGAAAGGGATTGGTTTAAAAATTTCAAGCGTCCTTGGAGAGCGAAGGGGATTGCTTAGAATTTTTAACTATCCACAGTCAATGCATTGATGGTCTCTATGTTTCATACTTCATAATTGCATGGAAATAGTATAAATTTTTTTTAGTAAGTACTTGTGGTTTTTCATGAGGAAAAATGCGGGTACATAGGGCATGTCACTCTATTTAGAACTTCCTTGAGACTCAGGCTAATCACCATGGGGGGAAGTGGCTTGTGCATGATAGGGTGACCTTGACACTTGTTGCCTAGTTTTCCTAAGTGAGAGTGTCATGTGGACACGCTTAGGCTATTTCCTGATGAATGGTACCACATTGCATTTGAGAGTTAAGTCAGGTGCATGCATCATTTTGAGCATAATTGATTTGAATTGTGGAAAAAGTTGATGACTTGTTTGTTAAGTGTATGCTGAACTGATGGATTGTTAAGAATAATTGTGGTTACTGTTATTGTTTTCTTGCTAATCAATGTCATTTGGTGTTTGTTGATCTTTTATAATAAACTCACCCTTACAATTTTGTGTTGTGTGGTTGGTACCAATGATGATTGTGAACTTTCGTTCATGGGAGTAGATGAGCAGCAGTAGGTGATGTTGGAGCCGCCAAGCCGACGTGATAATGTTGGAATTTATTTTGGGAGAGAGTTGTGTTTTGTTATCAACTCTTCTATAGTTGGTTCCTTGATTCTTTTTATTGGGCGTGTAAATCCCAAGTTTAGATACATCTAAAAATTGAATTATGTTCTGACATGTGAATGATGTGTAGAAGCAAGCTTCATGATTGAATCAAGATTGAGTCATGAATCAAGATTGATTCATGATGATGAATCAAGATTGATTCAAGGTTTTTTGATGATAACAAAGATGATGACAAAAAGCCCAAGAGAATGATTTCAAGATTGAGTCAAGAACTTCAAGATTGAGTCAAGAACAATTCAAGAATCAAGTTTCAAGAATCAAGAATCAAGAATAATCAAGATCAAGATTCAAGACTCAAGATTCAAGAATCAAGAAAAGACTCAATCAAGATAAGTACTAAATTTTTTTTCAAAACAATGAGTAGCACATGAAGTTTTCACAAAAGCTTTTACCAAAGAGTTTTTACTCTCTGGTAATCGATTACCAGTTTACTGTAATTGATTACCAGTGGCAAAATTTGTTTTCAAAAGCTTTCAAACTAAATTTACAACGTTCCAATTAATTTCAAAATGGTGTAATCGATTACAAGATTTTGGTAATCGATTACCAGTGTGTTTGAACGTTGAAATTCAAATTCAATTGTGAAGAGTCACATCCTTTCACAAAAATGCTTTGTGTAATCAATTACAATTATTTGGTAATTGCCAGTGATAATTTTTTAATAAAAATTAAAAGATGTAACTCTTCCAATGGTTTTCAAGTTTTTCTAAAGGTTATAACTCTTCTAATGGTTTTCTTGACCAGACATGAAGAGTCTATAAAAGCAAGACCTTAACTTGCATTTTAAGAACAATTATTGCAATCCTTTACAACCTTTGAATCTCTTTGAACATCTTCTTGATTTTTTTCTTCTTCTTCCTTTGCCAAAAGCTTTCTAAAGTTTTCTGGTTTTCTAAAACTTGAAAACAAAAGTGTGCTATTCATCTTTTTCATTCCCTTCTCCCGTTGCCAAAAAGAATTCACCAAGGACTAACCGCCAGAATTCTTTTTGTATCTCTCTTCTCCCTTTTCCAAAAGAACGAAGGACTAACTGCCTGAATTCTTTTGTGTCTCTCTTCTCCCTTTGCCAGAAAGAATTCGACAAGGACTAACCGCCTGAATTCTTTTTGTGTCTCTCTTCTCCCTTTTCCAAAAGAACAAAGGACTAACCGCTTGAATTCTTTTGTGTCTTCCTTCTCCCTTGTCAAAGAATTCAAAACGACACAATCTGAGAATTCCGTTGATTCTTCCCTTTCCCATAAACAAAAGATTTCAAAGGACTAACCGCCTGAGAACTTTGTCTTAACACATTGGAGGGTACATCCTTTGTGGTACAAGTAGAGGGTACATCTACTTGGGTTGTTGTGACTGAGAACAAGAGAGGGTACATCTCTTGTGGATCAGTTCTAGTGAAGGGTACATCCACTAGGTTGTTCAAAGAGAACAAGGGAGGGTACATCCCTTGTGGATCTTTGCTTGTAAAGGACTTTACAAGGTTGAAAAGAAATCTCAAGGACCACAGGCCGCTTGGGGACTGGATGTAGGCACGGGTTGTTGCCGAACCAATATAAAATTCTTGTGTTTGTCTTCTTCTTCCCTACACTCTTTATTTTCCGCTGTGCACTTTAATTATTGCTTTTACTTTTGGTAACATTAAGAAGGATAGATTTTTAATTAGTAAAGGTTCGTTAATAATTAATTCAACCCCCCCTCTTCTTAATTATTCCGAGGCCACTTGATCCAACATGATGTATAGTAGAAGCTGCTGGAGTTGTTGAATATTAAGGTTTGGATCGCTTCCAATGAAACAATCCCCCTGCTTTCAATGGAGGATACAACCCTGATTGTGCTCAGAACTGGATATAGGAGATTGAGAAGATCTTCTGAGTGATTGCATGTCCGGAGGAGCAGAAGGTTTCTTTCGGCACATACACTCTGGTATAAGAAGATGAGTGTTGGTGGGAGAACACTCGCTAATGCTTAGAGGCTAAAGGTCAAGTTGTGACCTGGGAAACCTTCAAGAGGGTATTTCTAGAGAAATATTTTCTTGAAGATGTTAGGAATAAGAAAGAGATAGAATTTTGATAGCTCAAGCAAGGGAACATAACTGTAGCTGAATATGCAGCCAAGTTCGAAGAGCTGGTGAGGTACTTTTCTCATTACCAAGGAAAAGATGGTGAAAGCTCAAAATGTGTGAAGTTTCTGAATGGCTTGCAACCTGAGGTGAAGCAAGTTGTGAATTATCAGGGTTTTCATCAATTCCCACTATTGGTGAACATGTGTAGGATTTAGGATGAAGACTCCCGAGACAAGGCGGCATATTATCGGAGTACGGGCCCAATGAAGAACAAGAAGAATGGATCCCAAAATCGGGATAAACCATACTTGACCCCTCCTAAGCAATATGGTAATTGCCCAATCAGAGGACTGCTGCTATGAGATTTTCTTGTGGTAGTGGTAGCAAACCCACTACTTTCTCAACTCATATAGTTTGTTACAGGTGTGGTGAGCCAGGCCACATTTCATCAAATTGGGAGGACAAAGACATGACCTATTTTAACTGCAGATAAAAAGGTCATATTCTAAGAGACTTCCCACATCCCAAAAAGGAGTAGAATGGTGGGAGTCTGAATGACCAAACTGGAGGCCCGAAGGCCACAAGAAGAGTTTTTACTCTTAATGGCGCTGAAGCTTCGAAATCCAAAGATCTAATCCAAGGTAAATGTTTCATAAGTGGGATTCCCTTACTTGTGTTATTCAATTTTGGTGCAACCCATTCATTTATATCTTGCTTGTGTGTGGAGAAACTTAAGCTTTGTATGCCTTTTTTGAATAATGATCTTGAGGTAGAAACCCCGACTAGTCGTTCCGTTTTAACTTTTGATGTGTGTTTGAATTGTCCTATAGAGATTAATTGATGTAGCTCCATGTAAAGCTTGTGGGCCTTGGATCTTCTTCATCAATGGAGTCCTTTGCTTCTTGAAGATCAATCATAGTGGAATGGAGAAGGAGGAAAGGTGATTGGAGACGCCACTTCAAGGAGAATATGAGTCAAGAACAAGCTCACCACCATAGGAAGTCGTGGATAAGAGCTTGAAGCTAGGAGAAGATGAGTGGAGGGAGAGGGAGAGAGGGGACAAAATTTATACCTCAAATGAAGTCTGAAATTTGAAGTCTAATTTCTCAAATGATCAAAGTTGGAAAAGTTCACACACAAGCCTCTATTTATAGGCTAAGTGTCACACAAAATTGGAGGAAAATTTGAATTTTTATTCAAATTTCACTTGAATTTGAATTTGAATTTGAATTTGTGGAGCTAAAATTTCACTAATTATGATTATTGAATTTCAGCTATAGTTCAGCCCGCTAATCCAAGATCAAGTCCATGATTCTCCACTAAGTGTGCTTAGGTGTCATGAGGCATGTAAAACATGAAGGACATGCACAAAGTGTGACTATATGATGTGGCAATGGGCTGTAGCAAGCAAATGCTCACCTCCCCCTAAGGTTGGTCCAAAATTTAATTGGATTGGGCTTCTTCCAATTCAATTAAATTTCTCTCCCAACACACATCAAATAGTGCACTTAATGCATGTGAAATTACAAAACTATCCCTAATACAAAAACTAGTCTAGGTGCCCTAAAGTACAAGGGCTGAAAAATCCTACATTACTAGGGTATCCTCCATACACTATGGAGCCCTAAATACAAGGCCAAAAATAATTAAACCCTAATCTAATATGTACAAAGATAAGTGGTATCATACTTAGCCCATAGGCCCAAAATCTACCCTAAGGCTCATGAGAACCCTAGGGCCTTCTCTTGCATCTCTGGCCCAATCTTCTTGGAGTCTTCTATCCAATGCCCTTGGGGGGTAGGATTGCATCACGAGTGGCCATTGATCGTGATCCTGAATGCATTCCACATATTCCTCTATGCATCTTGTTCAGCCCATACTCGGGTTGTTCTTGAGTAATATAGGGTTTGTGAAGCCTCTTCTATGTAAGTCTCCTCCTTCAATAGCATAGTAACCGACATCTCATTTGAGCTTTCTTGTTGTTGTTTTATCTTTCAAGAGTAATCATTTATTCAATAAATCCTAGATCTCAGCCATCGACTCTTGATTAATAGGAGTTACGCTCGTCATAATCTTATCAAGACTCAATGTTGAGATCGTTTTCTAGACAACTGTTTTGGATTGCCCACATTTCTCTATGTTGGTGAGCTTTGATAGCAAGTTAGCTCTCTTATTATTTTCTCTTACAACATGTCTGAGCTCAAACTTAATGAATGCCTCTTTAAGTTGGGTAGCTAAGTGAAAGTAATTTGTCATATGGGAGTCCTTAGTCTGAAAGTCTCCATTCAGTTGTGCATTGATGAGTTTGGAGTCACTCCAACACTTTATGTGTTTGACTCCCACTTTTTTTTCTAACCTCAGGCTGGCTAAGAAGGCTTCGTACTCAACTTGGTTATTTGTTGTTTTGAATTCAAACTGAAGGGATTACTATAGAATTATTCCATATAGGCCTTCTAAAATTACTCCAGCCCCACCGCCCTTTGTGTTTAACGATCCATTTACGTGCAACTTCCAACATAATGACTTTTCCTTTGTAGTGGTTTTCAACTTGGCAACAAAGTCTACTAGTCATTGAGCCTTTATTGACCCCCTTGGTTCATACTTGATTCCTAATTCTGATAGCTTAATCAACCAAGCTATCATTCGGTCTACAAGTTTTGGCTTCTTTAACATTGTTCATATACTGTGATTAGTTTGGACCACTATCTAATGACTCTGGAAATATGGCCTTAGTCTTCTAGCAGAAGTGACTAGAGCTAAGGCTAACTTCTCAATCATCTGATACCGAGTCTCTGCTTCCTAGAGGACTCGACTAACGTAGTAAACAAGAGTTTGCTTTCCTTTCTCTACCACAATTACTGACCTTGTGGCATGTTCTGATACTGCTAAGTACAAAATCAGGTCCTTCCCTGGTTAAGGCCCGGTGAGGATAGGTGGTGAAGCAAGGAACTCTTTGAGCTTCTAAAAGTTAGCTTCACATCCTTCATTCCACTTTGTTCCTTCCTGTTTCTTCAACAATTTGAAGAAAGGCTTAGTCGTGTCAGTTGCTCTTGATAGGAATTGATGATTGCTATGCATATGTAATTTGTGTATTGAAATCGCATAGCAATTACCTAATTTTCCTTTCTTTTATTGCTTCTTTTGTGTCAAAACATTAGGAATTTAACTTCTTCTAAGTTTTTATCCAGCAGATGCTAAAGTTAGTAAATTTATAGTGTTTTTGGTGGTATACTTTTTGTAGAGATACAACAGAAGGCATGGAAGAGAAATAAAGAGTTGGAGAATCACACTCAACACGATAGCCTCACTCAACGCGTCAAGACCGCTTAGCCCAAGAAGCTCGCTTAGTGCAAGAAGCCACATGGGAAGCTAGCTGTCACATGCAAGTGCGCTAAGCGCATGGTGTGTGCTTAGCGTGTGGTCACTTAAGCCAACTGGACTTTTTGCGTCACACTTAGGGTGCCATCTCTGTTAGCGCATAGTCAATGCCAAAAAACTTGACTATTCTACGTATTAAGAAAAAAAAAGGAGGGAACAAGAATTTTCATTCTATTGGGCAGTAGAGAATGAGAGTTAGGGCACGACCCATTGGAGGGAACCGTTCATTTGGAGCATCCTGTCTCCATTCATCTTGATCTTCCTCCATTTTCTTCCATTTCCTTTGCCCTTTTTTGTATTTGTAAGCCTTTCATGGAAATGACAAGCTAAACCCCCCACTGTTGGAAGCTCAACAACCAAACACTCTTGATGTAATGATTTTAACTATCTATTCAATGTTATTTCGATATTATTGTCTCTTTTCTATGCTTATTATCATGTTTATGGCTTGATCATCCATGCTCATGTAGTGTTATAAGGTTTAGGCATAGGAAAATGTTTATTTCTTAAGAACTTGAAAAGAACATCTAGGTAATCCATCTCTAGGGATAGAATGGTATTATTTAGCCTAAATTATGCATCTTTTTTCATAATGCAATTTGTCTTATTTATCTCTTAAGGGATTAGGAGTGAAATTAGGTAACTTAGGCTCTCTCATGTGAGGAATCATGGCTAGGGTATGCTAGTGGATGTAGGTAATAACTGAAATAATATTAAATAGAGAAAAATCATTAACGTTGCCTAAAGAGTAGTTTTGGTAGGCTGACCACCCAACATGCCCATAATTCTGCATCAATTGTCACTTCACTGCTCTGAGTGTTTTTTTTCTCACCGTTGCACATGCTAGCTCTGTAGTTTAATCTATGCCAAATTTACATTTATGCATCATCATGTTACAAATATTCAATTTAATTCATTAATTGCTCAAAATTGGACATATATAAACCATGAGTATAGTCAAAGTCCTTGTGGACTTGACAGTCGGTCTTACTGTTTTAAATTACTACTTGAACGGATTTGTATACTTGCCAAGGAGTTAACAAGTTTTTGGTGTCACTGTCGGGGACTTTGTCCCTAGTACTTGGTAGTTTGCATATCCTAATTTTAAGCAATCATTCTTTATTCTTTAATTCTTTATCTTAACTCTATTATGCATTTAATTCTTTGACCTTGTTAACTTGTTCTATAGTTGCTTTCCTTCTTGTATGCAAGGTAAAACTTTGATGGATGACCTTGTTCCATTAAATCTGGAGATTGAGGCAACCTGCAGGAGAAACAATTCTTCAAGGAGAAGAAGAAAGCAACAAGAAAGGCAGGCAAATCAAAGGTAAAAAGGAGCCTCATCCTCTACATCATCTTCAACATTTCTTATGGTCTTTGAGAAATTGACAGTGTCCAATCTGTAGCACATCTTTGAGGAGCCTTTAATGGCAGGAGACCGACCATCGAGAGTAACTCTAGAGGAATACTCTAGCTCCTCAACACCACAGTATTTCACCAATATTGCACGACCGAAAGTTCAAGCGGCCAATATTTCATATCCACACTCCCTCATTCAGTTGATTCAAGGCAACCTCTTCCATGGTCTGCCAAATGAAGATTCATATGCTCATCTGGCTACTTGCATAGAGATATGTAATACGATGAAGATTGTAGGGGTTTCCTAAGATGCCACCCGCCTTAATTTGTTCTCTTTTTCCTTGGTTGGTGAAGCAAAAAGATGGGTTCATTCGTTCAAGGGAAACAATTTGAGAACTTGAGAGGAGGTGGTTGAGAAGTTCTTGAAGAAGTATTTCCTGGAGTCCAAAATCGCCGAGGAGAAGGCAGAGATTTCCTCATTTCACCAGTTGCCTGATGAGTCATTAGGTGAAGCTCTGGACTGCTTCTGTGGTCTACATAGAAGGACTTCTACTCATGGGTTTAGTGAGCCAATTTAGCTAAACATATTTATTGATGGCCTACGACCCCATTCTAAGCAACTCCTCGATGCTTCTGCTAGTGGAAAGATTAAATTGAAGACCCCTGATGAAGCTATGAAGCTCATAGTAAATATGGCAGCCAGTGATCATGTCATTCTACGTGATAAAGCTTATACACCCGCGAAGAAGAGTCTTCTTGAGCTCACGTCTCAAGATGCATTACTGGCTCAAAATAAACTCTTAGCCTAGCAAATTGAGACCCTCGCAGAGACATTGAACAAACTTCCTCAACAGTTTCAATTTTTGCAACCTGCTTCATCCTTTGTGAAGCCAGTTGGCGGATGCACCCTGTGTGGTGGAGCTCATGAGTCAAGCATGTGCATGACTCAAGAGGACGCGCCTAAAGAGTTCAACTACATGGCCAACCCAAATCGCCAGGGGTATCACCAAGGGGGAACCTTGGTTATCATCAGGGAGGCAATTTCTCTTAGAACCAAGGTCAAGGTTGGAGGTTCCATCCTGGGAACAACTTCAACAAGGACCAAGGAGGCCTATCCAATCAACCCCCTAATCAAGGCCCTAACTTGTATGAGAGAACTGCCAAGCTGGAGGACACCCTAATTGAGTTCATATAGGTCTATTTCCAATCATAAGAGCACCGAGTCAGCCATCAAGAATCTGGAGGTGCAGGTGGGCCAACTTGCTAAGCATATGGCTGAGAAATCCACTGGGAACTATATGGTGAGCACAGAGAAGAACCCAAAGGAGGAATGGAAGGTGGTCCTTGCAAGGAGCAAGAGAAATGAGAGCCTTGAAAAAGAAGAGAGAGTTGAAGGAGTAGTGGAGGATGTAAGTGATGAGGAAGTAGAGGATGAAAGGAAAAAGAACAAGGCTAACAATGAAGAGAAAGAATTAAGAGATGAGAAAAATGTAAAAGAAAAAAAATAGGTACAAGGAGAGTGGTGGTGAAGTCTTAATCTCTAAGACCAAGAGCCAACTAGCTAGAGAGGTGAGAAAGGAAGCACCATCAGTACCTGTAAAAGATGCCCCATATCCTTTGCTACCTTCCAAAAAGGAAAAAGAGTGACACTTTGCTATTTTTCTTGACATTTTTAAGAAGCTAGAGATTGCCATCCCTTTTGGAGAAGCCCTGCAACAGATGCCGATGTACACTAAATTTTTGAAGGACCTTCTCACGAAGAAAGGAAAGTACATCAACAATGAGAGCATTGTGGTAGAAGGGAATTGTAGTGCTATGATTTAGGGAATTTTGCTACAAAAATTCACGGATCCCGGAAGTGTGACCATTCCATGCTTTATTGGGACTGTATTAGTAGGAAAAGCTCTCATTGATCAAGGGTGAGCATCAGTTTGATGCCTTTCCCTATGTGCCAGAGGATTGGGAACCTGAGGATTATCCCAACCAGAATAACTCTTCAACTAGCAGACAAATCTATTACAAGGCCATACGATGTGGTTGAAGATGTTCTGGTTAAGGTTTAGCAATTCACCTTTCATGTGGACTTTGTGATCATGGACATAGAGGAGGATTCATATGTGCCCCTGATTTTGGGCCATCCATTTATGCTCACTACTAAATGTGTTGTGGACATGGGGAATGGTAATCTGGAAATAAGTGTGGAGGACTAGAAGGTGACCTTCAACTTGTTTGCAGCGATGAAGCACCTCAGTGATAGCAAAACCTGCTTCAAGGTGGAGGTGGTTGAGTAGGAAGCAGATCTTGCTATGCGATGCTTCACCGTTCATTCACCATTGGAAAAAGCCTTGATGAATGCCATCGAATGTTTGACCAATGAGGAGGAGAAAGATCTCAGGTCTTGTCTGCAAGATTTAGATAGGTTGAAATAGATTCCCTCAGGGGAATATACTTTTGAAGAATTGAAAAAAGACTCTACAACAGAGAAGCCTAAGGTTGAGTTGAAGGTCTTACCTCCTCACCTGAAGTATGTTTTTCTTGAGGCAAATGATGCCAAGCCAGTAGTCATCAGTAATGACTTGTCTTCAGCTAAGGAAGCACAGTTAGTGGAGGTACTCAAGAAGTATAAGGTAGCAATAGGATGGCATATCTTCGATCTTAAGGGGATTAGCCCATCCTACTGCATGCATAAAATCATGATGAAAGCTGATTATAGACTGGGGAAACAATCACAAAGGAGACTTAACCCATCCATGAAGGAGGAAGTCCAAAAAGAAGTCCTCAAGTTGCTTGAAGCAAGACTTATCTATCCGATCTCTGACAGTGCTTGGGTGAGTCTAGTCCAAGTGATGCCCAAGAAAGGCGGTATGACAATGATCCATAATGAGAAGAATGAACTCATCCCTACACGGACTATCACAGGGTGGAGAATGTGTATAGACTACCACAAGCTTAATGACGCCACAAGAGATGATCATTTCCCTTTGTCGTTCATGGACCAGATGTTGGAGTGGCTAATTAGACAAGCTTTTTATTGCTTCTTGGATGGCTACTCGGGGTATAATTAGATAGCAGTAGATCCTAAAGACCAAGAAAAAATCGCTTTTACATGCCCTTTCGGTGTCTTTACTTACAGAAGGATGCCATTTGGGTTATGTAATGCCTTTGCCACCTTCCAAAGATGTATGCTAGCTATTTTTGTTGATCAGGTAGAAAAATGCATCAAGGTGTTCGTCGATGATTTCTCTGTCTTTGGCTTTTCCTTTGACTTTTGTTTATCTAACTTGGAATTGGTGTTACAGCGGTGTGTAGAAACTAATCTGGTGTTGAACTAGGAGAAATGTCATTTCATGGTCCAAAAGGGGATTGTCTTAGGCCATAAGATCTTGTCCTGAGGGATTGAAGTAGACAAGGGAAAAATTGATGTTATTGAGAAGTTGAATCCACCTATGAATGTGAAAGGCATCCAAAGTTTTCTCGGGCATGTCGGCTTTTATCAAAGGTTCATAAAATACTTCTCCAAAATTGCCAAGCCATTAAGTAACCTGCTGAATAAGGATGTTGTGTTTAAGTTTAATGAAAAGTGTTTGTTGGATTTTTAGAATTTGAAGGAGAGGCTTGTGTCAGCCCCTATGATTGTGGCCCCAAATTGAATCCAAGAGTTTGAGATGATGTGAGACTTTAGTGATTATGCAGTGGGAGCAGTGCTAGGACAATAGAGGAATAAGGTGTTTCATTTGATTTATTATGCTAGCAAGGTCCTAAATGATGCACAACTGAATTATGCCACCACAGAAAAAGAGTTGCTAGCAATTGTATATGCATTAGAGAAGTTTAGATCATACTTGATTGGCTCTAAGGTCATCATTTTCACAGATCATGTGGTGATTAAGTACCTTCTAACAAAGGTTGATTAGATGGGTGTTACTACTCCAAGAATTTGACATTGAGATCAAAGACAAGAAGGGATGCAAGAATTTAGTGGCTGATCACCTATCTAGGTTGGTGAATGAAGAAGTCACTCAGGAGGAGCAAGAGATTCGGGATGAGTTTCCAGACGAATCCCTATTATCTGTGAGTGAGTGGCCTTGGTTTGCATACATTGCCAACTTCAAGGCAGCTAGAATCATTCTAGATGATCTTAATTGGCATCAACGAAAGAAGTTCCTCCATGATGCACACTGTTATGTTTGGGATGATCCTCATTTGTTCAAACTTGGAGTAGATAACTTGCTGAAAAGGTATGTCACTAAAGAGGAGGCCAGGAGTATATTGTGGCATTGTCACAATTCCCCCTATGGAGGACATTATAATGGGGATCGAACAGTTGCAAAGGTGTTATAGTCCGGATTCTTCTCCATTTTCAAGGACTCCCATGAACACGTGCTGCATTGTGATCAATGTTAGTGGACTGGGGGTATTTCTCGAAGGAATGAGATGCCCCTACAGAACATTATTGAAGTAGAAGTGTTTGATTGTTGGGGCATTAACTTTGTAGGTCCTCTACCATCCTCATACAATAATGAATATATACTAGTGGTTATGGATTATGTATCAAAGTGGGTAGAAGTTGTTGCTGCTTAGAAGAATGACGCTAAATCCGTCATCAAGTTCCTTAAGAAGAACATTTCTCCCGCTTTGGAGTCCTAAGAGTACTTATCAATGATGGTGGGTCACACTTTTGCAATGCATAGTTGCAGAAGGTTTTGGGGCACTACAATGTCAGGCATAAGGTCACTTCTCCTTATCATCCCCAAACAAATGACCAGGTTGAGGTATCCAATAGGGAATTAAAGAAGATCCTTGAGAAGACCATTGCATCTTCAAGAAAGGCTTGGGTTGTGAAATTGGATGATGCCTTATGAGCCTATAGAACTGCTTTTAAGACCCCAATTGGTTTGTCCCCATTCCAGATGGTTTATGGGAAGGCTTGTCATCTTCCAGTAGAGATGGAGCACAAGGCTTACTGGCTCTCAAGTTCCTCAACTTTGTTGAGTCCTTATCAAGGGAAAAGCAGAAGTTGCAGTTGTTGGAGCTGGAAGAAATAAGGCTCAATGCCTATGAGTCCTCCAAGATTTACAAGCAGAAAATGAAAGCTTATCATGATTGGAAACTTGTGAAGAAAAACTTCTAGCTCAAGCTTTTCCTTGTAAAGCTTAAGTCCAAGTTGTCTGGCCCATTCACAATCAAAGATGTGAAGCCTTATGGAGTAGTTGAGTCGATGGACTCCTCTTCTACTGACTCGAAGCACAGCTGGATAGTGAATGACCAAAGGTTGAAGGTCTACAATGGTGGCAATATTGAGAGATTGGCCACCATCATCCACCTCCATGACCCGCGAGGGTGTTTTATGATGTTAAAGAAGTGCTTACTGAAAGGCAACCCAAGATTTCTACCCTTCTTTCTTTATGTTAATTCATGTTGACTTGATGTATGCTTGTTAATTCTTGTGTTTGTGGATCTTGATTCATTTTAGTTGTGCCTTAACTTTCAATAATGGTGCGAGCTTGTTGTTGCTATAGTGTGATGTTGCTCAATATTAGGAATGCTCTGCATGATTAGAATTGGTGTAGTTGGTTGGTGTAAAAGTGTTGGCTGTTAAGTTTTAAAGAATGTCATCATGCGCTAAGCACACTAAGCGCGTTTGTGTTGTGGCGATAGTCACGCTAAGCCCAAAATCCTCTCTATTTTGTAAAACTTCAAATTGGGCTTAGCGCGAGATAGCTCGCTAAGTGCCCAGTTTGGTTTTTCAATTCTTGCTAAGAACAACAATCGCGCCAAGCCCAAAAACCTCTCTGTCTTGGATAAATTTCACATTGGGCTTAGCGTGCACTTGCAAGCTAAGCGCAAATATTTGCTCGCAAACTTTTGCTAAGTGCACCTGACGCACTAAGCCCAAAAACCTCTTTGTCTAGGTCAATCATGAATTGGGCTTAGCGCACAAGTGCGGGCTTAGTGCATACACACCTACTCACTAAGTGAGTAAGCACGTTAAGCCACACAGCACCTCTGGAACTTCAATACAATAATTGTCTAAGTGCGACATCACAGGCTAAGCGAGCCACCCCTGCTTGCTAAGCGCACACTTCCCACTAAGCGAAAGTTGTAGGCCAAAGTTCACCTGCAACTCTTGCTAAGCCGGATAGGCATGCTAGGCACAAAATACTCTCAGGTTTGCAATTTCATGAATTGGGCTTAGCAGACATACTCACGCTAAGTACATACATTATTAAAAAAAAATTGAAATTCAAAATAGAATATGAGGGGGAAGACCAAAGGCCATCATCCTTGGTGTGCTAAGCGGGTCATACTCGCTAAGCGCGGGGATCATAAATGCAGTTGCAACCATAAGCGCCTAACGGCTAATCGCGATGCTCCCACTAAGCGGGCGTGTAGGCCATACCTGTAGGCAGTTCCAAAAACTGCTATGTCTTCCCTTATCTCCACTCTTCCTCTATTTTCTTTCTTTTACGCACCCTACCCTCTTTCTCGCCTGCTCCGTCTCACTTGCTTTCCTTCCTTCAGCTAGCAAATCCCTTCCTTCGACCTCCATTTTTGCTTCCTCCTTTGTGATTCCATTTTTCACTCCCACTCCCAAGTACCTCCCTTACCTTGCTCTTCTCTAATTTGCCTTGATGTGTTTTTGGTTTTGTCAATGTCTCGGTGTTCATTTATTTTCCATTTGTTACATTGTATGTTATTGCGTTAATTTTGCTTTCCTTTGGCTTTCGTTCATGACATCCTTGATTCTGGACATTGATGAGCTCGCTAAGCCGGAGCCCTGCGCTTAGCAAGGTCATGTGTTTCTAGACTATTGAAGCATGCACTCGCTAAGTCGGCATGTTGCGCTTAGCGAGTTCATGCATTCTGGGTATTTGTATGCATTTCTGAATTTATTTTAAGAACTCGCTAAGCCTGCGTTCCACGCTTAGCGAGTTCATGAGTCCATGGGTTAATGCGTATGCCTTCTTGGGTTTTTGTTCTACATCGTTAAGTGTTCATCAACAGTTAACAGATCTGGGAAATATCTAGACTTTATTGCTCACTAAATGCGTGTATGTGCTAAGCGAGCATCTTGATTCTTTGTTTACAGTACTTTGGCTTAGCGTTAGTTACACACTAAGCCCACAAGAGGTTTCAAATTTCTATGCATCCTTTTGTATTACTTGAGGCTTAGCACGCACCCTTGTGTTAAGCCCTCACTCCCTAGGACATTTGTTGTGAATTGCCTCGGCTTAGCGCATCCCATGCTTTTATTATTAGAACTCTCAAAATAGGGTGTATATTTGATAGGTTATTTTAATTATTTATAACTTGTTTTGTGATTAACTTGTAAAAAATATAGACTTCTATGCTATACAATGAATGACTTGATTAACTTGTCCACGGGTAAAACTAACAGTTTTAAAAATAATTAAGCTTCACATGACATCTTCAAATGATATTCCGAAACTCATTGTTCATGAAAACCCTTGAATTGAGATAGTCCACCATCACTATTAAAAAACAATGTGATCCATTCACTAAGCTCTTGAACCAAGAGAGTCCACCGCTTGCTTGCTGTCAAATTATTTATACTATTTGTTTTACTTTTAATCAAATTTTCATCAATTAAAAAAAATATGAATTCAAAAGTTAAAACCATACTTATGTAAAATAATAGGTTTAGTTGTACTTTTTATTATCCATCTTTTATTTTTCATGATTTTTGTTATCAAATTATGAAATTTGCACATTTTTAACCTAATTTTGAAATTTTGTGTATTTTACCACCTAATTTACTTTTTCTTACTCATTTGCCGCCACTTAACTTCAAAAAAGTTGTCCATTTTGCCGCTAATTTCTACACCAAAATGCTCAATTATAATATAGATAAAATGTGCAAAATTTTGAAAATTATGTAACAAATGCGTGAAATTTTAAAACTTGGGTAGTAAAATGTTCAAAAAATAAGTAGAATGACAAGATGTGTAAAAATTCAGATTTGGGTGACAAATGCATAGGTTGGTGGCAAAAAAATCACGAAAATGTAAAAGATGGATCGCAGAAAGAAATTGTAATTAGGTGAAAATAATATTTTTTTTGTCTCTATTTCATTTTTTATTTTTCCCGTTAAAAAAGTTATTTTTTATTTTATTTGCTGTATAAAAAAGTCATTTTTTATTTATCAACTAATTTAAAAACTAATTTTTATTAAACACTCTTAATGTAATAAATTAATTTAATAACTTTACTTGCAAATTACCTTTTAAGTTTTTAAAAAACTTTAAAACTTTCACTTTTTTTTTCGAGAAATAGACAAAATAGAACAAATTAGGCGAGGATTCGGCTGTATGAAACGATACTGTAAATTGGCACACAAATTAACAGCAAGACTCCAGACTCTCGAGAATAAAGAGTTCTACAGTGACAACTGTCCTAACTCGTACGGTACAGTATTTGTAATTAATAAATAATTAATGGAAACTTTATCAATAATTTAATGTTTTAAAGTTATTATTAGTTATAATTACAAGTACTATAATAATCCTCTCCAAGAAAGTACTATAATAATAAATGTTCATATTAATTAATGTTTTAAAATGACTAATTAACGAATATTAAGTATAATTTATTAAATACTATTATTACCTATAAAAATTCTAATATTTTTTTATACTTTCAATTTAATAAAATTAATGACAATGTAATGATATTATAAATATTTATCATTATTATCTAATAACAAATGTCATATAACAATAAAATTATGAACTTTTGTGCGTTCTCATGAATGTTGATAAAATGAAATTGATTTTATAAAATTAGTTATGGAGTTATGTGATTTATATTTGAATATTTTTATTATAAAATTAAGTTATAAGTAAAATTTAATATAAAAATTTTGAACCAACACAAAATTATTTCAACTTAAAATGAATTTTAGATTCAAAATCAATTTTAAATTCTTTTATAATGTAAAATTAAATATGTTAATTTTAAAAAAAATTAGCTCGTCAATGGTGATAGTGCATAATCCTTTTTTTATCCTCTAACAACAATTCCGTTATTATTAAAGTCTTTTTAGTCAATAATACAAAAGAAAATAATAGAATTTTTTTAAAAAAATAATAATTAAATAATTCCTTCATATTTTTTAAGATAGGAGGCAAATTTTACATGAATGCATTCTTTAACTGAGACCAAACACATGTAATATTCTTTTGAAAATTTTATCTAAAAGATATTTTCATTATATTAACCATAGAAGTTAATGATTTGATTTCAGAAAAAAAAAATTATGCATAACGTAAATATTTTTTTATGCTATGATTCAATTACATATTATAATATGTTATAAAATCATTAAATTTTTACAAAATTATATTTATGAAGATTTTCTATTTAATTGATACTCTCCGTGTCCCATAATAATCGTCATGAAGAAAATATTTATTCCAAAATAATTATTATTTTATTTTTTAATGTAATATTAATTTTTTTTCATTTTTATTCCTTATTAATATGGATTAAAACACAAAAAATAAATTAATAATTATTTTTTTATTGATTTAGTTGCCTATCTAAAACTACCTAAAAGATAATTATAATGAATTGGCCTGGGAAAGTATTATACATCATAAATATATTACCATATTTACAGGAATTTTTGGACTGATATTATACAAAAGTTAAACCCATGAAAAATATTTTACCTGGAAGAAATATTTGGCATACATAAGTTACTCCTCTATTCTCCCGTGCCGTTAACCCTTCATCAAATCAACGTGTCGGTTCCGGCGTTGTGAATAACGGTCCAGTGATATGAGCCATGGATGATAGTTTTAGTTTTACGTTTCAGATTCTTCAGCCCTCTGAAGGACCCACGTCTCTTTCTGCCCCCATCAACGCCAGCATTGACGACGCGCGGCTCTTAATCCTAAACGGCAACTGTGGCATGGCGTTCGTACGAACTTGGGTCCCACGCGGTGCCCCAAAAGACCTTCACGCTTTCTTCCCGTTGTTCCAGCTATGCTAAAATCTCTCTGCTTTAATGCCTTCTTTAGATAATGAGTGGAATAAAAAAAGAAATAAATAGGAAAGAAAAAACATTAAGGTTGGAAATATTAAAGAAAAAAAATCTAATGTTTAGATGGACAAAAATAGGAAAGATAAATATAGGAATTTTTTATTGATTTGGATGAGCAGAGAATAAAGAGAAAATAATTAAATAAATAACATTAATTTTTTTAATGCTAGCTAAAAAATGGTAGTTTTTACTAATATTTTAAATATTTTTAATTATTTATATTCAAAAAGAATTAAAAATTTAAAACAAAATAAAAAGAGATATTATTTCTCTCCCATTTCATTCTAATTCTTTAGAAAATGTTTTAGAAGAGTAATAAAAAAATAAATTGTCTTCATTTTATGTTTTTTCTATCAAACAAATGATATAAAAATTTAATATTCTATCTTTCTTTTTCTTATTTCTAGCCATAAATTTCCATCCAAACGGGTAAAGAAACATGTCAAAGTTTTTAGAGAATAAAATCAATAGAGAATTATAGATATAATAAAATAAAAAAATTGATAAGTTAACCAGTTAAACTAGAACTGATTCATAAAACTAGTTTGATAAATTGGAGAAAAAAGTAATTAATAAATACAAAATGACATAAAAATGTAAATTCTGAATTGTATATTGTTACCCTTCAAAATATTTTGACCAAAAGTTAGTTAGCTGAATTAATTAAGATTGAAATTATAGCTGAATAAGAATGTTTAATATTTCGGGTAAATGATTAAGATATGTATGTTGAAAGGATAATTCGGTCAATTAAATTGAAAATTCAGAATACTTGAAGTCTTGAATAAATGTTTTTGAAGATAAATGCAAGCGGGATCGAACGGAAGTTGAGGACGCAAAATAAGAGATAAGAGCAGTTATATACGTGAAAGTCCATGATCTAGGAGCAGTTACTAAAAAAATTAGGAATGTGGGAGACATGTTGAACTCTTGGTCTAGCCGAAATAAACATAAAATAGCCAAAATAGTTGAAAATGAGTCTATAGTGGTCTAACCTGATGGAAACACAATTTTGACTAGTTAAGCTTATATTTTACAATAAAAATATCTGTTTGAGAGATGTTTGTAGGACCTTAGCCAAACAATCAATCCACAATTATTTTTCAATTATTATTCTAATCGATTTTTTTTTTGAAATTTAACCTTTTATTTCAGTTATTTACTCATATTCCTAGTAGATCACCTTTAGTGAAATAAGAGGCTGATTTCTCCTCTTAGTGATCATATCGATTGATTCAAACATTCAAAACATTCAAATTTTGAAATCATGTTAGAGTAGTTGTAGCTGAATTTTGTTCGACTAATTGTTGATTATTCATGTGAAAAAAATTGGCATGTCTGGTACGACCAATGTAGGTGAATTGATCAAACAATTTGAATCACGAACGAAGTTTTACCAACATATGCATTTGCATTCTCGTAAGACTACTATGCGTGAGATGAATCAACAAGCCAAAAAGAAGAATGGTTCAAAACAAGGAGAAAACTCATTAGGGATGTTTGTTTCCTTAATGACAAGTTCAATAACAACCACTATGCCTAATATGTCAAAGCGTATTACATCAACTGTGGTGTCTGCTGTTGCTAGCATGCTTGATGAAACACCCACTATGATGACTACATTCATTCGACAACAAATAAACTTGGGGACACATGATATAATGTATCAATTGTTAGCCAAAATAGTGAAACCTATGGTGTGTAACAAAATGCAACAGTCCAAGGAATTAGAGGTAAGAATGATGCATGTTGGTGAGAATTCTGCTCTATTAGTGTTGAGAAATCAAGAAGTGTCGAATCAGGTAATTAACCTTGATTCTCCACATTTGGCTAGGCCAATTCAGACAGGATTAATTTCATTGGTCCAGTTGAATGTGGCTTTCATGCCCACATGGCAGACAACTTAGCCGAATACAACTTCAGCACGAATGTTTAATACAATCCAGTTGATAGGCAGCCAGACAAGATTTATTCCTAGACCTTTGGTAGCCAATACAAGTTATATGCCAGTTAATGTTAGTAATCCATTTTCTGCTACCCTCGGAGGGCAAACAAGTGTGGACGATTATACTAATTAAGTTTTTCCTGCACATGTAGTGATGGCCAAAAGACTTCCTGGTGTTGTTGGCCAAATAAGTTTATCTCCTATAACTTCATTTGTGCCTCGTTCAGGGGGAATCAACAACCAAGTCATAAATAGAGGTGTTACCAATGGAGAGTCCTTGTAACTTAATAATGACATAGGTTTGGGGACAAATGCAGTGAGCCACATTGGTTATTAGCCATTAAGAACTACCACAATACCTTTGATTGATCCAGAGTTGTTAGCCAAAACCATGAGAAAGTATTTCGACATTCAGGTGAAACCAATGGAGTGGCCTATGTATAAGAAGCCATATCCATAATGGTTGGATTGTATGATGCCCTTGCTGAAAGGGTACAAGACACTAGATTTTTCTACTTTTTTTGGTAAAGATGGCAAATCGACTATGGAACACATAAGAGAATTTATTGTCTAGAGTGGTGAAGCTAGTTAGAACAAGATTCATAAGTTATAACTTTTTCCCTTGTCTTTGGCAGGAGTAGCCTTTACCTGGTACTCAAATTACCGCCTAATTTGGTACAAAACTAGGCAAACATGGAGAGGTATTTTCATGACAGATTCTATAGGCCTCTCAACCTAAATTAACTATAGTCAATTTGATGAACATGAGGCAAATGGTTGATGAATCGGCAATAGACTTCATAGAAAGTTTCCGAAAGGCTAGAAACCATTGTTCAGTGCAATTACTAGAAGTGGAATATGCGGCTATAACTGTTGGCAATATGCATCATCAACTAAAACAAAAACTAGTGGCTAGAGAATATAGTGACCTCAGTCAGCTAGCCTCCAATGCTAACCGAATAGAGCAATTTATACATGAAAAGGAACTAAAAAGAGCTAACAAAGGACGAGGATCCCATTTGATCTCATTAGTTACTATTGATGAGGAGAATATTGAAGCCTTTGAGGAAGAAGGCAAAATCATGGTTGTTGAGATATTGTGAGGGAAACCTTACTCATGCCCTGTGTTGAAGCCAGGAAAGAACAATGGTGTTGTTGTGATGGAAAAATTGAATACAATTTTAATATATCAAAAGTAGGTCAAATCTTTTATCATTTGACAAAGGACCAGCAAATTTAGCTGAAGGATGCACATAAGATACCATCTCTAGACGAGTTAAAAGGGAAGAAATATTGTAAGTGACATAACTCATATAACCATTTCATGGCTAATTACATTGTATTTCGATAAGTTGTAGAAAAGGATTTTAAAAAAGGTCATTTTAAGCTAGTTGATAAAGGTGCAACCGAAATGGCAGAAGATACTGACCCTTTCCCTAAGTTAAATATTAATACAATATCTTATGGGAAACCTATTAACAAAGAAAGGAAGATGAAATAAGGGGGCAGCTAAAAACAAAAGGAAAACAAGAAACTAAAGGATCCATCAAAAGAACTTTTGTATTCAAAAGGTTGCAATCCTCATAGCCATCAAGGGGTATATGGGTGCTTCACCATATTCATTAGAATGTGTTTGATAGATTGGGACCTCAGATAAAAGGAACCTCAAATGGATCCTTATACTGAATTACTAGCCCTAGGCTAGCTGATATGTAGCAAGTCATTAGAAGGAAGGCAGAGTCATGAAATTTGATTAACTAAGACAGTAGATGCATGATAATATGAAAGTGATTCAGGTGCCAAAGATTGATAAAAGCCCAATTCCATGGAATAAAAGGAGGGTGGTTGAGTTCAATGTCGAGAATGGAATGAAAACATTACGAATCACTGTCAACAATGAAGAAAAAGGTGCATCCAGAATAATTAAGCCATTTGAAAAAATAGAGGTAGGACAATGGTGTGTGAATCAAAAGGCAATTCAAAACACACCTATGTGCAACCTAAAGGCTTGACACGTACTCAAAAAAGGGGGTTGCAAAGGACCAAGGCTGTGAATAAAATGAAGCAGACCTTAGCCATGATTGCAGATTTGAAAGTTAGAGGCCAAGCAAAAACCTCTCTAAGTCAAGTGGTTTTTGCATTGGGTCATGCTTTTGGCAACCATTCATTAGTCACAACAGAAATCTCGACCGGTTTGGCTAAGTGTATGCCAACCAAATTGATTGAAACAAATAAGGATAAGATAATACCTGAGAAAATTAAAGACATGGAGAAAGAAAGTATTGTCCAAAATCAGGAAGACCGACAAAACAAGAGTTGAAACATATAGAAAACTCATTATTGGAAGCTTGGTTGAATGGTAATGATTTACCAGGTGTCGAAGTTGATGTTATAAGCTTAATCCCTAGTGAATTTTGAGCCAGCTTAGATCAGAATGAAAGTTTAGATGGAGATATGTGCTCTAAGGAAACTGAATGGGCTACTCTTAGGAATAAGGAGGTCAGTAAAAGAATTACGTTTAACTAACCTACCTTAGAAATGACCAAACATTTGAAGTCTTTGTATGTCCCTTAGATAATTGGTAAAACATAGGCTAGAGTTTTTGTGGATGGTGATGTTATTCTTAACATCATGCCTTTAACCACTCTAAAAAACTTGGTAAAAGGTAGGAGGATCTGATTCCCACCAATATGAAGATGACTAATTTCACTAGAAGAGCTACTGAAGCATTAGGAGTTTTGGTAGCCAAAATCACCGTTGGACCAAAATCTATGTATTCAACATTCTTCATAGTGGATACCAAACTAGCTTATTTGGTTTTGTTAGGAAGGGATTGGATTTATTCCATCCAAATGTGTACCTTCTACGTTGCAACAATAATTGATGTTCTGGGAAAGAGACCAAGTAAGTATCATTTTGGCTTGTGAATGTCCATTTTCGGCTGATGTAAGAATGGTGGGAGCACAAGAAGAAGAAAAACATCAAGAGGTGGTGTTACCCTTAGTTTTGAGGCACAAGATCCCTTGGAAGAGGTCAACCTGGGAACTAATGATGAGCCAAGGATGACTAAGGTAAGTGGATTGTTAGCCGAGAAAGATAAAAGTTATCTTGTTGAATTAATCACAAAGTACATGGATTGTTTTGCCATTTCTTAGAATACTGTTATTGTGAAAAACTCAATTTATGTTATGCAGATGCAATGCCCAGAATATTGTGCTCAAAGAGCTATCACTCATAATGTTGTTTCCAACTTTTCATGCACAAAACCATTTTCATGTTTTTTGAAATTTCTAAGTTGTATGTATTCTTGTTGTAACCATTTTGAACTCAGAATGCATCTGTAGTGGGGAGAGGAGATGAATCTTGTTTCTCTATAGTGTAAGGTGTCTCATACCTTCTCTCTCATGTTTTATAGTTATTCTTTGTCCTTTTATAAACCCCACATGTCAAACTAGCTTTTATCTAGCAATTATGATAGTTGGGTGACTTCTTTTTGAAGTAGACAAATTGCTTTTAACTTTATAGTTGTCACAACTCCTTTTTGACCAATCTATTCTGATATTGTCATTCTAATTATCAAATTTTGAGCAACTTTCTGAAGGTATATCAGAATTGCATTATGATGTTGTTGAGAAATGACGTATTCTTATGCAAGTTCCTTCTAATAAAGATAACATGATATGATATTTTAGATAGCTTAGCTCCATCAATCCAAACACTTCCTCATAACACAGATCATTCTGAAGTAGCATACTTCAACATAGGTAACTTGTGAAGGTTGTTATTGTTGTTGTGTTAGTGTTTTGTCCTTAGCTTAGACTTCACAAAGTCTCTTCATTTTGATGTTGCACACTAGATCTTCTCAAGGACATTCCCAGCTTTCAACTTGTGCATCTTCAAATGTAGTTATCATTCACTTTCTGATGTGCCCTTAGAGTGTGTGGCATCATATGGAAACTGAGATGCTATCAGCCTTTTGATGTTTCCTCTATATGTGTGAAGCATATGGAAAACATGATGTTATCTTTGAGATGTAAGCTAAACCATTATGAACTCCATTCTAAAGTTTAGTTTTCAGAGTCAAGATCTTCATCATTCTGATGTAGACTCTGATGCAGTTTCATTTTAATGCATAAATATTGTATGATATTGACTTCAATACATCATTCTGATGTGGTTATCTCAAAATCTATCTTGTCCTAATTATGGTATATCTTTAGAATATTGTTCTGAGGTTCACATTCTCAGAGTCCTCAATTACATCCTTCTGATGTTGACTCTGCTACAACTTCATTCTGATGTTGTTTGCTCAATATAGCCTTTGATAGATCTTCTGAGTAAGGCCATCTTGATGTATTTGCAACATGATAAGATTGATATCTTTAGAGGAAAGCATTGAATTCATCAATAGATGGACTTCTTTCAAATCTTTTGAATCTTCTCACTTAAAAGCATAGTTGAGACATTCATTCTGAGCTTGTTGTGAACTCATCAAAATACTTGCTATGTTCTGTTCTTTGTATAACTTTCATTGTAGCATTTGAAGATCTTGCATAGCTTTCATACATATGATGTTTTTCTTTGAGATAGTTTTCTGATGCAGATTGAAGGTCACTAAATATTCTTTTTGTGGGAATACTTTGATGAGATGGCATGACAAACTTGTATTCCAAACATTTTGGTGTGAGCTTGTTGTAGCATGTTGTGCTTGCTACTGTTTTTGATTTCTTTGACCCTTTGAATGGCCAATCTGGACTTTGATGTATTCATAAGAGTTGTAGATAGTTCTGTCCTTGACATTTAGACACTAATATCATGTCATTTGGACCACTACAACATAAGCAATCTTCAAAGCATTGCAGTTGTGTTATATTGTGAGGACAAAATGACATCTTTATCTTCATCATCAATTTCCTCCAAGATACAAGCCTTATTCGCTCACAACTTCTTCATGAAATATGTAGATCATTCTCTTATATTTCCACAGATGCTAAGATTTTCTCAAATTCACTTTTGTAGCTCATGTAGTCTTCAAATTGTTGCGCACATATCAAGCTGTCCAGGCAGACCTGTGTTTGCAACTTCAGGCTGAATTTTGTCATTGATCTAGGTTGTAGTAGACCACGAATTTTCATGAAAGTTGAAGATCTTTCTTCAAGATTTCCATAGCCATCAAGAACAATTCAATTGCATTTCTAGAACTCTAGATACAATGCCCAAAATGAACTCATCTTGTTGATGAAATTCTATTATGAGTGTGTTGCAACAATGTTGTTCTTCATGTTATATTCATTTTTCAGATCTTCATGTTTGCAAAATTTTCTTGTCCTTTAGTTGTTGATTACTTCTCATGGCTTGAAGTTTTCTCTTCATTCAGTGAGCATGTTGACTTCTTCATTATAGTACATAACCAAGGATACTTTGAGTCTTCTTTTAAGCTTTCAAGCATACATCTTTTCTGAGTGACTCATGACAGCCTTGAGTTTACTTCAATTGTTGTTTTATATAGAACTTGGCTTTTCAACATACACTTAAACAAACTCATCAGTAGGCATAAACTCAGAAGGCTTATGATTTGTGTTCAAAAGGCTTGTCATAATTAAAACACAAAGGGTTTTGGACTTAACAAGAGGTTTATTTTATTAGAACAACCAAATACACTGCATGGTTGTCAAGTATTGTGCTAATCATAAAGAAGAATTGGCAAGTATATGTATGTATTGATTTTAGGGATTTAAATCTAGTGACGCTTAAGGATGAGTATGTCATGCCCATAGTCGATATGTTAGTTGATGCAACAGCTAAGCATGGTGTCCTTACCTTCATGGATGGGCATTCTGGTTATGACCAAATTTTTATGGTTGTTGAGGACATGTACAAGATGGCATTATCCTGGATCTCTTGGGATATATGAATGGTTGGTAATGCCATTTGGATTAAAAATTGTTGGTGCAACTTATCAAAGGGCCATGAATCTCATATTTCATGATACCATTGGGAAGAATATGAAAGTATATATTGATGATGTGGTAGTCATGTTAGCCAATATAAACCAACATTTGGACGATTTGGAGTAAGCTTTGTAGAAAATGAGGTTTCATAGGCTAAAGACGAACCAGCTAAATGAGCATTCAAAGTATCAACTGATAATTTCCTAGGATTCGTGGTGCATTAGAAGGGAATTGAAATTGATAAAAATAAGGCCAAGGCAATTCTAGAGGCCAGACCACTTCAGAATAGGAAAGAGCTATAGAGCCTCATTGGTAAGATTAATTTCTTATAAAGGTTTATAGAAAATTTGGCTAACAAAATGAAGGCTTTTGCACCTTTATTAAATGTGAAAGATTAGGAGGAATTCATATGGAGGAAGAACAATGACAACCATTTGAAAAAATCAAGCAAGTGTTAGCTGAATTGCTAGTTCTAGTGCCTCCAATACTAGGAAAGCCTTTGAAGTTGTATATATCAATTGTAGAAGAATTTATTGAATGCCTTCTAGAACAAGATGCAGAAGGTGGAATCGAAAGAACGATTTATTATCTTCCGATTGTTGCATAATGCTAAATGTAAATATACTCATGTGGAGAAAATATGTTTATCACTATTCCATGCTTGTACAAAACTAGAATATTATTTTCTACCTAATAAAATCTTAGTTTTGTGGAAATTTGATATTGTTAAACATTTGTCAAATCACCCAGTTTTGCAAGAGCGTTTGGTGAAATGGGAAATTAAGTTAAATTTTTATGCTTTGACATATGTACCATTACGGGTTATGAACGAACAAGTCTTAGTTGATTTTGTCACCCAACATCCATGTGTACAAGTAGATGATGCATCTGAAGTGGCCAACAATTATGTTAGCCTATAACCATGGATTCCGAATTTTGATGGTTCACGAACACAAAAGGGTGTAGGAATCAATTTAGCCATTATTAGCCCAACAAGAAGGGTATGGAGATATTATAGGCCAATTGGTCCAGAGTATTCTAGTAATCAAGTGGAATACAAAGCATTTATATGGGGCCAATAAATATTATTGCAAAAATAAGTAAAATATGCGCAAGTTTATGTAGATTCTCAATTGGTGATTCGACATATGAAGTGAGAGTACAAGTGCAATACCATTACCCTATTAGAGTTCTATAATTTGGCTAGACAACTACTTAACTGTTTTGTCGATGTAACAATAAAAGAACATGTGTATAGAGGAGATAATGATGAAGCTAATCAATTAGCCCAACATGCTTATAGGTATAAAAGGTTAAAAGATGAGACCTTGGAATAATCTATAGAGGAATACTGCATGATGGAGATCGGATCAAAAGACCCATGGCAACAAGAAATAATGAATTATTTACAAAATTCATCCAATAAAGTTGAATTCAAAACGAAGCAAAAAGCTTTAAAGTATACCATGATAGGAGATGAATTGTATATAATGAGTTTTAATGGGGTGGTATTACAATGTGTAACCAAGTTGAATCAATGTGACTCATGGGAGAAATACATGAAGGATAGTGTGATCCTCATAGGTTTGGACCTACAATGAAGTGGTTGATAATTAGGCATGGATACTATTTGCCAATGATTAAAGTTGATTTCTATCATTATGCGAAAGAATGTGAAGAATGCCAAAGATTCAGACCGTTACAAAAGATTCCAGCCAAAGAGATGCATGCAATGGTCAAGTCTTGGCCATTAAGGGGATGGGCTATGAACATTATTGGCAAGATTTATCCAGCTTCATCCAAAAGGCATAATTTTATTTTGGTAGCCACTGATTATTTTACAAAATGGATGGAGGTCATACCATCGATTAGTGTGACTCAAGAAGCTACAGTTAAATTCATTAAACACGATATTATTTATAAGTTTGACATACCTAAGTCAATCACTATGAACTGAAGAACTATGTTTACAAGAGACAAAGTGGGTTCATTCATATGAAAAATCAACATCAAGATTATTGATAATTGCCAAATATGCTTTAATTGCACACAAGATTTGAGGTGATTATCTAGCATTTTTTATACATTAAGCTTGGTTTTAACTCAAAATTAGAATAAATTAGGAATTGTCACTTAGGAATTTAGATTGATAGTTTTTGTAACTTTTTGATGTTTCTATGGGGTTTTTACAGGAAATTAAGTCAAAAAATGAGGTGGAGTTCCCTCGCTTAAGCGTGGCTTGCTGTGTACTTAAGCAAAGGGAGGCATAATCAATTAAAGAAGCCACTGACATGCCTCGCCTAGGCAAGCCTTCTTAGACATTTGAGCAGAGAGGAACTTAAAGGCTGGATGATGGAGACAAGCTCGCTTAAGGAAGCTAAGTTAGTATGCATCTTTGGAGTCATTGGAAGCTCTCACTTAAGCCCAAGCCTTAAGGCGCTTAAGTGAGGCAATTAAGCAAAAGAAAAACTTGAAGTCCCTTGCTTAAGCGTGATATTCTACGAGCTTAAGTGAGGAGAGTCTGTAGCTACACCATTCTGGATTAGAAGACCTCGCTTAAGTGAGACATTACTGAAACTTAAGCAAGGAGGACACATTAGGCCCAAGCCCATATCAGAATATAAAAACATGCTGCATGAAAAATGAGGCATTCTAGAATATTTTGAGAGCAACTTTCAAGAGAGATAGAGAACCATTCTTAGGGCTTTTAGCTTTGAGCAACTAATCTCCTCATCTGTTAGGGTTGGAAAGACTGAACCTAATTTCATGTAATACTCTTTCTTAATACAATTATTCAGATTTATTAGTCTTCTTATTCTCTTAATGTTGGTTTTAGACTGATCACCTATTATTTAATCTTAGGAATCAATAGTTTAGTCGATAGACATTCTTTTGATTCCCAAATTGAGAAGAGTACCTAATTGGAATTGATTCTAGACATTATATGGATTTGCCAAGACATTGGGAATTAATTTAAATAACTTATACTCTTTTGCCTAAGAGATTAGGGCTAGAATATAATTGTGAAATGAGGATAAATTGCATGAATAATTAGATTATTAAGATTATTGCATTGAGAAAGGGAGAAACCAAGTCAAACCCTGGTTGTTCGAACCATCAATTCTCACAACAGTACTGTGATTCTTTCTTTAACTATTCTATTTTATTTTTTTTAATCTTAGGTTTATTTTTTTATGCATTCTAATAGAATCAATTCATAAGTATTGTTACCAAACCTTAGCTGTTGAGTCCTAATTGCCCGAATATACACTAGTCCTTTGGGAGACCACTTGGACACAAGTCCTATTACTATTTCAAAACTTGGTTTCACTTGACCACACAAAAAATCCTTAACAAATTTTTGGCACTGTTGTCGAGGACTAGTGTCTCATATTTAGGCAATTTAGAACAAAATTTTAAGGATTTGTTTTTCTGCACTTTAATTAAGTATTTTCCAATTTTTCTTACTTTCTAATATGTGCTAATCTTTTCCTTCTAGTCTACTAGTTTGTTTTGTATGCTAGGCATGAGGAGCACCATTAGATCTGAAGACTTAATTCCTAAGAATCCAGAGATAGAAACAACCCTTTGCCATTTAAGGGGACAAGTTAACCATATGAAATAGTTGACTAAGGAGCAACAACAAGGAAAATGTTCAACATCTCTCATTGAATCTTCAACCTTTCTTCTTGAAGAATCAGAACCGGACAAAATAGAGAGTGAAGGAGAATAGATGGCAGCACAAGAACCAACTATGAGTGAACTAGCAGCTGGCCAAGGGGTCAAGGTGTGTCAACCTATCAGACTACCTAACACTGATAGGCATCCAATCAATTTTCCCTCATGGGTGGACAACAATCTGCACTTCAATTGGTTCATGGGATCCGTTAATGAAGACCCACATGCTTATTTGATGAGATTTTGATAGTTGTGTGTTTTGTTGAGGCTGCCTAAGTTCAACGAGGAGCAAACCAAACTCATACTTTTTCCATTCTCGGGAGGAAGTGCTACTATTTGGTTGAACTCCTATCCTAATCATAGTTTAACCACATGGGATGAAGTTAAGGAGAAGTTCCTCAATCATTTCTTTCCGAAGTCTAGGGTAGAAGCCATCAAATAGAAGATTATTAACTTCAAATAGTCATCCACAAAGTCTTTGTTTGATGCTTGGGAGAGATACAAAGCTCTGATCCGTAGTTGTCCCAACCATGGATATTCAGAGTATAGCCAAATCTCAAAATTTACGAAAGGAACTACTCATGAGTGCAAGAGGATGGTAAATGCTTCTATAGGTAGTAACTTCTTGAACAAAACTACTATCGTGGTTAAGAAGATTATTGAAGATTTGGTTGCTAGTGAGAGGAATATGGACTATGGTAGAACAATTCCTCAAAAGGGTATTTATCAGTTGAATGGACAAGACAAATGGCTTGCCATCCAACAAAGGACCATCACAAAGAAAATGCAATAGCTATCTAAGCAACTATAGTACATGCACAACACTGTCTCACATGAAGTTTTCAACTACAAACAATGTGGGGGAGAACATCAATCTTCCTATTGTGAGATTACCTATGGGCAACAAGATGGAGTTCATTACATGAGGAACCAACCAAGGTAGCCATAGAACAACAATAAACATTAGAGGAATTTCTAGAATTTTCATGGCAATTATCACCAAAATACAGGATAGCCAAACTTGAGAACAACAATATTAGATTGGAGGAGGCTATTGCTAAGCTCACCGATTTGTCCATAGCTTCCATTTCCAACTAGAAGAACACTGACACATCCATTAAGAATCTAGAGATGCAAGTGGGGGAATTAGCAAAGCAGCTTCAAAATAGTTTTGGTGGATTTTTAGCAACTACAAAAGAAAATCCAAAGGCAAATTGTTGTGCTATAACAACTAGAAGTGGGTTGGTGATTCTTGATAGAGTGGAAGAAAAAGAGAAATAGAAAGAGAAGGTTGAAGAAGGAGAGAAGAGTCAAATAGTTGATGATGATAAGATGGATCAAAATTCAACAAAGACAATGAGCCAACTAGCTAAAGAGGGGAAACTCATTTCCAAAATTTTCCTCTCCAAGGAGAAGCCCTATCCTCACATGTCAATGAAAAAGGACAAGGAGAGGCATTATGCATGATTCTTAGAGATTTTCAAGCATCTCAACATTATTATCCATTTCTTAGATGCATTGGAGCTAATGCCAATATACTCTAAGTTCATGAAAGACTTGTTAACAAAGAAAATGAGTATAAAGGATTAAGGAGTAGTAGCTTTAGATGTTGGTTGCAGTGCCATTTTGCAGAAGACGTTACCAGCCAAGTCAGAAGATCCAGGTAGTTTCAAAATACCCATTACTATTCGCAGTTTGTCAATTGGAAAGGAATTCCTTGACTTTGGAGCTTAACCTAACACCTTTGTCTACGTTGGAGAGGATTAGGCATATGGAAGTGAAGGAGACCCAAATTACCATTCAATTGGTAGATCACTCCATTAGAATTCCTCATGGAGTGGTAGAGAACATGTTGGTCGATGTGGGAAAATTCTCGTTGTTGGCCGACTTTGTCATCATGGGCATAGAAGAAGACTTAGATATTCCCTTAATTTTGGAAAGGCCATTCATGAACACGAATAATGCTATTATTAGTATTGTTGAAGGGAATTTTAAAATCCGAGTAGATGGGGAAGAAATAACTTTTGATGTGTTTCAAGCTATGCAGCACCGAGAGGACAAAGGAGCTTCTTCAAAGTAGATGTTGGTAGGTTTGGACAATCCACTAAATTGGACGACGTATTACACCTAGATTTTGGTTTTAACAAAAAAGTATAAATTGTTGATAATTTAATAAGTTGATATTAAATGGACAAGACCAACTTTATAAGGACCTAATGATCTACAAGTCAAGTCCATGCTTAAAGTGGAAAAGGTTTTCCTATTTCTAGCGACCAACGCGCTGTAAAATCAATCACATCCACTCTTTATGAAAATCAGTGTTTATACACTAAGTGTTTTTATAACTCAAATCTAATTGGTATAAGTCACTCAATACTCATTTTATACTCTTATATGTGACATCCAACCATGTATGAAAAGGTAATGTTAGCTGCAAAGGGAAGTACACGATCTCTCTTTTGAAATTCAATTTTGTCTCTCTTTATTTGAATTACTAACATTTGAATTTAAGGAAATGCTAGAATAGAAGAGAATAAAAGGTTTTTATAGAATATTCCTCAGTCGTCATTTTCAACGTGGATAAGAAGCATATGCTAATGTTAGTACTTTTATTCCTTTATGTTAGACATTGGACGATCCATCACTTGACAACCTAATCATCTCTTATGGTTTTGATGAAAACAAAGATATAAATTTATGTTAATCACTTTGTTGTATATCAGTCAATGGGTTTGATGACTGGAAGCAACACCAAGAAAGACCTATATTACTGAATAACTCGCCTACTGGAAGCATGAAGTACTTGTCCAATCCATCCAAACAACGAATGGAATAAACACTTTATTTGAATTATCAATTGAATTCTAGTTTATATAATTTTGTTTAAAAGGAACATATTTGCGAAACTATGTTTTATTTCCAATTATGTGTTTAACGGTCATATTGAGTTATGAATGACAAATATGGGAAGTCATGATCCTATCATACAGAAACACATAGTATCCACTTAATTTAGGAAACAAAGATCAATTTACACAACAGTCATAACATTCAATTCTGAAGATGCACTTCGCAATTACAAGCATCTTTCTACCTATAGATACAACATCAAAGATTGAAGAAAATTGATGAACGTACATAGAAAAACAAGAGTTGTGAATCAAAAAACAAGAGAAAAGAAAAACATTTATTGAGAAGCACACTGAGCCTAAGAGAGTCCATCCTTTGTTAAACACAAAGTATTAGTGAGAGATAAGAACCTTATTGTAAATCCACTCTCTGAGTGTTGTAAAGAATTCTTGATTCTATATCAAACTTTTGTTTGTGAAATCCAAGAGTGACTTAGTGACAAAACAATACTTGGGTGTTCTTAGATGCAGGGGGATTCTAAGGGTTGTATCGGGAGTGGCCTTGAGAATAATTGTAAGCCAGAAGTGGTAGGAAAAAAATACTTGTAGTCAAGGTTGATTAGTGGAACCCTTTACTAGTTGGTAAAGAACAATTGGACGTAGCTCAGGTTGAGTGAACCAGTATAAAATGAAGTATTTTTACTGTTATTCATTAACTTATTAATGTATCTCATTCTCCATTATTGTCACACTCTACACACAAGGTTTTTACTGAAAGACAAGTTTTACATCTCAATGGATAGTCCACCTTTTGTCATTGGACGAGGGTTTTATAAACTTATTTATTATAACATCTTCCATTTCAAAAAAGTTTTATATTTTTACTAACATACTATTCAACCCCATTCTAGTGTGATTTGTTGTAGTTATCTTTCCTTCCTATTAGAGTGTTACGTGTTGCCTCGCCTCCCAATGTGAGACAATAGTCATTTCAAGACTCAATGGTAATCAAGGTTGACACATAGGAGAGATACAAAACCCTCCTAAGGAGTTGCCCTTGTCATGGATACAACAAATTCATCCAAATTTCAATGTTCATGAAAGGAATCACCAACGATTGTAGGAGGATGATCTATGCATCGACCGAAGGAAACTACTTCAATAAAACCACCACTCAAGTGAAGACCATAATTGAAGATTTGGCGGCTAGTGAGAGAACCGTAGAAACGAATTGGTCAAATCCCCTAAAAGGTATGTATGAACTTAATGATCAAGATAAACTTTTAGCTCATTAACAAAAGATGCAGGTGCAAATAAAAACAATGACTAAGGCAATCCAACAAATCCCGTAACGACTCCAAGGAATCATCTCAAAGAAACCCCAACAAGCGTTCATGTGTGAAGAATATGGAGGAGGCCATCAAACATCAAAATGCACCTAGGAGGTTAACTACATGGGAGGACAACAATGATCGTACAATAACTTCCAACAAAGAGGTTTCCAAAACATACATGGAAACTACAACCAAGAAGGAGACAACAAACCACAACAAAGACCAATTTGTCGGACTGCACCGTAAAATTGGAAGAAGCCTTCACTAAATTCCCCAAAGTGGTCATCACCAACCACAAAAGTGCCGAAGTTGTGATCAAAAGCATGGAGACTCAAATAGGGCAATTGGCCAAACAATTGCAAACCTCTTCAATTGGCTTTTCTGCATCCACTGAGGAGAACCCAAATGGCCATTGAAAGGCTATTATCTCCACCATAGAGTGTGACATGGGAGGTGAAGAAGAAAAAGAGGTAGATAAAAAGCACCATGCTAGAGGAAGAGATGAAAGCACAGGCCAAACCTTCAACGCAAGGAATCCTCATTTAAGACTCCATTGTTTGATTTTATTAAGCTAAACATCCATAAGCAAGGAGAAGATGGGAGGATGGAAAAATTCAAGAAATACATGGAGATGCTACAAGGGAAGAAGGAGGAACCACCTATTGAAAAACTCACATAGGATGTGCTACATCAAGTAAGACCTGAAAAACATTTGGAGGACAAGGGATGTTTTACTTCCCATCACATTAGGAAATCTCTCTATCGATCATGCACTACTTAACTTAGGCGCGAGTTGTAACCTCATGCCTTATTCTTTCTTAGAGAAGATTAGTCGCCTTAACCTAAAGCCCACCAAAATGACTCTATTATTTGTTGATGGTTCTAAAAGGAAAGCACTATGGAAAGCGGTAAACATGACAATAAAGGTAAATCATTTAACGTTTATAACTGATTTTTTTATGTCATGGATATTGATGGAAGCTTGCTTATGAAGCTTCTAAGGAGGCTGGATCTTTGAGCTTCAATGAAGTCCTTTAATGGTGATTTTCCACCATGGAGATGCAGTGGAAGATAACGGAGAAGAGGTGAGAGGAGGCACCATCCACTAGGGAATAAGCCATGGAAGAAAGAGCTTCACCATCAAGAGAGTGCCTTGGATAAGAAGCTTAGAAAGGAAGCTTCAATGGAGGAAAAGAAAGAGAGAGAGGGGGGGGGGGAGGGGAGCACGAAATTGAAGGAGGAAAAGAGGGATAGAAGTTGAACTTTGAAGTGTGTCTCACAAGACTCTCATTCATCAAAGTTACAACAAGTGTTACACATGCTTCTATTTATAGCTTAGGTAGCTTCCTTGAGAAACTTCCTTGAGAAGCTTCCTTGAGAAACTTCCTTGAAAAGCTTCTTTGAGAAGCTTCCTCGAGAAGCTAGAGCTTAACTACACACACCCCTCTAATAACTAAGCTCACTTCCTTGAAAGGCTTCCTTCTTGAGAAAATTCCTTGAGAAGCTTCCTTGAGAAGATTCCTAGAGAAGCTAGAGCTTAGCTACACACACCCCTCTAATAGCTAAGCTCACCTCCTTGAGATGAGAAGCTAGAACTTAGCTACACACACCCCCTATAATAGCTAAGCTCACCCCTATGCCAAAATACAAAAAAGTCCCTACTACAAAGACTACTCAAAATGCCCTGAAATACAAGACTAAAACCATATACTACTAGAATGGCCAAAATACAAGGTCCAAAAGAAGGAAAAACCTATTCAAATATTTGCAAAGAAGAGTGGACCCAGCCTTGGCCCATGGGCTCAGAAATTTACCCTAATGTTCATGAGAACCCTAGGACCTTCTTTAGTAGCTCTAGCCCAATCTTCTTGGAGTCTTCTATCCAATACCCTTGGGGGGTAGGATTGCATCATCCCCTCCCCCTTGGAAAGGATTTGAACTCAAATCCCAAGGTTCTTGATACTCCGGGCTCCTTCCCTCGACACCTATAAAAAGAATAAAAACATATATATTAGTTGTGTTAGGTATGTTAGAGTATGATAAGGTCTGAAAACCCCTTTCCTGGGCATCTTCCCATAAGGGAAAATGGTTCCTTACCAACTCAATGAGTGGTGCTACAAGTATAGAAAAATATGGGACAAATATTTTGTAAAAATTTGTTTAAGTCATGGCAGCCCCAGATTTCTCTTATACTTGGTGGAGTGGGCCAATCAGGAATGACCTTTCTTCTCTTAGGGTCCATGAGAACCCCTTGATCACTATTTAAAAAATTAAGGAAAGTAATACAGTAAATGTACCTTTTTCTGTATTTTCATGTTGATTATTCTTACAAAAAAGTACGACAAACCTAAGGTGTCTCATACGAGCACCTAGGTTTGTATTAAAACCAAAAATAAGAACAAACCTACCTAATGAGTCCCTATGTACATGAATCATGAATATGTTGGGTGCATGAGTGATCTTACAAAAGAGGGTTGCAACACTCAACACATTCATCATATCACTTATTTTAGGGATTTGGTGCCTACTAATACCTATTTTGGGCACCAACAAAGCACAAGGATTTAAGCTCTTACGAACCAAACCCTCATCCAACAACTTTTACTTGAGGAATAACCTCAAGCACAAGAGGTGTGGCAGTGCTAACAAGTGTCTTTTTACAAAGGAGAAGATGTAGAAGTTGTCTAAGAGGGGAAGTTTCTTTAATTTTTGTCTTCATTGCAAAATAGCTTTCCTTCTTAGCTAACCTCTTGGAGGAGACACTTACCTCCTTACACTTCTCCTTAACCATTAAAGGTTGTCCTTCTTCTTGGGGGTAGATTTCTTCACTAGATTCTTCCCCTTTTGCTTCTTCACTTTCACTAGAGGAAGGTGAAGTGGTAGCCTCATCTTGGCTACTATAAATGTCTTGGCCCCTCATAATCATGGTTTTCTTGGTGGGGCATTGAGAAGTAATGTGTCCTCTTCCAAGATATTTAAAGCACTTTATAGAGCTAGTCTTCTCTTGCATACTAGCCTTAGGGGGTTGCTTTTCTATTGTCTTCCCCTTATCATCTTTGGGCTTAGAAGGTGTCGCCCCTAAGATGCCTTGACCTTGGTATTTCTTTGGATATAAGTGAGAGCCATAAGATTTTGAAGTACACTTCCTTTTAAGTTTTTGCTCTACCCTTATTTCCCAATCTAAGTAAGCCTCTACATTGTCCTTTCCATGGAAGTATGAGAGGTTAATGTTAGCCTCTTGAGGCTTTCTTTCCTTTTCTCTCCTATGGGAGTGAGGTCTAAGATGTGACCTATGCCTTCCTTCATAATAGTCACGAAGTTCTTCACTTAGGCTCTTGCAAGAGTCATGACTACTATAGGAGACATGTTTTTCTTTTCTTAACTCTTTTAGTATTTTCCTTCTTTCTTCTTCCCTTATTTGTTACCTTTCATCTTGATTTATTTCTACCCTCTCTTTTCCTTTTTCTTTTCTTTCTAGTTTTTCTTTCCATAACTTGAGGGAACTCAACTCATCTAAGGTTCTAGATAGAGGGTCCTTATGACTAGTATCCTCACCATTAACACTAGATGAATGATGACTTATGTTGGTTCCTAAGTTGTGGTTCTTTCTTGTTGGGGGTTTGCAAAAGGTAAAAGCTAGGGTTTAAAATAACTCAAGATAAGCGTGATAAGCAAGAAGAAAGTATTATGCAATAACAAGATAAACTAGGTGAGACTAGTAAAGAAAATAAGCTATGTAAATGTTAGTCGGTGACCACGACTAACTTTTGTGTATAAAACTTATGTAAATTGTATCAAACTATTCCAATTTATGGTTATTTTGTAGTGTTATAAGTATTTTCTGTTAAGTATAGGTAATAAATACTTAGTACTTCCATTTTGTGTGTTTAACAATCATTTTCTCTCAATTTCAGGTTAATTAGGAAAGCTTTGAAAAGTGTTGTTTTTCACCTTCTGGCTAAGCCAATCTGCTGGCTTAGCGAGCGTCCGCTAAGCACAACACTCATGGGCTAAGCGCGAGGAAGACTTTGGAAGAAGATGAGCTGTACAGGTTCGCTAAGCGCACCGCTTCATCTCACAAAGCGCACCGCTTCAGTTCATCCGCTAAGCGAGAAAGGCACGCGCTAAGCCAAAATTCACTAATGTGCGCTAAGCGGTCCATAAGTGTGCTAAGCCCACGAGCACGAACAAGGCCACCTATTTAAGCCTGAAATCTGATTTTAGAGAGAGAGTTTGGACTGGGATTCAGAGCTTTGCATGTCTAGAGTTTCTAGAGAGAGAAAGGTCCAAGTTTCAGAGAGTTTTGAGAGATTTTGCTGTGTGAAGATTTGCAGAGACCGGAGCTTGAAGCAGGAGCCGGTTTGAGAGCTTGAGATGAGTTTGTGACTGATTGTGAGATCTAGAGGTGAAGGAGACATCCTCACCACTTGTATTTTTGCAATCTTTCATCTTGTTCTTCTCTTTGTTGTAAAGAAGGCTTCCTGGTATGGAAAGCTAAATCTTCTGTTGGATCTTCCCTGTAGGTACCTGATGTAAATATATTTCTATCTATTTAATGATGTTTTGTGTGTTCTCTGTGCTATTTGCTTTTCATTCTAGTATGCCTTTATCTTGATCATGTAGATGCATGCTTTGTTAGGGTCATTCAATAGTGGAAACTGGTCTCACTCTAAAGTCCTTGATAGTATAAGGCTAAGTTGTCGTACTATCACGAGGAATCGGGGTGCGATAAGTTAGTTGTGTATGTGTGTCTTAATGCGGTCTTGGTTGAGTTTAGTCCTACAAGAGGAATCTGCGGCCGATGCTTGATCAGGATTAGGCTAAACTATCATGAGGAATCGGGGTTTAGTATCTCTAACAAAGCATGAGAAATCAGGATTAGACATCATAAGAACGCATGAGCATTGTTAGATAGAGAATATCTTTTTAGCATCAGGCACCTATTAGGATGACCAACGTGTTTCTACTTGTTTTTACACATCATTTCTCTCACGTGATTTTCTTTCTTTTTGCATAGATAGTTTATACACCTGTTCATATTCACACTTATCTTTACACACTAGACACTTATTTGCTGAAATAGCTTACCAAATAACACAAGTTCCCCGAGAGTTCGATACTCGGTTCTTACCATTTTATACTACTTGTGCGATCTAGTGCATTTATCGGAAACCGAACAGTAAATAAGCAAGAAATTAAAGTGCAAGAGATGTAAACTAGACGGATCCTAAGAGTGTTTGGATGACCTCATTTAAGGTTCCCAACAAAGCACTCACTATCCTAAGGGAAAATTGCCTAAAATTATTACACACAAATGGAAGTAGGGTGACCTATTGCAGGCTCCCAACTTACTTCCAATGAAAGACCTTTTTGTTACAAAATTTGAAAGTAATGAAGGTAAATGTACAAGTGTCCAATTACAAATAAATTGCCAATTACAAAAAGGTCCTCAATTTTGGTGGCTATTCTTTCTTTGGTGTTTCATTCAATTTGGAGTGCTTCTTAGTCCAATAGCTCTTAAGGTGGTTGGCCCCTTGCTTTTTGACTCAAATTCTTCAATGGATGGCACCAATCCTCTTTTCAAATTCCCTATATGGCAACTCACAAACAAGGAAACAAAGAGACAAGCAATAACCAAAGACCAAAAAATGAAATGAAAGCTAAACCAATAGTGTTTTAACAAGACAAATTTTCAAGGATTATTCAACAATTAAAGCAATGAAAATAACATAGAAGCAAGCTAGGACTCAAAAAGAAACTTAGAATGGCTCTAGAGTAGAGTAAAAATACAAAAAAAAAAGACTCAACAAACCTCTAGTTTTGACACTTGTTTTCACACTAATTTTCAATTGAAATTTCAGAACTAAGATTGGTATAAAATAGGCACCAATTATAGAACAAATTTTGAGCCAAAACAACAAGCACACTTCCCTTTCACTTTTTTTTCCTAGATACTGATTTTTCTGCAAACTTGTGTGATTTTTCGTATTTTTTCCTTTTATCCAAATCACTTGGTTTTTTTTCTAATTTGTTTCTAGATGTCAGCTCAAAATTCATAGTGACAAAATCTCAATAATTTTTACAAGTTCGTATGTTCAAGCTGCTAGCACCAGCAATTTCAAACTTCGAATTTTTTAAGCATGGTATATTAATTGCCTTGGGCTTACTTTGAACCATCCTATGTATGTTGAACTCACTAGTCTTGTTTACCACAGTTTTAGTAGTTCAATATTCACTTAGGATCAAAATTTCAGGCCAGCAATTCAATCACCAAAACTCAATTTCACAATAGACACAATCATAAGGAAACATAAAAGTTCAAGAAAAGGTTCACAATCAAAGACTCTCTAAGAATTTTGCATGAACATGTTAAGGAATAATTAACATGCAAAATTTGAATCAAATCAAATAATAGGCTAAAAGAATTTCATACACTCATGGACAAATGAGTTAGACAAAGAAACAAGAAAAATAAAATTCAGAACAACATAAGAAATTTTATGTGACAAGTTTCATGACTAGAAATGACTTCTATGACAAAACTACAATAGGTGAACAAGTCACTCTAGATTTTTGAGGTTTTCTTCTACTTTAATGTTTTTGTAAGAATTTTATGGTTTAGGTTTCAGCCAAAAAAAAATAGCAAGACAAAACTCAAAGAAACCTAAACTCAGCACAATTCATTATTCAAGAACAAGAACAAGAAATTTGAACCATAGAAAATCAAATCTAACTTCTATAGCAAGTTTAATCGGTGGAAACTCTAAAGAATCATGTTAACAACATTTAGCACAAGACATGTGAGGAGATACATGGAGAAAAATGAAGAAACAACAATGGAGGAGAAGGTAAAGCTGAAAATTAATGGAGGTTTAAGGAACACCTACTTGAAGCTCTTGTGCTCTGATTACCACTTGATGGAAGCTTGCTTGTGAAGCTTCTGTGGAGGCTGGATCTTTGAGCTTCAATGAGGTCCTTCAATGGTGATTTTCTACCATGGAGATGCAGCGGAAGATAAAGGAGAAAAGGTGAGAGGAGGCGCTATCCACTAGGGAATAAGCCATGGAAGAAAAAACTTCACCACCAAGAGAGTGTCTTGGATAAGAAGCTTAGAGAGGAAGCTTCAATGGAGGAAAAGAAAGAGAGAGAGGGGAAGGGGGGGGGGGAGGGGGGAGCACGAAATTGAAGGAGAAAAAGAGGGAGGGAAGTTGAACTTTGAAGTGTGTCTCACAAGACTCTCATTCATCAAAGTTACAACAAGTGTTACACATGCTTCTATTTATAACCTAGGTAGCTTCCTTGAGAAAATTCCTTGAGAAGCTTCCTTGAGAAACTTCCTTGAAAAACTTCTTTGAGAAGCTTCCTTGAGAAGCTAGAGCTTAGCTACACACACCTCTCTAATAACTAAGCTCACCTCCTTGAGAATCTTTCTTGAGAAGCTTCTTTGAGAAGCTTCCTTGAGAAGATTCCTAGAGAAGCTAGAGCTTAGCTACACACACCCCTCTAATAGCTAAGCTCACCTCCTTGAGATGAGAAGCTAGAACTTAACTACACACACCCCCTATAATAGCTAAGCTCACCCCCATGCCAAAATACATGAAAATACAAAAAAAGTCCTACTACAAAGACTACTCAAAATGCCTTGAAAATACATGGCTAAAACCCTATACTACTAGAATGGCCTTTATACAAGGCCCAAAAGAAGGAAAAACCTATTCTAATATTTACAAAGATGAGTGGACTCAACCTTGACCCATGGGCTCAGAAATCTACCTTGAGGTTTATGAGAACCCTAGGGCCTTGTTTGGTAGCTCTAGCCCAATCCTCTTGGAGTCTTCTGTCCAATACCCTTGGGGGGTAGGATTGCATCAGATATAGAGGAGGACCAACAAGTTCCAATCGTTCTAGGAAGTTCTTTCATGAGAACTGTGCATGTAACCATCAATGTTCATAAATAAGTCTATACACTTAGAGAGGGCAAGAAACAAATGTTCTACTACATTTAAGGCATTGAAGATTTTCCCAACGAATCGGCTCACCATCATACAACACCTTGACAATCCACATGCCATACGTCAAGCTATAGACATTGAAGAAGCACTTACTAGGAGACAACCCTATCAGAACCTAATTTTGTCTGGGTCTAAATAAAAAAAAGAAACAGAGAAAACAAAAAAAAGGAAAAAAGAGACAAAAAAAGAAAAAAAGAAAAAAGAAAAGAAAGAAAAAAGAAAACAAAAGGAAAAAAAGAAAAGAACGAAAAAAAAGAAAACAAAAGGAACAAAGGAAATAAAAAAAAAAGAAAAGAAAGAAGAAAGAAAAGAAATAAAAGAAGAAAGAAAACGTGCAAAAAAAGAAGAACAATAAATAAACAAGAGAGAAGAAAAAAAAGAGAAAATAAAGAAGAAAGAAAAAAAGAAAAAAAAAAGAAAACAACTGGAAAGAAAAAAAAAGAAAGAAAAACGTAAAAGAAAAACAAAAAAAACATTTTGTGCCCTATTGGGCTCTCAAAGAGAACCCATTAGGTCAGAAAAGAGCACAAGATAAAAGCCAAAAAAAGGGGATGGTCTGGGAATTAATGCATAGAGGAGGCACGGGTCTCGAGAGGAAAAAATTGACCAACCCAACAGTGCCATTTGAAAATTCAGTCAGAGAAGGGAGAGTGGTCTCAAGGTAATCCTCTCATTCCCTCATTCTTTCTCACGCTCTTCTTCTCCTTCATCTCTTCTTCTTCTATGTCCTTCTCTTCTTTTTTTTTCTCTCTCTCATTTTTGCCCATAGCTTCATCGTTCGTCTTGCCGGTGAGCTCCATGGTCACCAGTGAGATCTGTACATGATGATGCTATCTTTTTTTCTTGGCTTTTTTTCGCATTCCATTTCTTGCTTCTTTAGTTTTCCGGTGAAAATCTCACCACCACTATGGTGCCTCTTCCGCACCACTGCCGCTATTACTGTCCCCAGGGCGGCCTCGTGTCGCGGCGCCATGCACCGGTGGCACCGAGGAGGCGTGCCACCCTCCGTGGTGGCTTATCCTATTGGGGCACTGTTTGGGAAGCTAGGTCATCTAGGGTTATTTCAACTCTGATGCCTAAATGCGGGTTGGGCCAGGTCACTCTGACCCGATTCCAACCCAACCCTAAAAAAACGCAAAAAAACAATAGCAATTGTTGTTTACATTGCCTTTTTAGTACATGCACCCTTTTTTTGTTTTGGGCCTAGCCCATTTTGGCGAAGTATGTAATAAGATGGAAACACTATTCACACCTCATTTCTCCATACATGCACATGTTTGTTTTGGGCCTAGCCCATATTTGTGAAGTTTGAAATAAAATGCAAACAACTATTTTACACCCCTTTTTTCCACACATGCACCATTTTCATTTTGGACCAGCCCATTTCTTTTGTTAAGTCCGAAATAAAATAAATTTGATGGTTACACCTCTTTCTTTATATGTGCAACCATGCCACTAAGGATGGTGACTAGGCCCGCCATGTCAGCACTCTGTCAGTGTTGACTAAGTTCAAGTCAACCCTTTGACTTTTTTAAAAAAGAATTATACATATTAGTTAATAGCTCTTTATTTTATTGTATTTTTTATTGTCTCTATCGTTTATTCTTCAATGTGATTTTTTTTATCATAACTTGTTAGTTAGTTTAATTAATATTGTACTGAAAATTTCTCGTTATCCATCTTATTTTTTTCACATTTCAATCCCGCATCCTTAATTTCTAAGTGTATTCCTCACTTCTATTTTGTCCCTTTCCATTTCCATTCTATTTATCTTATTTCGTAGCACTATGTCAAATATTTATATATTTATTGCAAATTCGAATTAGCATTCTTTAGTACTAGTTTTCGTTCCGTGCACTCCATGTTGGGTCTTCGACTTGCTTGGTGGTGTTTTAATAACGTGTGAGTAAATTTTATGAATGACATGCTGGGTCTCCGACTTGCTTGAGTTCACAAATTTTAGCACAAAACTAAGGTCTTTTCTAAAAAAGATAAAATTCCCAAATAAATTATCACTCTATTCTCCTTTTTCCATGCACTTCATGCTGGGTCATTGACTTGCTTGGCAGTGTTTCAATAAAGTGAGTAAATTTTGTAAATGCCATGTTGGATCTCCGACTTGCTTGACTTCACAAAGTTTACCACAAAATCAAAACCTTTCAAAATGAAATAAAATCAACGCAACACACAACCTCTTTTTCTACAAAAGAACCACGTAAGTCTGATTTCTTCATTGCACCTGAGGATACGTAGGAACGAGGGCAAATCCCTTGTCGACCCAAAATAAATAAAAAATCTAAAAATAAAATAAAATCTCTTTTGTTTCTAAAAATAAAATTTGATTTCCCTTTATAAATAAAAGAAAATATAACAAAATATAATTTATGTTTTCAAGGAAAGATAAATAATTAAAAGTCACTTTATTTTTTAGCGCACTTGATTAAAGGTTGCCATTTTCATGACGAGCACGTGGGGTGCTAACACCTTCTCGCGTGTAAACGACTCCCGAATCTTTTTTCTTAAACCATAGACCATTCCTTATTATTTTTTATTTTTTCAACATTTTCCTTAAATAAACATTGGTGGTGACTCCTCAAGTTTTCCATTTTTGGCAAAACAATTTATTTATTTATCTAAATAATTTTATTTTGTTGTCCCATCGCGGCCCACGTTGCGACAAACCCAACATCCTAACTTTAACTTTTTCTTTTTGCATTTTAAATTCTTAGGATAGTTTAAATTTAAATTTATTTCATTTTAATTCTTAGTATAGGTTTTAATTTTTTGTTTGGAGTAAAAAAAATCGAATAAAAATTTGTCTTAAAAGAAAAAACCAAAAAATAATAGGCTATGAAGAGAAGATGCACAACATGAGGACAACCATAGCCGCCAACAACCGTGCCATTAACATGATAAATTCTCTTTGTGGCTTCTCCCTATATGTCACCATCGGAGTTGTCGCACCCTATAATTGCCCATCCCAAAATGAGTATGCATCCTATGTGGCATGGCCAGCTGGCTAGAATGCATAAGAAGAAGCTATGGAGGAAGACACAGTGCATGATGGCGGTGGAGATGAGGGCCATTAAGCGCTAGTGAAGTTTTTCTATCCCTTTTCTCTTGTATTAATTTTATTTTTGTTTGTTTTGTTTTTATTTTTAATTGTTTTTTTTTTGTTTTATGTTTTGTTTGTTTAAGTGGAATAGTTTAGGAAGTTTATTATAGTTTTTAGGAAACACATGAGTTAGGAACATCACCCTTTTTCTATTGCAAATTAAAACTACAAGAAACACAACAAAAAGGTTTGGGGGGGTTGAATAGTGGGTTTATAAAAGATAAAAACTTTTTGCAATAACAGAGATAATATGGATAAAAATAGACAAACAATGGTCATCCACTAATAACAAATAGACTATAGAAAAAGAACAAAGTAGCGTCCAGTGACAACTAAGAGTTTCTTAAAATAGTTTTTCAAATAAGCACTTGGTGTAAAGTGATGTTAGAAAAAGGTAATAAGAATACTTAATAAAGCAATATGGAGAGAAGTAGAACAACTTGGTTTATATTGGTTCGCTCAACCTGAGCTACGTTTAGTTCTCCTTTACTCACTAGTAAAGGATTCCACTAATCAATAACTGATTAGAAACAAGTATTCTAATCTGCTACTCCTGGCTTTACAAGTATTCTTAACACCACTTCTAGTACCTATTAGACTTTTGTCAAGCATACCAATTGTCATTGCAAGTTACACATTTATAAAAGAGTTCGTCTCTATAGGGATTTGAGTTACTTAATTCATTTGGATAAAGGTTATCAGTTCAATAGTTATGTATAAATTTAATCGAATGTCATTGGTTTTGGTTCAACTAACTAAAGATAACTTAAAGTAAAAGAATAGTGAAAATAACGGATTTACAGGAATAACGGAAATAATGGAATTCAGTGTGTCGGAAATACATAAATTATGGAAATAATAATAACGACTTAAATTAATTCAAGAAAACATAGGATTGGATTTCATTATTCATACCCTTAGTATCCTAATAAGATTAACATATATGAATCATTTTCTAACATTACTTATGCATACATTAAGTTATCTCGAGTCGATCCCTCGCTGTTGAGGTCTAAGAATATTTACTAAATATCGATCCCTCGCATATGAAGTAAATACCCCAACATTACAATTATATTCTTGTGCTTTTTGCAATCAAAACATTATGCTTTATTCATAGCAATGTAACGTAAAGAGTAAAATCATTCAGTTCAAATTCTAAGATTACTTTCTAGTCTCACTTAAAATCCAATTTCATGACACTAGTGATCAAATAGAATCAAGCATTACGAGTAGAATGAAATCACTAATAATGAGTAGAAAAGATTCATACATATATAATATCACAAGGGATACATAAGGGTACAAAGATTACATCCAATCCTTAAGAAAAGCTAACCGATCATTGCATAGAGCACATGACTAACAAGAGAAATGACGAAGGATGTCATCCATGGTCACAACTTTGCAGCACCTCGACTCCACTTTTCCTTTTCTCCTTTTTCTTCCTGGTTCTCTCTGCGTTTTTCTCTCTTTCTAGTTCTGTTGGGATCCTCTTTTCCATAAATGCATGACTATTTATAGAAAACAACCTAGGAGAGCAGACAAATTCGCCCAGGCGAGTTGCTTGCTTAAGGATGAAGTATGATCTTTAGCCCAGGAAAGTTGGTTGCTAGCCTGGGCAAATTTGGGGTCAAAAATCTTTGTGAAAAGACCATTTTGTCCTTCCTTTTGACTTTGTTTCTGGATCTAACAAACAACCATCAAAACCTACAAAATCATGGATAAATCTTTCATATTTAAACAACAACATTAGTAAATGCACAATATATATATAAAAAAACTAGATTTAAGGGTAGTGTATAAGAAAACTATTACAATCGAAAGATAAGTGCTAACAATTTAATCCCAAAATAACTGAATTTTCGCACTTATCAGTATCTTCTTAGACTCCCCCTGAATCTAAGAACCCAAACATTTTTTAACAGTAAGTCACTCCTGGCTTTCACAAACGAAAGTTTGATTGAATACAAGTATTCTTAACACTCAAAGAGTGAATATACAATTAAGCACAAATACGAACTACTTTGCTTTGCAAGGGATAATAACAATGTAAAACTTGTTGTGTGAATAACTGAGTTTCTCTTGTTCTTTCTTTTTCTCATTTTTTGTCAATTGCTTCATTGAGGGAGACATCCTTTTACAGACTTAAATGAGATATACATTGTGAGATTTGTGTTGTTATCTTGATAGGACTGTTGTCTCACATAGAGGAATTGGATGATGTGTCAAGCTCTGAATGGCAAGGATTTATATGAAGTACAGACAGCGCCATGTGCTTTTTGTCTGCTTTGAAAGTGACCTTCAAGAGAATATTCCACAAAAGCCTTTTATTCTCTTCTATACCGTCTTTTTCTTAAATTCAAACATTAGTTATTCTAATGTAAGAGAGGAAAATAGAATGTGAATAAAACAATACATGAGCACTTTCCTTTTTTGTGATACAGTCTTTAAGACTTGACACAAGAGTTTTCCTTATGACTGCGTGTTATATTTTTATGCACAAGAGTGGACACTCACTAAATATAGCATGTTGGATGCTAGGTTAAAACAAAGCATACTTTCTATAGATGTGGACAAAAACTCATTAGAATATAAATAATTTATACTTATGTTATACATAAAAGTCTAGGTTGGATGAGATACATGGTTGTCCAGACCTAACACAAACCCCACATGAGTTCTTAATATATATATATATATATATATATATATATATATATATATATATATATTGTGTGTGCTTAAATCATTCTTTGTGTGAATGAACTTATATGTTAATTGTGAAAACCATTGAATTGCTTGAATGAAAAGTGCAATGAGTTTGGCATGAATAATTGAAAGCAAAAGATGCAACTTGTAGACCTAACCCAGAGAATGAGTGAACCTTATATTGATACATATACTGAGAGCACTCTTATTTCACTCATAGTAGACTTTGACTTAATCTCTTGTATATTGATTGTAATTGTATGCACTGAAGTGATCAAGGCCATGTTTGCATGTTTGGCCTAGAGCCAAAAAGCCAATCCTATATTGTTAATCCCTTGCACCATACTTTGAGCCTATATTGATTAATTCTTTTCTAGTCCCTTAACCTTGAAAATATGTGTTATATCCGCTACTACCCTTAACTTAGAGGTAGGAGGGAAAAGGTTTAGGAATTGGGAAAAGTTTTAAGTTTGGAGTCGCAATGCACCACTCAAAGGGAACAAAATAAAGGGTACCATCAAGCTATCATGTGAACAAAGGTTGAAAGTGTTATCCTCATCCTCTCTTGTAAAGTATTGAACAAGGAAAAATTTGAAAAACAAAAAAATAAAGAAAAACGAGAGAAGCAAAGTAAAGAAAAAATAAAAAATTTAGGACAAAGCAAAGTATGTATGAAATTGAAAATCTAGGGCACTGAGGATTGGTAGGAAGTGAATGAAAATCCAATGAATAGATTACATGCTTTCCTTCCTTTCAGTTACTTTTGAATATCTAGAAAAACCAATTTTCCTTATTAGCCGCCCCATTACAAGACAAGAAATCCTTAGTGATCCTTGCATGCATTTGATGTGTTGATTAACTTGAGATGAAAGTCAAAGTTGAATTGCAGCGTCTTAAGTTGTGAATTGAGTGAAATGGTTACCCAAAGCTAAGTCAAAAGCTTAAGAGTGAAATACTTATTGTGAGGAAAAGTTGCTATGCCATTAAATTTGATTGCCATTCTTGTTGCATGTTTCTAACCTTGCATTTGATTTGGCTGAGCTAAAAAGTTGAATTTGGGAATCATACTTAGTTGATTGAAGCACATGAACAAACAAATTGTTGAATAAAGGGGAATGCAAGAAGAGTGTGTGACTTGTCATTGTGTGACCTTAGTCTTTAGTTTTAATTTGTCTTTTGTTTTTGAGTCCTTACTTTTTTAAAGTAGTTTTTACTGTTTTAGTAGTTTTAGTTAGTTTTGTGTGAGGACAAGTAGGGTTCTAAGTTTGGAGTGTGAATAAACGTCAAATTTATTGGATTTTCATATGCATTTTGTGACGCTTATTTGACATTTTAGTTAACTTTAGGCCTTTTTTGAACCAAATTAGCTTTAAATTCAGTTTTTACTATCTTAGGTAGAATTTTATGTTTTAGTTATTTTTAATGAGTTTTTGATAGTTTTTCAGCAATCTCCCGCTTAAGCGCCAAAGCTCTAGAGGCTCAAAATCAGCAGAAAGTTATGGAAGAAGAAATTGCAAAAATTGAAGATAAAAGCTAGGAAAATCAAGAGCAATATTTTTTTCAAAGATAAATCAATTGAAGAAGAAGATAATTACGAGAATTAATTAGAGATATTATTCGTTTGTAATTTCTTGTGATTATCTTTTCTATTAAACCCAACTAGAATTCTATAAATAAGAGGCTAGTCATTCATTGTAACAGTGTAGAAATCCCGACCAGTTCTTAGAATTCTATTTTTGACTTCCACCTACTAGACACCTCCATTATTCCATTAGACACTCAAGGTTTCACTGCATTATTTTTATGAGTGCAATTTCTTCCACCTAGGAGAGGAAATGATGAACCTTGTTTCTCTTTAATTCTATCAATTCAATACTTCATCTTGAGTTCTTTATTTGTTTCCATACTTAATGTTTTTATTTGATTGGCCATCTTATAGATGAATTAAGGAATTAACTTACGCTTTGGCAAGCCTTGTTGAAACCTGAACGTGAATCAAGTACTTAATTGGAATAGAATAATCTTGGTTAAGCTTCACTAATTCTCGACCATTAATGTTGATTGTTTGTGTCGGTATGTCTAAGGGATTGGGTATCGGGCAAGTATTTTAGAATTTGCGACCATGCCGGAGCTAGGATAGAATACATTAGTGAATTGGGGATGAGCAAAAGAGATGAGTAGAGAATTGTTAAGTTATAGTGGATCGAGCAAATTCCAAGTTCAAACCTAGAAATTCATTCATCAAGATCGATGTAACCATCCAAGTCTAGTATTTCTATCTTTACTTAATTATTTTATTGTCATTTAATTTTTATTGCAATTTGTTTGTGTTATTTATTTCTTGATAATCACAAAACAAAAATACAAAAACTTAGTTCTTAGTTCAATAATTACATGAAATCCCTCCTTTATTCCTTTGGGAGACGACCTAGACGATAGTTCAGTTACTACATCTCGATTGAGTTACACTTGGCCTATAAGTTGAATCCAACATGAAATAAAATCCTAATACCAGTGTATCCCAACTTGATCAGGATATGATGCAATCCTCCCAAGGAGGGGACGCTAACACCAGTGTTTTAGATATTATATATTCTTTATATAATATATACTTTTATTTTGTAGACAAAAATATCATTTTAAGCAATCAAAGTTTTAGATTTTTTTGTTAATTTTAAACTCTTCTAAATTTAGTGAAAATAATTTGTGTTACTTGAAGTTGAACAATGAGAAGTTGATTAAAAGTTGAAAATAATTTTTAACTGAAAGTTAAATGTTATTAACTAGTTTATTGAACTGGAAATATTTGATAAAATTCGTTGTTGAGTTAATTAGTTGATAAATATAAATGCCTTACAAAGATATTTATATATTCTTTATAATATAATATATACTTTATTTTGTAGACAAAAATATCATTTTAAGCAATCAAAGTTTTAGATTTTTTATTAATTTTAAACTCTTCTAAATTTTGTTTAAAGATCATTTTCTTAACAAAATAATAATTAGTAAAATAAGTAAATTAAATTATGTAATCTTAATTGCACTTTTTGTTATCCATCGTTGATGTTTTCACGAATTTTGTCACCTAACGTACTTTCAAAATTTCTTGCATTTTGTTATTCAATTGTAAAATTTTTGCGCATATTATCCCTTATATATATTAATTAAGCATTTTTGTTATGGAAATTGGATGCAAAATGTGAGAAATTGTGAATGTTAGGCTGCAAAATGTGCAAATAAAATAAATTGGATAACAAAATATAGGGGTGTCAAACCGGGTCAGGCCCGACGGGCTTGCAGGGCCCGTTCTCCAAAGAAGTTGGGTTGGACGAGAATTTAAGACCCGTAAACTGTTTAGGCCTGCCCCATTTCGCCTGCAAGCCTAGCGGGCAAGAGACGGGCCAGGGTGGGCCAGCCCGCGGGTTAGTGCTTTTTTTTTTTAAAAAAAATTATGGACTTTGAAATGGCCCAAACGCACTCTCGCAATCCAAATGGCCCAAACGCACGCAAGCCAGACCAGACCCTTATGACCTCTTGAATTGAATCTCATTTCTCATTCTCTTGAATCTCTTCTCTCGAGCCCTCTCTCTCAAGACCCTCACCCTCAACTTCGAGCCCTCACCCTTCTCTTTCGATATCGAACCCTATTAGCCTCATGTCTTCGATTGCACTTTGAGAGCCTCACCCTCAATCCCTGACAACCTCCCTCCATGATGGCGGCTCCACGTTTGCCTCACTCTCACGACCTCCCTCTCTCTCAAGACCCTCACCCTCGACCTCGAGCCCTCACCCTTGTCTTTCAATTTCGAACCCAACATCAGCCTTACATCTTCGGTTGGACTTTGAGCCTCACCCTTAGTCCCTCACAGCCTCCCTCCGCGACTCCGCATCATCCTCATCCTCCCCCTCATGCCAAACACTTATCTCCGTAATTGTGCATCTTTGTGCCACCACTTATCTCATTTTCCACACTGTAAGTCCTACTTCTTTCTCTTTGCCTATTTGTTGCTTGAAATTGTTCTTCTCTGACCTTACAATGTGGACTGTTGCTTAAAATGCTACATTTCCTAAAAGTAATTGTTGAATGTGTTAGGAGATGCATTGTTGATCTGATTTTGTAGTTGTTATTGTAATATTGTTGATCTAATCTTGCTACTTCCTAATCCCTATTGTAATTGTTTTGATTTTGTAGTTGCAAACTTGTTATTGTAATATATTTGATCTGATTTTGCTATTTCTTAATTCTTATTGTAATTTTTCTGATTTTGTTGTGATTGTTGTCTTGTCTTGTTGAATAATAAATAGTAGTTTTGATTACTTAATCTCATTAACAGGTTTTTGACAATTGACATGGAAACTAGAAAAGAGTCAATTAATAAGCCAGCTTCTTTTGGTTCTATGTATATTGATGAAAATGAGGACAATCAAGTCATGAAGAGATGCAATCTCAATTTGTTGAGCCTAGTGGTAGTAGTAAAAGGCCTAGGTGTGTGTGATGATGGAAAAACTAGGGTAGCATGTAATGCTTGTGGAAAAAAAATATGTAATCAGTGGTAAAACACATGGTACTTCTCAGTTAAAACGTCATCTTAAGAAGTGTGAGAAAAGTAAAGGGCCTGATATTGGTCAAATGATGTTAGACATGCAAGGAAAATTGAAAGCTAGAAAAATAGATGAAGCGGTCGTGCGTGAATTGATTGTTGATTTAATGGTTAAGCATGGTTTGCCTTTGAGATTTGTTGAGTTTAAGGAGTTGTGGGTATTATGAGAATATTTGAATCCGGATGTAACTCCATTTACTAGAAATACCGGTAAGGGGGTCTTGGTTAAAAAATATATGAGACAAAAGGCAGACCTTAAAGAGGAACTTGCTTCCATCCCTAATAGGATTTCTTTGACTTGTGATTTATGGACAAGTTGTAATATTGAGGGTTTTATTTGCTTGATTGCTCATTATGTTGATTCAAAGTGGAATTTACAAAGAAAAATCATTAATTGTCAACATATGCCTCCTCCTCATATTGGTTTTGAGTTGTGTAAAAAAGTTTTTGCTTTCTTGCATGATTGGGGAATAGAGAAGAAAATTTTCAGCATCACTTTGGATAATGCTTCTGCTAATGATGTGTTGCAAAAAACTTTAAAAAGTCAACTTGTTTTGCAAAAAGGGTTGGTATGTGATGGTGAGCACTTTCATGTGTGTTGTTGTGCACACATATTAAATTTGATTGTTCAAGAAGGATTGAAAGTAGCTGAGCATGCTTTGGAAAAAATTAGGGATGGTATCAAATATGTGAAAGATTTGGAAAGTAGAATGATCAAATTTAAAAGATGCATTAAAAAAGTTGGTAACATTGAAGCATAAGTGGGTTGTGTCTGGATGTTCCTACAAGATGGAACTCAACTTATTTGATGCTTCAAAGTGCTCTTAAATATGAAAGTGTTTTCTCAATCTTGCATTTGGATGATGAAAATTATAAATACTGCCCTTCAGAGTTTAAAATTAATAAAAAATCTAAAACTTTTATTACTTAAAATGATATTTTTGTCTACAAAATAAAAGTATCTATTATATAAAGAATATATAAATATCTTTGAAAGGCATTTATATTTATCAACTAATTAACTCAACAACAAATTTTATCAAATATTTCTAATTCAATAAACTAGTTAATAACATTTAAGTTTCAGTTAAAAATTATTTTCAACTTTTAATCAACTTCTCATTGTTCAACTTCAAGTAACACAAATTATTTTCACTAAACATAATGAAAACCAATTCTATTAAAATCTTAAATAGACATATAGTTTTAACCTAACGACTTCTTCAAATTTTTATTATCATGAAGTTACTTAGAAGTTGAACTTTTGTCTGGCCTAAAGTAACTCCAATGGATCCATTCAAACACCGTTTTTAAAATTTTTATTTTTATTTTGCCTTTTCCTTTTTAATAATTTGTATTCTACCCTTTTAAAGTTATAATATTCCTTTTTCTGATTTCGTTGATAAGAAAGATTTTAGCCTTTCCTTTTTTCTTTTTTTTTTTTTACTTTTCTTTTCATACCCAATTCGGCCAATCAAGTCTAAGTGATGAATGTTTGAATGAAAAAGACGTGACACCTAATTACTGCTTTCTCTGCAGGGTTTTCTCTTTATGGGCTTTAGCTACCTCGCATACATGTAATGCATCAACGAATAAAAAGCCACAACGATATTATTGCATTAACTATCTAGCACAGATCCTTTATATTGCGCTGAGCAGCAACAAGCATAGCTGAAGAAAACTCCTAGTCATAAAAATAGTGCAACACCTTGCTCTGCACGTCTTGGCTTTTCTTGTGTAAGTTGGTGTTTGGTTATGTGCTGCGGTAAGAGCGTTTGCCTCTGTTGGACACGACAACATTTCTGTATATAAATAGTTTAAGGGCCCACTGCCCTGTGTGTGTGTTTTATATATAAATGAAGAAAAATGATTTGCCTTCCAAAAAAAAAAAAAATGAAGAAAAATGATATCACCCGTGATATTTGTTGATTGAATCTGAAAAAGGTTATAGCTAGGGAGGAACCAATCTACTCGAATCAAATGTTAAAACTTACACTTAAGTTTTTCATACTTATAAATAACTTATAAATGAAGAAAAATATCATGTTTAGTATTTGCTTATATGTAAGATTTCAACAAAAATCTAGGGAAGTCCATCTAACTATAGTTAAACGCATTTCTAGATATCTAATTGGGACTTCTAATCTTGGTTTATTGTTCAAAAGAAGGGAAGATTTCAGGCTCACAAGCTTTTGTGATGCTAACTATGCTAGAGATAAAGTCAAAAGGAAAAGCATAAGTAGGAGCTGCCATTTCATTGTTGGAAACTTGGTTACATGGATATGCAAGAAACAAGGTTCAACTGCGTTGTTCACTGTTGAAGCATACTAAATGTCAGTTGTAAGATGTTGTGCTCAATTCCTTTGGATAAGAAACAGCTTGAAGACTACAACATTTGTGAGAGTAAAATTCCTATCTTTTGTGATAACAAAGCTACTATTAGTCTTTCTAAGAATCCAACATTGCATTCTAGAGCAAACCATATAGAAATTAAGCATCATTTTATAAGAGACCATGTTCAGAATGGGACATTGGATCTACAGTTTGTACCCACTGATGATCAGCTTGCTGACATTTCACATAACCTTTTACTAAAGAAAAGTTGATTCTATTAAGAAATCAACTTGGAATGGTTTGTATAGATGAATGATTTAATATCTATATGCCATACACCGTTGCATCAGATGACATATTGTCCAATGACTTTAAGCACACATAATACCGTTGAATATAGACGCTCATGTAAGCATTTGCATTTATTAAGTTAAATGCAGAGTTTTCATAAAAGAACGTTGTAATGATTTTTGCTGAGTTAGCTCTTGGATGGCAAGCCTAATGATTATTACCTTTCAAAAGCCCATATTAAACTCTTAAACTATAAAGACTCTTGGTATCACTCTCACTTTACCTCAGAAAACAATTCATCTTCTTCTCTGTGACCAAACCTTATCTCAACCTTCTCTCATGGACAATCAACCTGAAGAGGTTAGAGAAGCAACTGGACATTTTCTAAGGAACCATCATCCAGAGTCCTAGATCATTGGTGATCCTTAGGACAAAGTCCATACAAGAAATTCTCTCAAGCACACAATGCTACTTTCTAAGATCAAGCCAAAGCACATAGATGATGGTATGTCTGATGAATATTGGGTCAAAGCAATATAAGAATAGTTGAACCAGTTTAAGAAGAATGATGTCTGGAAGCTTGTAGAACTCCCCAAAGGTAAATCTGTTGTTGAAGCAAGATGGGTGTTCAGAAACAAGCTGGACGAAATAGGTAAGGCCAAGGGTTACTTACAACAGGAAGGTGTAGATTATACTAAAACTTTTGCTCTTGTTGCTCGTCTAGAGGCAATACGCATTTTACTACCTTTTGTTGCTCATCATGGTATGATGTTGTATCAAATGGATGTAAAAAGCACGTTCCTCAATGGACTAATCAAGGAAAAGGTCTATATGGAACAACCCCTGGGTTTGAGAGTTCTGTCTACCCTCATCATATTTTCAAACTTAACAAGGCTTTGTATGGGTTAAAATAAGCTCCTTGAGCTTGGTATGAAAAGTTAAGTTCATTTTTAATTGAAAATGGCTTTATGAGAGGAAAGGTAAATACTACTCTATTTTGCAAAGACTATGGTAGTCAATTCCTAATCGCCTAGATATATGTGGATGATATCATATTTGGTGCTACTAATGACTCTCTGTGTGAGGATGTTTCCATGCTTTTGTAGGAATATTTTGAGATGAGTATGATGGGAGAATTGAAGTTCTTCCTTGGACTTCAAATCTAGCAAAAAGACAAAGGCATATACATACATCAAACCAAGTACATGAAGGAACTTCTGAAGAAGTTCAAGATGGACGATACAAAGCCAATGAAGACTCCCATGCATCAAACCATTGTACTCGGACTAGACGAAGATTCAAAGCAGGTGGACGAAAAAACATACAAAGGAATGATATGATCTCTTCTATATCTCATTGCGCCTATAGACCTAACATTATGTTCAGTGTATGCCTTTGTGCCAGATTCCAAAAGGAACCAAGGGAAGTTCATTTATGTGTTTTAAAACGCATATTTATATATTTGATTGGAACTCCTAACCTTGGTCTGTGCTTTAAGAAAGAAAAAGAATACATGTTGCTTGGTTAGTGTGATGCAGATTTTGCTGGAGATAAAGTGGAAAGAAAGAGCACCAGTGAAGGATGTCACTTCATTGGTGGATGCTTGGTTTCTTGGATGAGCAAGAAACAAGGGACAATAGCTCTATCAATAACAAAGACAAAGAATATATCAATTTCAGGTTGTTGTTCTCAACTCTTGTGGATCAAACATCAGCTTGAGGATTATAACTTGTTTAAGAGTAAAATTCCTATCCTTTGTGATAATACTATTGCCATAGATCTTTCTAAAAATCCCATCATGCATTCATATGCCAAACACATAGAAATTAAACACTATTTCATAAGGGATCAGGTCTAAAAGGGTACTGTGGAATTACAGTTTGTATCCAAAGAATATCAGCTTCCTGATTTATTTACAAAACCCCCTATTGAGGACAAGATAATCTCTCTAAGAGAAAGGCTTGGCATGTTCCTTGTGGAATGAAGTTTTAAATCCATGTGTGAAGCCATAACACATCACTAAGCGTCCAAAGGACCTATAATCTAATGAGCTTAGTTAGTATCTGTGCACTACACATAAGCGTCCAATATATGGACTGAGACCCTGGATGCAAGTTTAATGAAATGCAGCATTTAAAGTGTAGTTGTGTTGAGTCAACTAAAATGGGTCAGATCCAATTTGAAAAAACCCATATCTTTTCAACTTCCCCACGATCTCTTTCTCTCTCCTTACCCTAAACACTTAACTGTCACCATCAGTAATCATTACATCTTTTCACACTCAAACCTTCTGCAACCCTTCACATTCTCTCTCAGAAACCTCTCCGCACCCTAACCTTTCTTCTTCTTAGATACCTAGAAATCTCCTAACCCTAAGACAATGGCCAAGAAATAGAACCAACCCCAAGTTGTCCAGGCCACACCTGACTTTAGGAACAATCCTCCATCTGCATCATCTTAGGAAGGTTTCCCTGTTCGGATTACCAGGCCAGCACCTATTAACATTCTTGTTGCTGAAGTTATGATGAAGGACAAGGAACCAAGAGTCCACGTTGTAACACCCTGAAATATTACTAGTTATAAATCGATGTCTAATTGTATTTATCATGTTATTTGACTATATGGTTGACTTGAATGAGTTGAGGTATGGCTTGAATTAGTCATGTGTGAATTTCTTGATGTGGATGTTGAGTTATGCGGAGTTTTGTTGAGCTAAGTTGAAATTATGAGATTTCAAATTTTACCCAAACCTATTTCAGTAAAATCACTATCCCGGATTCGTTAACCGTTGGATTATCTTCAAATTATTTCTGGAGCTTCCAAAGACAGTTCTCAACAGTATGACCGTTGGGATTCTGAAAATAAAAACTTTTGATGTCTCTCTAACCGCGAAGGGTACGCTAAGCGCAATTCCAACCCGAGAGGGAATTGTGCTGAGCGAGAATTGACCCGCTGAGCGAGACTTAGTGCAGAGTGAGTCGTGCTAAGCACAAAAAGTGGACTTCTGCTTAGCGAGACGAGCTCTCAAAGCAAGATTTGTAGATTATAAATATGTTCTTCAGTGTGAAAAACACGATTTTCACTCTCTTCTCCTCTCCAGACGCCACCCAAACCCTAACACCTCCTTCTCCACCACCCCGACCACCGGTGGCCGCCATGAGCTGCCGTTGCTTGCCGCCGAACCCCCACACCAAGAGGAACATTTTAATCAGAGCAGAATCCTCATAATCCTCCTCAAGGATTTGGTGGAAAAATTTCCCCCAATCCATCATTTCAAAGCTTCTCTGAGGTAATCTTGACTTCTAAGCCTTTCTCTTAGTTAGTTTGAGTTTCTCTTAGTGTCTCTTGTGTTTTGGGTACCGTAATAGGGTGTTTTTACACTTCCTTTGAAAACCCCTTAAAAATGAGACACTGTAAAAGTTATCTTTTTATAACATTGATGTTATTTTCATGACCTTCACTGAACCCCGGTCACATTGGCGTGATCAGAATTTTAAAATGATGTCTCCTTTTAGTAGAACCCAAAACACCCCTTAGCCTTTTACGTTTTAATAGGGGTATTTGACTCCAAATGTTGTCATTAACCTTGTTTTTGAAATCTATACTAAATTTCCTTCAATTTGGTATATAGAACCTTGCTTTTGGACTGACGAACGTGAACGAGAGAGGTCTCTGAGCGACACAAAGAGAAACTGACGTAGAGCTCACGATAGGTGAGTGGAGTTTATTATTGTTTATAGTTTTTAATGCCGTAGTTGGGGCCAGGGAACCTAACTATGGGGATGTATGCCTGTCCCTGTTGCATGTTAGTTTTCAAGAAAACAATGTTTTTGACTAATGGGATGCGAAATATCTATTATTGATGAATAACATTATTGTTTTTATTAGACTTGTGTTGTCTGAAGACTTGGGAAGTGTGAATCTCAAGCATGAACTGTATATGTATATGCGGAGTGTGACTTACTGATGATATTTTTATTGAAGATATTAATGGATATGAGGTGATGTTGATGTTGATGATGATATTGATATGAGATGATGTTGTTATTGATGATTATGTCAATATGAGTTGATGTTGTTATTGATGATTATGTTAATATGAGATGATGTTGTTGTTGTTGGTGATAATGTCATTGAAATGTTGATGATGTTAAAAATGCACTATGATGATGTTATGTTATGTATGTACATGGGGGGGGGGGTGCAGTGACCTTGCTGGAGGGGGATGGCTTAGAATCTTTAATTATCCATGGTCAGTGCATTGATGGTGCCCATGTTTCATACGTTGTATGTTGTGTATGTACATGGGGGGTGCAGTGACCTTGTTGGATATCCTTGGTGGGGGAAATAGAGTGGTTGAAGAGTTTTAAGTACTCTGGAGGGGGATGGCTTAGAATCTTTAATTATCCACGGTCAGTGCATTGATGATGCCCATGTTTCATACTTCATATGTCATGGAAATAGTATAAACTTTGTCAGTAAGTACTTGTAGTTTCTCATGAGGAGGAGTACTTGTACTTGGGGGCATGTCACTCAGTTTGGAACTCCCTTGAGACTCAAGCTATTTTCCTAAGTGAGAGTGTCGTGTGGACACACTTAGGCTATTTCCTTGGGGATGGTACCACATTGCATTTGAGAGTTGAGTTCAGGTGCATGCATCATACTGAGCATGATTGATTGGAACTATGGACTGATGATGACTATTTGTTGAGTGTGTGTTGGACTAGTGAATGTTTGTGTAAGCTTATGATATTTGTTAATTTCTTCTTACTAATTGTGGTTATTTGATCTTTGTATTAATTTCTTTTATAACAAACTCACCCCTTGCAATTTTTGTACCGTGTGGTTGGTACTTGTGATGATCATGAACCTTTGTTTGTAGGAGCAGAATGACAACAATAGAGTATGAGAAGTGAGATTATTTTGTGGAGCCGCCGAGCCGACGTGATGACGTTGGGATTATTTTGGGAGAGAGTTGTGTTTTGTTAATCAACTCCTCCATAGTTGGTTCCATAATTCTTTGTTTTGTTGAATTGGGGATGTAAATCACAAATTTACATTCCATTATGTGAATGATGTGTACTGAATTACTATACCTATATATATATATATATATATATATATATATATATATATATATATTCATTTACTTAAGTAATGGTGCATTGTTTGGTGAATGTATATCGAGAAAAAAATTACTTTCATTTTTCATAAGCAAATTAATAGAGTTTTCATTTAAAAATTTAAATTCTTGCGGTTTAGAGTGGTGATATCGTAGCAACGAGGATGGTCGTTACACACGTCGAGGATTTCTTTTGATATTAACTCTATTGAAAACACTGACTATGTCATTAAAGCTCATCTTTTGCTTTGTGGCATCAACCACTTCTTTGAAGACCCCAAAGTGGAAATGCCTAAACTTATTTATGAGTTCTAAATAACAACAAGAGTTTACAGAAATGAAGATGTTGGAGGCTGTTTCACTGGTAAGGTGCTTAGAATACAAGTAAAGCTCTCGGTTGAAACTATTGCTCAAGCCATTGGTTGCAAGGGTCGAGGAACCAAGTTCATGAATAGTTGGGGAGATGAACTTGACAATCCCATTGGGTAGTTTTTGTGGGAACCTAACTGGGCTAAGATTCCTAGACACTATGGAACACTACTGAGCAAGGGGGAAATCTTCTAACAAATAGTCAACAAGGTCATTATTCACAAGCAAGGATCAATTGACTTCTTGTCCAATGCTCACATGTTCATCTTTTATCATCTCATGGAGGACACTCCCTTTGACTTGCACCAAATTCTCTTCAATTGCTTTGCTATTGAAATTATGAAGGACAAGAGCATATGGAAGTATATATACCATAGTGTTGTTCTCGCTTAGGTATTTGAAATCCATGGTGTTATAATAAAATTTTTGTATGAAACATCAAAGACATTGCAAGGTTGCAATTCCCTATAGCCTTTCTTTCTAAGAATGCTTACAACATTCAAAGAAGAATGGAAGCGGAATTCCAACCTAAGATTGATTGGGCAAAGTTCCCTCTCGAAGTTGAAGAAGAGGAAGTTAGTTGTCCCTCATCCAAGCACCAAGAGCATTTTGTTGTGTCTAAGGCTTTTAAGAAGGACCCACCAACATGGATCGAAGTTCTTCCTCCTCCAAAGTGGAAGCGACAAAACCCCAAGGTGTCCAAGCCTTCATCTCTAGTGGCACAACGTAATGATGTCTACAGAATTCCTTCTAGAGCCTACAAACCAAAGGTTAGTTATGACAAGAACACTATTAGGTTTTTATTTCACGTTATATTCAACTTATAGGCCAAGTGTAACCCAATCATGATGTAGTAATTGAACTATCACCTAGGTTGTTTCCCAAAGGAATAAAGAGGGATTTTATGTAATTATTTAACTAACTAAGTTTTTGTATTTTTTATTTGTGATTATCACAAAATAAATAACATAAAATAAATTGCAATAAAAATTAAATGACAGTAAAATAATTAAGTAAAGATAGAAATACTAGACTAGAATGGTGACGTCGATCTTGATGAATACATGACTATGTTTGGACTTAGAATTCCCTCGATTCACTGTAACTTCACAATTCTTTACTTATCTCTTTTTCTCATCCCCAATTCACTAATGTATTCTACCCCAGCTCCCGCATGGTCATAGATTCTAAACTACTTCCCTCATGCCCAATCCGTTGGACATATTGACACAAGCAATCAACATGAATGGTAAAAAATTAGCGAGACTTAACCAAGATTATTCTATCCCTAGAGATAATCCCAATTAAGTACTTGTTTCTTGTTCGGGTTTCAACAAGGCTAGCCAAAGCACAAGTCAATTCCTAAATTCATCTATAAGATAGCCAATCAAATAAAAATATTAAGTATAAAAATAAATAAAGAACTCAAGATGGAGTATTGAATTGATAGAATTAAAGCGAAACAAGGTTCATCATTTCCTCTCCTAGGTGGAAGGAACTGCACTCATAAAAATAATACAATGAAACTTTGAGTGTCTAATGGAATAATGGAGGCGTCTAGTAGGTGGAAGTCTAAAATATAATTGTAGCTGCATTTAATTAATGAGATAATCATAATAAATCACAAACAAATAATATTTCTAATTAGTTCAAGTAATTATTTTCTTTAGTTGATTGATCCTTGAAAAATATCTTGCTCTTGATTATCCTAGCTTTTATCTTCAATTTTTGCAATTTCTCTCTCCAGATCCTTCTATTGATTTTGGGCCTCTAGAGCCAATGCCTGATCTAGGCCTAAAATACAACTCCTCTTTGCATCCAATTCCTTATGATTAGAGTCGACACTTTACAAAGGATGTGGTTAAGAAATCTGTTATGTTAAAGCCAAAAGTTGAGTTTGATCAGAATAATGCCATGCTCTTTTACTATAAAGACATGTATGAGAACTCTCACCTTGCTTTCATCTTCGACTATGACAAGGTAGACAACTCCAACCACAAGTGCACGGTGCAAATCTTGCGTCCAACCAAGATATACTGCTTCAACGACTAGAAAATGTGTTTCCTAAGGCAAGAGGGAGATAATAAGTTTTTATCAACGTCTAATTTATGATACTCCTCCTCTTCGCTCTCGATTTGTCTTCAACTTGCATAGGTATCCTAAAGATGCAATGAGAAGAGCCATGCTCTATTTGAGTCTCCATGCTTTTGATCACGACTTCGGTGTTTTTGTGGTTGGTGATGACAATTTTAGCGAGTTTGGTCAATGTAACACCCTGATATATATATATATATATATATATATATTAGTAATTATATTTGAAGTTTGATTATGTTATTGTGTTATTTTATCTGTAATTATTTTCAAGGAGATTAATTTAGTTAATAGAGGGGCATGGGTAGATAAGAATCTAGCTTCTCAAAGAAGCCTCTTGAGGAAAGCTTCCTAGAGAAGCCACGAGGAAGCTTCTCGAGGAAGCCTCTTAATGAAGCTTCTCAAGGAAGCTACATGAAGCTATCACGGTAAAAACGCTGTTCCGCCTTCATTAACCGTTGGATCTTCTCGAAATTTGGTTTGAAGCTTTAAAAAACACGTATCCACGACCTGACCGTTGCGATCTTTGATACCACATCTGGCGTGTGAGGAATGCTTCCTTTCCTGCGAGCAGAAACACTTGAGTGTTTCAGCCTTTGCTTTTCATGTAGCCTTGGAAAAATGCCATTTCCTTCTCCTTCTTTGTTCTAAAACCATTTCCAATGTGCCAATCTTGTTCTCCATCACCCAGAGCCACCAGTAGCCACCACAAACCGCCATTGTTCTCCGTTGAAACCCCTCACCGAGAGGAACCCTTCAACCGAAGCAGAATCTTCCAACTTGGCTCGCAGTTTTTGTAGAGAACGAAACCCTAATTTGACCTTTCATTTTCCTTGAGGTAAAAATGGTTATACGCTTGTTTCTTGTTAGTTTCATCTTACCTTTGCATCATTCTGAGTTTGGAAACCGCCATTGCATGTTTTACACTTCCTCTGACAAACCTTAGAGCAAAGAGACTTTGTAAATGTTATCTTTTCACGAAATGGGTGTTATTTTCGTGACCTTCACTGAACCCCGATTGCATTGGCATGATCGGAATTTCAAAATGATCCTTTTCTAAAACCCGAATTGCCCTTTAGCCCTTATGTTCTGACAAGGGTTTTGACTCAGAATATTGTCACTAGCTTTATTTCTGAAATCCATATTAAGTCTCCTTCGTTTTGGTATGGTAAAGGCTTGCGTGGAACCGACGAGCGGGGACGAAAAAGGAATCTTCAAGTGACGTGACGAGGAACCCGTAGGTAGCTCACAATAGGTGAGGGGATTTTATTATAAAATTTACCGTTTTAACACCATAGTTACGGTCAGGGAACTTAGCTATGAGAATAATTGTCTGTCCCTGTTGCATGCTGATTTTTCCTTTATAGAAAATGATGTTTTTAACTAATGAGATGCGATATAATTGTCCTTGAAGTGCATGCGGGTTTTCCAAGAGAAATAATGTTTTTTAACTAATGGGATGCGATACATTTGATATTGATGTTGTATGCTGGTTTTCAGGAAAAACTATGTTTTGACTATATATATATATATATATATATATATATTGTGATGAATGAAATTGATGTCTTTATTTGATTTGTGTTGTTTGAAGACCTGGGGAGTGTAAATCTCAGGCATGAAAGAAATATATATGTGTGGAACGTGATTTATGATTGATGTTGCTATTGAGGTTTTAATTGAAATGTGGTGATATTGATAATTATGATGATATTGATTTGAGATGACGTTGTTAATAAAGATCATGTCAACATGAATTGATGTTATTGTTGATGATTATGTGAATATGAAATGAGGTTGTTGTTGTTGTTGATAACGTCATTGAGACGAGATGATATTTATGTTGAGAATGATATGGAAATGGAATGTTGATTGATGTTGGAAATGCATTGGCATGTGCATGTTGTGTATGTTCATAGGGGGGTGCATTGACCTTGTCAGACGACCCATTCGTGGGGGACTAGAGTGGTTAAAGAATCTAAGCATTCGCTGTGGAGATGCTTAAGCGCTTTAATTTGTCCATGGTCATTGCACTTGATGGTGCCCATGTTCGATAGGTTGGATGTTGTGTATGTTCGTGGGGGGGCGAAGTGCACTGACCTTATCGGATGGCCATTCATGGGGGACAAGCGTGGTTAAAGAATCTAAGCATTTTTGAGGGGATGCTTAGGCGCTTTAATTGGTCCATGGTCTTTGGCATTTGCTTTTGGCCATGTTCATAGCTCATACGACACAGGAAATAAAATAACTGTGGTAGAGTGTACTTTGTACTGAAGGGGCGTGTCACCTACTAGGGAACTCCTTTGGGCCCCAGGCTAATCACCTATGAGGGGCAGTTACGTGCACAACCGGGTGGTCTCGACGAACTCTGCATGGTTTCCTAAGTGAGAGTGTCGTGTGGACACGCTTAGGTTATTTCCTGAGATTTGGTTGTTGGTACGTACCACATTGCATCTGAGAGTTGAGTCAGGTGCATGCATCATTCTATGCAGTCTTGATTGGATCCATGGATGGATGATGAGAAATTGTTGAATATGGATGATGAGTAATTGTTGAATGTGGATGATGAATAATTGTTGGATGTGTGTGTTGAATAATGAATGTTGTGTAAGCTCATAATATTTGCCCATGTTTCTTGCTAATTGTGGTTATTTGGATTTGGTATTGGTTCTTTTTATAATGAACTCACCGTTGCAATTTTGTATCGTGTGGTTGATACCTGTGATGATCACGAACATTGTTTGTGGTAGCAGAATGACAGCAGCAGGGTGCAAGGAGTAAGATTCTGGTGAGGAGCCGCCGAGCCGACGTGATGACGTTGACATTATTTTGGGAGAGAGTTGTGTTTTGTAATAAACTCCTCCGTAGTTGGTTTTCAAGTTCTACTTTGTTGAGTTAAAGATGTAAAACTTGGATTTTAATTATATTTATGAACCGATTTAATTTCTGATTATGTGTATGACGTGTACCGAGTTAGTGTTTCTATATAATTATGTATATTTCACTTAAGTAATGGCGGGTTGTTGGGTGAATGTATGTTATGACAAAATTACTTCTATTTTCATAAACAAATGAAGGGAGTTCTTTTTATAAAAATTGAAATTATCGCATATTAGAGTGTTGATATCGTAGCAACGAGGTGGGTCGTTACAGTCAAGGCTTCTTCCAACTTTGCGGTGCGGTCCTCACAAATTTGGTCTTTGTTGTGGTTTATTGTCTCTCGCTTGGTTGTAGTTTCCATGTATGTTTTGGAAACCTTTTTGTTGGAAGTTATTGTACGGTCGTTGTTGTCCTCCTATGTAGTTAACATGCTCAGTTGTTACCTCGGTGCATTTTGAGGTTTGATGGCCTCCTGCGCATTCTTCATACATGAATGCTTGTTGGGGTTTCTTTGAGATGGCCCCTTGGAGTTGTTGCGGGATTTGTTGGATTGCCTTAGTTATTGCTTCTATTTGTACTTGCATCTTTTATTGAAGAGCTAAAAGGTTATCTTGAGCATTAAGTTCATACATACCTTTTGGGGGATTTCACTGGTTTGTTTCTACAGTTCTCTCACTAGCCGCCAAATCTTCTATTATGGTGTTCAGTTGAGTGGTGGTTTTATTGAGGTCGTTTGCTCCAGCCAATGCATTGATCATTCTCCTACAATCATAGCTGATTCCTTTCATGAACATTCAAATTTGCATGAATTAGTTGTATCCATGACAAGGGCAACTCCTTAGGAGGACTTTGTACCTCTCCCATGCATCAAATAGCGATTCGGTTGAAACTTGTTTGAAGTTGACGATGCGCTCCTTTATAGCTTCAACTCTAGACTCGGGGAATAAGTGATTGAGGAATTTGTCTTTGACTTCCTCCCATGTGGTTAGTGAATGATGTGGGTGTGAGTTGAGTCAATTGGCTACACTTCCCCCCCCCCCCCCCAAAGAGAAGGGAAAAAGTAAGAGTTTACTATGTTCATCATTAAGACCTGACAGCCTTATCGATACACATAATTGTAGAAATCCTGTGACATGAGGATGAGGGTCCTCGGTGCTTGGTCCCATGAATTGGTTGTGGTTGATGTTGTTGTAGACCCATGCGGGGAAAGTGATTTGGTTGTCCCCAGTGTTTGGTGGTCAAATGGGTTGGCTCATGTCGGTTCCTTGATCAATTACTAATTCTGCCATGGTTTGCTCTCCTTCCGCTATTCCTTCATTGTCTATTTCAGTTGCTTCAATTGGTGAGCTTGAAAAGGATCCTTCCTCAAACAGTTGCTTCTTGGTACCCGAAGCTTCTCCCTTTAGCTTTTGAAAAGTGTTTTAGATTTTGGGATCAAGAGGAGTTAGAATGGCTATTTTGCTTCTTGTACCTAGCCTATAAGCATAAAATAGAAAGTAGAGTCATTAAAATAGAAAATAAAAGATTATTAAAATTTTGAAAAATTATCCAAAAAAGGAAAATATTAAAATCTGAAAATAAAAGATAAATAACCTAAGTACTAAAAAATAAAAATCAGAAAATAAAAAAATATTTTTAATTAAAATTTTTGAAATTTCTTATATAAGACATATAATTTGAAAATTAAAATGCTAATTATATCTAGATTTATTTAAGGAATAGTTAGAATTTTAATTATATTTAGTTTTTTTTTCTAATTTGATATACAAGAAGATAAATAAAATCTGAAAATTAAAAAACTAATTATCCTATAATAAATAGAAAAACTAAAAAAGATATTTATTTTAATGGTTTTTTTGAAAATATTTAAAATAAAGGGATAATAAAATATTAAAAATAAAGCTACTTTAATTAGATAATCTAAGATATATTTACTAATATATAAAAACAGAAATATATATATATATATATATATATATATATATATATACATTAATTTTCGAAATTTTATAAAATGAAAATAAAAATTAAACATAGCTACTCTTATTTTGAATTATATTAGTTGGTAAAAATATATTAAAAATAGAAAAATAAAAAGTATATATCTAATATATATACATGAAATTTTGAAAATAAAAAGAAAAGAAAATATGAAAATTAAAGATAAATCTACCAACTAAATTATACATATTATATTTACTAATTATCTAGAATATAAGAGATATTTAGAATCTAATAAAATCTAATCTATAACTAACTACCTAAATCTAATCTAAAAGATATATACACCCTGTTTATTCTAATTTTTATATACTAATCTAATTATACCTAATAAAATTTATCTACAATTATCTATAACTATTTACAAATATTTACAAGTTCTTCATCAAATAAAAATAAAGTCCATTTATTCCCCGGCAATGGCGCCAAAAATTTCTTAGGATTTTATTTCACGTTAAATTCAACTTATAGACCAAATGTAACCTAATCATGATATAGTAATTGAACTACCGTCCATGTCGTCTTCAAAAGGAATAAAGGAGGAATTTCATGTAATTATTTAACTAAGAACTAGGTTTTTGTATTTTTGTTTTGTGATTGTCACAAAATAAATAACATAAAATAAATTACAATAAAAATTAAATGACAAGAAAATAATTAAGTAAAGATAAAAAATACTAGACATGGATGGTGATGTCGATCTTGATAAATGAATGTTTAGGTTTGGACTTGGAATTCGCTGGATCCATTGTAACTTCACAATTCTCTACTCATCTCTCTTGCTCATCCTTAATTCATTAATGTATTCTATCCCAACTCCCGCTTGGTCGCAAATTCTAAACTACTTGATACCTAGTCCCTTGGACATACCGACACAAGCAATCAACATTAGTGGTCAAGAATTTGTGAGGTTTAACCAAGATTGTTCTATCCCTAGAGATAATCCCAATTAAGTACTTGATTCATGTTCGGATTTCAACAAGGCTCACCAAAGCGCAAGTCAATTCTTGAACTCATCTATAAGATGGCAAATTAGATAAAAGCATTAAGTACGAAAACAAATAAAGAACTCAAGATGAAGTATTGAATTGATAGAATTAAAGCGAAGCAAGGTTTATCATTTCCTCTCCTAGATGGAAGGAATTGTACTCATAAAAATAATACACTGAAACCTTGGATGTCTAATAGGATAATGGAGGCGTCTAGTAGGTGAAAGTCTAAGAATTGCTTGGGACTTCTACACACACCGTTACAATGAATGCCTAGCCAAATTGTAGCTATATTTAATTAAGGAGATTATCATAAGAAATTACAAAAATAATATCTTGCTCTTGATTTTCTTAGCTTTCATCTTCAATTTTCACAATTTCTCTTTCCAAAACTTTTTATTGATTTTAGACCTATGGAGCAATGGCGAGAATGACTTGTTTTTGCCAAAAACAAAAATATAAAAAATATTAAAAAATTCATTAAAAATAACTAAAAACATAAAATTCTACCTAAGACAAAGTAAAAACTGAATTTAAAGCGAATTTGATTCAAAATAATGCCTAAAGTTAACCAAAATGCAAAATAAACGTCACAGAATAACAAATTACATACACATTCTTCTTGCATTCCCCCTTTATTCAACAATTTTCTTATTCATGTGCTTCAATCAACTAAGTATGGTGCCCACATTCAACTTTTTAGCTCAACCAAATCAAATGCAAGGCCAAATATATGCAACAAGAATGGCAATCAAATTTAATGTCATAGCAACTTGTCCTAACAATAAGTGTTTCACTCTTAAGCTTTTGACCTAGTTTTGGGTAAGTGTTTCACTCAATTCACAACTTAAGAAACCATAATTAAAATTTGAATTTCATCTCAAGTTAATGAACACATCAAATGCATGCAAAGATCACTAATGACTTTCTTGGCTTGTAATGGGGCTTGACTAACAAGGAAAATTGGTTTTTCTAGATATTCAAAATTAACTCAAAGGAAGGAAAGCATTTAGTCTATTCATTGGATTTTCATTCACTTCCTTCCAATCCTTGTTACCCCTAATTTTTCAATTAGATTCATACTTTACTTGTTCTCAACTTTTGGTTTTTTATTTACTTTGTTTCTCTCTTGTTTTTCTTTATTTTTCTGGTTTTCAGATTTTTCCTTTTTCAATACTTTACAAGAGAGAATGAGAATAATACTTTCAAGCTTTGTTCACCTGATAGCTTATTGGTACCATTTATTTTGTTCCCTTTGAGTGGTGCATTGCCAGGTTGCCTCCTAGTAAGCTCTTCTTTAACATCAATAGCTTGACTTATGGCATGTGGACTGTTAAGGTGTTGTATAATGGTGTTGTTGGTGAGCAAATTCGTTGGGAAAATCTTCAATGCCTTGAATATAGTAGAACATTTTTTTCTTTCCTTCTCTAAGTGTGTAGACTCCTATACGAACATCGATGCTTACATGAGCGGTTCTCATGAAGGATCTTCCTCGAATGATTGGAACTTGCTAGTCCTCCGCTATATCCATGACAAAAAAATCAGTTATAAATGTTAAATGATTTACCTTATTTGTCATGTTTACAATTTTCCATAGTGCTTTCTTTTAGAATGATCAACAAATTGTAGAGTTATGTTGGTGGGCTTTAGGTTAAGGTGACCAATCTTCTCTAAGAAAGAATGAGGCATGAGGTTGCAACTCATGCCTTAGTCAAGTAGTGCATGGTCAATAAAGAGATTTCCCAATGTGATTGGGATGGTAAAACATCCCTTGTCCTCCAACTGTCTTATGGGTTTTACTTGATGTAGCACCACCCATGTGAGTTTTTCAATAGGTGGTTCCTCCTTCTTCCTTTGTAGCATCCCCATGTATTTCTCGAATTTGGACATCTTCTCATTGTCTCCTTGTTTATGGATTCTTAGCTTGCTAAAATCAAAAAATGGAGGATTAAGTGATGAATGCATACCTTGGATTGAAGGGTTCTTTTGTGCTTTCATCTCTGCCTCTATCATGGTGCTTTCTTTTACCTTTTCTCCTTTTTTACCTCCCATGTCACACTCTATGGTGGAGATAATAGCCTTGCAATGGCCCTTTGGGTTCTCCTTAGTGGTTGTGAAAAAGCCAATTGAAGAGGTTTGCAATTGTTTGGCCAATTGCTTTATTTGAGTCTACATGCTTTTGATCGCGACTTCGGTGTTTTTGTGGTTGGTGATGACCACTTCGATGAGTTTGGTCAAGGCTTCTTCCAACTTTGCAGTGTGGTAGAAAAGGATGGCCAAAGCCATAACTAATGAAGAAAAAGGTCTAAAAAACTTTGGAATTGATAAGAAAATCCAGAAGATTATGAATGAGCAGCAAAAGAAGAAGACAAGGAAACAATCTCAAAGGGAAAAAGAAAAGGACGAATTGATAGCTAGAGAGCACAAAACTAAGAAATGGTACGAGCAGTCTGGTGGGTCCATCGCTATTCAACCAGTTAAAGAGAAGTCAATTCCATAAAGGTTGAAAGACCTCAATGAAACTGATGATGAAGAAGAAGAAAATGTGCAGAGTGTTCTTCAGAAGCGAAAGGTTATGGCCCAAGTTGCTCCTACTCCAAAAAGAACAAAGGTTGCCAAACCAGCACGTGCATCCAAAGAAGTTGTCATTCCGTCCACCATTCCTAGACACGTCAAGACAAGAGCCACTAAAGCCAATCCTAAGATTGGTGACAAAGAATAGTGTATCTCCTTTATTGGCAATAAGGAGACTATTGCCTCTTCATCCTTAGGCAATGAATCCGCTGAAGACACTCATGTCTCCCCTCTTCACAAGTGTCCATACTTTGCACCAAAACAACAATAACCTTGATTTGGAGAAGTTCAAAAGATCAATGCAACAAAAGGAAGCTTTAACAGATGCTTAGAGGTTTCCGCTGGCATTTATTGAAGGTAACCCTTTAATGTCATTCTCTTTCTCTAAAGACGTCTTAAGAGAACCCATCATCAAAGACTCCATCTCTGTTCAAGCTCCTGAATGGCCAAGGCATGACTTTGTGCACATACCATCCAAAGCCTTCAAAGCTTTATAAGAAAAAGCCATAATTCATCTAGAACCTCCTTAGTGGACAAGTTTAGTGTTGTCTCAAGTAACCAAGATGCAACTACATTGGTTGGGGCTTGGAACTCAACGTGTCTGTCCATCAACTAAGGTCACACTAGCTGTTGCATGGAGGAACCTCCAAATGTCTAAGGTTAAGAAAAGCACTCAAAACAGTATCCCTAGGGATCTATATGAGAAACATAGGAGGGATCCTTCACATGAGGTGGAACCACCAAAGAGTGAGTTCTAGAAAAGGTCAACCTCTGGAAACCTATTGCTAAGCTTTTACTCATTCATTCAGTAGATCTTGACCTCACCTCACACCAGGGTTGCACATCTTAAAGGCGACCAAGATCAAAATTATTGTAGATAAGGTGTGCCTTCGTCTACCCATTTGTGATGATACTAAGAAGAAGGATTTCAAAATGTACTATAATGAAGAAATGCCCTCAAGGCAGATGAAAGTTGAAGTAGTGAACTATTCAAGGAACTAGAGTTCCTTATTTAGTGGGAAAAAGCTTGTTCATGCTCTAGAAACATATGATGCCAAAACCTTTATGAAATTAGATTGTATGGGTTGACACCTTAAAAGCTTCATCATCTAATTATGTCTAGATACATATGCTTGTGTGTGTTTCACCAAGGATGTAGACAACTACTTTGTCATCAACCACTTGTTAAGTTTTCCTACCATTCAACATGAAACTATCTATGATCTTGCCAAGATAGACAAACAAGAACTTGTAGCTCATGTGACTAAGCTCCACGATGCTCAAAAGGCAAAAAAAAAAATCTCAAATAAAAGAAGAAGAAGAAAGGGTTGTTACTGATATTGCGCAGGTACAAGCTGTTACATTCTATGTTGAAGCTTCTACTAAACCTTCTCAACATTCTCAACCTCCACCACCACCTCAAGTTCAAGATTGACTGTGATGTCTTATCATTATTTCTTTCTTTAAACCCTTTGTATTTTTGCTTATGTCAAAAAGAGGAGAAAAATAAATTTTTATTTGTAAGTGAAACTTGATAAATAAAAATGTTCTTTAGAGCATTTTTTTTCTGCTGATTTATTTGTCTACTTGATATATTATGTTTCTCATATCATCATACCTTAAAGACTGTTAAACTCAAGGGGGAGGGGGGGAGGTTATATACATGCTTTACATACATTTGATCTTACATTGCTTATTCTTTGCTAAGAAAAGTTATTTTGTATTTGAGCTTTATTAGTTATCCAATTAGTTGAGTGTTTATAAATCATTTTATTTATTCAAACTTTTGTTTAAGAAAGCCAGGAGTGGCTTAGTGTTAAACAATACTTTGGTATTGTTAAATTCAGGAGGAGTCTAAGGGAGTGCCAGAAGTGGCTAGCAGAATACTTGTATAGCATGGAGTGGCAAGACAAAATACTTGTTTTGTAATCAATGTTTTGATTAATGGAACCCTTTACTGTTGTGCAAAGGAGAACTGGACGTAGCTTTATTTGAGTGAACTAGTATAAACCAAGCGTTTCTATGTCTTTCTTAAGTGGTTGTACTAAGTATTCTCTTAGCTATTTTTTAATCATTTTTGGTGTCAATTTGAAAAGCTTTTTAAACTTTTTATTGCATAAGGTTAATGAATTATCAAAATTTTTTCTCTATGAATGACTTAAGTTTATATCTATATATTTCTCTCTGAATCTGTGTCACTGCTTTCAAACTTAAAAAGTATCTTATCTTTTATTAACACACTATTCAACCTCCCTTCTAGTGTGGTTGTTGTTATTTCAGTTGCCACCGAGGAAGTAGTTAGAGAGCACGTCATAGAACTTTTTGTGAAGTCTCCACTAGAGGGCGCATTGGTGAACATGGTGGACGGGACAACAGCGAAAGAAAAGCAAAAACTAGAGGAATGTCTTCATGATCTAGATTTTCCCAAGGAAGTGATTGGTAAGAGTAGAATTGAAAAGTTAGAGGTGGAGAAGAAGAATGAGAAACCTAAGCTAGAGTAGAAGGTTCACTCGTCAGATATGAAGTATGTGTTTTTAGTGGGTAAGGATGAAAAACCAATCATTATCAATAGTTCCTTGACTAAATTCGAGGAAGAAAAGTTGGTAAAAGTGCTCAAGGCAAATAAAGATTCAATAGGGTGGCATATTTCTGATCTCAAAGGAATAAGCCCCTCTTACTATATGCACAACATCAACTTGGAGGATGACTGCTATCGCAACCTACCTCACGACGGGATGGCGAAAGAAAATAAAGGAGGCGTCATCGAAAAAAGAAAATGAGTGGGAGTTGCCACCAACGTTTATTTAAGGAAAACATTAGAAAAACAAAAAAAAAGGTATGCAAATTTTGAAAATAAGGGTTCGAGAGTTGTATACGCATAGGGAAGGTATTAGCACCCCACATGTCCATCACAAGGGACGACAACCTTTAATTGAGTGTGCATAACGTGACTTCAAAATTATTTATTTTCCCAAGAGCGGTGAATTGCTTTTATTACATTATTTTATTATTATTTATTATTATTATTTTGTTTTATTTTTTTTTCAAGTCGACAAGGGTGTTGCCCCTGCTCCTATGTATCCCCAAGTGCGATGAGAAAATCAGACCTACGTAGTTCTTTAAGTTTGAATGTTTGTGTGTTAAATTGATTTTATATTTTTGAAAGATTTATTTTAATTGCGAACAAAGAGTCGTTAAGGCGTTGGACCTTGAAACGACGTTTTAAATTTTAAAAAGTGGAGAGAATCATTAAGACGTTGAACCTTGAAACAATCTCAAGTGATATTTGATAAAAAGAAGTTTGGTTTGTGAATTGATTTCCTTTTCATTTATTTGTGTTTATTAATTTCTTGTCTCACAAAAGAAAAGAAAACGATTTCACGGCACTGGTGATCGACTAGAATTAAGCCTTACAAATAAAATGAAATTACCAACGAAGAATGGGAGAAGATGAATACATACATAAGGTCAGAGAGGACCCATAAGGGTACATGGATTATATTCAACTCTTAAGAAAAGAAAGGAAAAAGGAAGAAAAAATTAACCGACTGTTGCACAAGGTACAAGGTTAGCAAGAGAAACGGTGTAGGGAATGATCTACGATTGTGATTCGGTAGCGCCTCGGCTTCACTTTTTCCTTTTTTTTCTTCTTCCTTCATTTTTTCTTCCTCCACAAATTTTTTGAACCCCTAAACTCCTCCCCCGGCATGGCTATTTATCGGAAAAGGCCATTTGGGGTAAGGGAAGCTCACCCAGGCGAGCTAGTTACTTATGGATGAAGGAATTAGCTCACCCAGGCGCGCTGGTTTCTTAGGCTTGAAGGCATTTCATGGCCTAGGTGAGCTTGGGTCCAGAAAAATCCACAAAATGACCCTTTTATCCCCTTTCCCTTGTATCCTTTTGTTTTCTTGATCAAAACCCAGAGTGATCCTTGGCTTCGCACTGTGACCGGTGCCAAACACCATAATTCAACTGACAATGATCAAAACATCACCGGTGAATGATAAAACATCATACCTAGATGAAATTAGGGTCTGACAATTTCCCCTCTTTACTTATCTTTTATTAAAAATAAAAGATAAGCAAAGATAACGACACTAATTTCATTTGAGCGACCCAACTATTCAACCGGATGCCAGAGAAAAAAAAGTGAATCCAAAAAAGCAAAAGAAACGTCGTGGTCCTGTAACATCAAATAGAGGACCTTGAAGTCCTAAAAAACATAAAATAGAGGACATTGGAGTCCTATAGGATAAGAGAAAAAGACATTTGAAGTTTTTGAAAGCATAGAAACAAAGGACGTTGAGTCCTATGAAAGTGAAAAACGTTGAAGTCTTTGAAAAAAACGTAAAAAGACATTGAAGTCTTTGAAAGTGTAAAAGAGATGACATTGAAGTCTTGGAAAGCATAAAAGAGAAGACATTGAAGTCTTGGAAAGCATAAGAAATAGCAGACATTGAAGTCTTTGAAAATTTAAAAGACAGAAGATCGCTTAAAGGTTTATAAAATTTCACCCAAGCAAGTGTTTCATCTCAATTCCAAATCACAAATATGTCATAAATTGATTTTGCAAGTCATTTCCCATCAAATCAAGGATAATATGCATAATCATCGTGGATCAATAGGTCTTTTTGAGGTTGGACCTGTAGGAGATTTTGGCTTTGGTTGCTTTGGTTTCTTCTTCTTCTTCTTCTTCTTCTTTTTTGTGTGAATAGGAGAGCAGGCATAAAGATTTGGCTAGTAACTTAAATGAGCGATCAATTCCTATCCTTTCACGTCTTGACCAAGTTATCATTATTTTTCTTCCTTTTCACTCTTTACAACAACTTTGTACATGGTTCAGATGTTTGTTTATTCCAAAGAACTTGTCTTTCCTTTCTCTTTCCTTTCTTTTTTTTCGCTCTTTTCCATTTTTTATTTTGATTTTGATTTTTTTATTTGATTTGATTTTTGATAAATACCTAACTTCCTTCAAAACCCACAACTAGCCACAAAAATGATAGAAATATCCCTTGAAAATACTCCTGCTCTCCTATCCTAAGGTAAGGTAGGAAACTTTCATCCTAGGTTTAGTATTCCGATAAAAATCAAGTGTCTGGCTCAAAGGGCTTACAAATGGAAAAAATAATGTACATTGGGAAAACTGTTTGGCCAATGGCTTAAAATGTAAAGAAATAAAGAATGCCCATATCAATTTCATGAATCATATGTTATGACAATTAGAAATTCATGCAAAAACCAATCGTAGAACATATCCATGCGGACACTCAATATAAAATTTGTGGTCACACATAGTCACTAAAGCTTAGGGCCTATTTCCACATTTAGATCAAATCAATGTTTCAACAATTGTTCTTTTATCAAGTCCATGCAAAACATCTGAGTCCATTTGGTATTCGGGAATGTCCTTCATTATTTTCATCCTCAAGATACATTTTTTTTTCAAAAACCTTTATTGTTGTGTTTTGATCCACAAAATTTTTTAAGAGTAATGGTGGTTGTTTCTTTCAAAAGCACATTAGTTTTAATAAAAAATTTTGAATCCCAGACAAAGTTATCATCCAAGACTACACCATCAAACATCAAAGCACGTGCGAAAATAAATCAAAAAATAAACCACGCGTAAGTTTTCTTTTCTTTTTTTGAACAATCATCACAACAAATGACATAACAAAGTACTAAAAGCAATAAGTAAGATAAAGACAAGTTCACAAATTTAGAAGATCATGGTCGGAGAGCTCAGCCTCCTCCAATGAAGAAATCAAGCAAATCTACCATGTCTCCATCATCCTCAGCTCCACCTTTGTCCCCTTGGGCAGCTCCTTGAGCTTCTGTAGGACTTGCCTCCTCCTGAAAATTAGGCCTATCCCCAGGCCATGCGATAGTGGCTCTGAACTGCTCGAGAGTAGGCCACGGGTAAAGGTTAGGGTCCTGGTGATGCTGGTGCAGTGTATACTGATAGAAGCTGTCATTCAACTGCATCTGGCCCCTATGGTTTGTTGCCTGCTGATCAGCCAAATGCTGCATGTATGGTGCATTTGGAGCTCCATCCTTTGCATGTGAGCTGAGATGGACTCTAAGGATGGTGGCTGATGTGGAGGTGGTGGCGGTGCATCTGCAGCCGGCTAGTGCTGCTAGTATTGCCCCGACTGTTGTACCTTCCTTGGCATGCAATATTTCTTAATGAATGACTTGTTAATGGGAGGCAGGATGAGCTTTGTCAGCGCGACTGGTACTCTATAGAATTGGAAGAGACCTGTAATCAATGTCGGAAATCCTAGTGCCCTATTGGACTTCTCTGAGTCCACTGGGTGTCTTGGAGGTGCAATACCTACAAACTGGTGGATGGCATATGAGATAAGCTGTGCCACATGAACACTGATCTGGGTCATGATGCTGTAGACCAGCTGACATTTGGGTAGCATGAGATTAGAGTTGTGGTCACTCGAAAGGTTGTTGCTAAGTAAAAAAGTCATCCAGATTTGAGTCAGAATGGTCATGCTAGTGCGCATGATCCATACCCACTTCCCTGCTACGCTTCGTGCAAAATCATGTCCGGGGGAGCAAAGTAGCTGATCTATGGTCTCTTCATCAAAACTTGAAAATTGGCTTCTTTTCAGTGTATTTGCATTGTTGCCCTTTTTCTAAGATCAATGGATGCCCCAACAATTGGTTGATAACATCTGTGTCATAGGGAATTCATTGGCCCCACACTCTGGAGTGCTTATCCATGATGCCTTCTTCAGTAGGCCAGGCATTTGCATAAAATTCCATGACTACTTCAGGATCATATTTAGCCATGGGCTCTACTAGCTGCGTCCACTGCCTCTTAACAATATCCGCCTGAAATTCTGTATACTCACCCTCAGCTAGCTAGACTCACCTTTCCTTGAGAAAAGACCAATCTTTAATCACCTCAAAGCGGCGCTAGTGCTCCTCACTTTGGAAGTGGTGCCCATCAAACTCGATGTCTACAGGTGGAGCTGTACTAGATCCCTCTCCTGTAGAAGTCTTCCTAGCTCTTTTAGCATGGAGTTTCTTCAGGGCCATTTGTGACAAAGACAAAATTGAAACTAGAATCTTAGCAAAACAAATTTTCAAAGAAATGGCTAGCCATTGGAAAAATTTTCTCCCCCTCCCTTTTTATTTATTTTTTATCCTCTCTTTTCTTTTACTTTATTCCCCCATCCTCTCTTTTTTTAACAGATTTTATATTTTTAGCAACCAAGGAGCTAATCTGTGTAAAAAATCATTCCGGAACAACCTTAAAATAACCTATCCAAAACAACATTAAGCATAAATTCAAATCCACCTAAGTGCTTTTATTTTGGCAAGAAAGTGGTGGTGATTCAAACCTAAAGTTTACTTTCCCATATACAAACTCAAATAAATTTTCAATTCAATTTATAACCCTATGTAAATTATCAATTTGAGTTGATATCATGCCTAGTTAAGTGACTAAACACACTTAACATTTCAAAACTTTAAATAGAACATAGTCCAACCATTGTGGCATTTCACGAAACACTTGGTGTGCACATGTTTAAGCATATGAAAAATGAGGATTTGAGCATAATCAAACAATGCAAAAAGGTATAACAAGGATGGCCTACTATGATTCAAACCAACATACCTTTACACAAAAAAGAAACAACCAAACAACCATCATCTATGTTGCATTTTTCTTCAAAAGGAAAGCACAAATCATCAAACACAACAAGAAGAAAAATGTGAAACTTTGAACTGAAGATGATTCTTACTTGGATGAGATGAAAGGAATGCAAATGATTTTAAGAAAATGTGCACTGAGATGGCTTGATGTTGCTGCCAAATGGTGTGCCTCGTGGGTTTTTGAGTGATGAAGCTTTTGTGTTTTTGAAGAAAAACAGGGTGAAATCTGATTTCACCCCCTATTTTATGCCGCTGTCTGACGCTCACTCGCCCAGGCGATTAGATCCCTTGCCCAAGCGAGTTAAATTATTATTTTTTGAAAATAGTTATAATCCTGTAATAAGATTTATAATTATGTATAAATCCTAGAAAAATTCATGAGATAATTCAAAAATAAAATTGAAGAAGCAAAGTTCAGAGATACTAGGTTGCCTCCTAGGAATGCTTCTTTAACGTCTTTAGCCGGACACATGGTTGTAGTCGAGGCTTCGCTATCTCATCCTTCATAATTCTTTTCTTTGATCGTGAGCCAATCCGATCGTGGACTTAGCACTTGTTAGCACCTGGTCTAATGTCTTGGAAAAGAGAATGTTAACATGCAAATGTTTAAAATGCTATGAAATACTCGTATCGCCTTTTCTATCTGCCCCTAGGTCTACTCAAGGCTCACGCGTGGCACCTATCACAACCCAAAATGCTCTTCATTTTTTCTTTGCAAAACTTTTAGAGATGATAAGATGCAGTCACATGCATGTTTGTATTGAACATTCATTTAGTGCAAAAATTAACCAAGTGTTTTTGTTCAATTTTACTCAACGCTTACGACACCCCTACCGAACGTGCCGAATGAGTGACTTCTGATTGGGCAAATTCATCCATTGGCTCTGGAGTGCGGGTCATGTGAGCGAGCAAAATGGGAGTGTACATTTATACCCAACGACGATAAAAAGTGAAAAAGACACACATTAGAGAAAGAAAGATACAAAACCTCAATCCATATTTATTAACGTTGCGATTTATTGTTTACAATGATAGCCTAAAACATGAAGATCCTAATGAGTCCTCGGGGAGGCCCAAACAGCGAGCCTTTAAACTGCCCTAAGCATTATGCATAGTATCGCTTGACAACATCAGAATTCATAGGCGAACGCAACTCTTCATCATCCATGTTCATGAGTAACAGTGCTCCACTCGAGAAAGCCTTCTTTACCACAAAAGGTCCTCCATAGTTTGGGGCCCATTTCCCTCTATGATCTTTCTGAACATGCGATACTTTCTTCAAAACAAGGTCCCCTACACTGAACTCACATGGGCACACACTTTTGTCGAATGTGCTCTTCATTCTGCTTTGATATAGTCCCCCATGACTCATGGCAGCCAAGCCAATCTCTTTCCCTCAATAAGATTTAATTGGTCAAAACGTGCTTGGGCCTATTCTGCTTCTTCCATCCCATACACCAAAGAGAACGAGATTGCCCCAATAGAAGTGCACACAGAAGTTTGATAACCATGTAATGCGAAGGGTTTTGTTCAATTTTACTCAACGCTTACGACACCGCCACCGAACGTGCCGAATGAGTGACTTCTGATTGGGCAAATTCATCCATTGGCTCTGGAGTGCGGGTCATGTGAGCGAGCAAAATAGGAGTGTACATTCATACCCAACGACGATAAAAAGTGAAAAAGACACACATTAGAGAAAGAAAGATACAAAACATCAATCCATATTTATTAACGTTGCGATTTATTGTTTACAATGATAGCCTAAAACATGAAGATCCTAATGAGTCCTCGGGGAGGCCCAAACAGCGAGCCTTTAAACTGCCCTAAGCATTATGCATAGTATCGCTTGACAACATCAGAATTCATAGGCGAGATTGGCATTTCGTGCCAATCCTTATATGACACTGTCATCTTTTGAACAATCTTCTTGATGTTTTTGTTGGCAGCCTCAACTGCCTCATTCATCTTGGGCTGATATGGCGTTGAATTATGGTGTTGGATTTTGAAATCCTCACACATTTCCTTCATCATTTTGTTGTTCAAATTGGTGGCATTATCGGTGATGATCTTCTGGGCAACCCATATTTGCAAATTATTTCTTTCTTGATGAATTTGACCACCACCTTCCTAGTCACATTAGCATATAATGCCGCTTCCACCCATTTGGTGAAGTAATCAATGGTGACTAAGATGAAACGATGTCATTCGAAGCCTTGGGTTTGATAGCCCCAATCACGTCTATGCCCCACATCGAGAATGACCATGGTGCTAACAACATATTCAATCACATAGGTGGAGCATTAACATTATCCACAAAGGTTTGGCACTTGTGGCACTTTCTCACATGAACACAACAATCACTCTCCATGGTAATCCAGTAATATCCAGCTCTCAGAATCTTTTGGTCCATGGCATGCCCATTGGCATAGGTGCCAAAGGATTCTTCATGGACCTCCAATAGTATATGGTCTGCCTCATTTACATTCACACACCAAAGCAATACCATATCATGGTTTCTTTTATATAGGACATCCCCACTCAAGAGGAAACTGGCTGCCAACCTTCATAATGTCCTTTTGTCATTGTCAGAGGCCTCGGGTGGGTATTCCTTGTCCTTGATGTATCATTTGATATCAAAATACCAAGGCTTACCATCCTCTTATTCTTCTATTAAATAGTGTGCAGGCCTAATGTGGCATTTGATGTCTATGCACGACAAATCTCCATGAAGGCCTATTTTGAACATGGACAATAGAGTGGCAAGAGCATCAGCCACTTGGTTTTCCTCTCTAGGAATATGGTGAAATGATATATCATCAAAGAGTTCCATCAATTCATTGATGTAAGCTTGATAAGGTAGCAACTTATGGTCTCTGGTCTCCCGTTCACCTTTCAACTGATGGATTACCAACGCTGAATCTTCGTACACTTTGAGCAACTTGACCCTAAAGCCGATTGTTTCTTGGATCCCTAGGGCGCATGCTTCGTACCCCGCCATATTATTTGTACCATCGAAACACAATCTAGCCGTGAAAGGCAAACATTATTTGTCTGGCGAAACCAGCACTGCCCTAATTCCATGACCCAGTGCATTAGACACACCATCAAACCATACAATCCACTTATCTTTGTCTTTATCTTCACCTTCTACCTCAAATAGGGCCATAATATCCTCGTTAAGGAATTCTAGATGCATAGGCTAATAATCACTTATGGGTTTTTGAGCTAGATAATCTGTCAAGACGCTCCCTTTTATTGCCTTCTGAGTGATATAAACAATATCGAAACTCTGACAACAAAACCTACCATCGAGCTATTCTCCAAGTGAGAGCGAGTTTTTTGAAGATGTACTTGACTGAATCCATTTTGGATACCAACCAAGTAGTGTTACTCAACATATATTGCCTCAAATGGTGAGCTGCCCGCGCCCAGGCACAACATGTCCTTTCTAGTAATGAGTAGTTCATCTCGCATGCTGTGAATTTCTTGCTCAAGTATTAAATGACCCATTCTTTCTTTTCGGATTCATCGTGTTGCCCCAACACACACCCGTTGACTCATCTAACATTGTCATGTATAGGATATGAGGTCTTTCGAGCACTGGTGGTATGAGCATAAGAGGATTCATCAAATACCGTTTAATTCTCTCAAATGCTACCCGACAATCATCATCCCACTTAACAGACTGATTCTTACACAACAACTTAAAAAAAGGCTCACAAGTGACAGTTAACTGTGATATGAATCTAGCGATGTAATTCAACCTCCCCAAGAAACCCCATACTTGTTTCTCTGTATGTGGCTCGGGTATCTCGAGAATTGCTTTCACCTTATCCGGATCCACCTCTATTCCCCTCTGGCTAACAACAAAACCGAGCAACTTTCTGCATTTTACCCCCAAATGTACACTTTGCGGGATTCAATCTCAACCTGTATTCATGTAGTCGCCCGAACAACTTTTGCAAATTGACTAGGTGCTTCTCCTCCGTTCTTGATTTTGTGATCATATCGTCCACGTAGATCTCAATCTCCTTGTGCATCATGTCATGGAATAATGCCACCATGGCCTGCTGGTATGTTGCCCCAGCATTCTTCAGTCCAAAAGACATTACCTTATAGTAGAAGGTTCCCCATAGAGTAATGAAAGTTGTCTTCTCCATTTCCTATGGTGCCATCTTTATTTGATTTTAACCCGAAAATCCATCCATGAAAGAGAATAGGGAAAAATGGGCCGTGTTATCCACGAGAACATTGATGTGTAGTAAAGGAAAGTTATCCTTTGGACTGGCTTGATTTAAGTCTTGATAGTCCCCTCACATTCGCACCTTTTCATCCTTTTTTGGGACTGGCACGATATTGACAACCCATTCTAGGTACCAGGCGACAGCCAAAAACCCCACATCAAATTATTTCTTCACCTCCTCTTTTATCTTCAAGGACATTTCAGGCTTCATTCTCCTCAACTTTTGTTTCACAGGGGAGCACTCAGGATTCAATGGTAGCCTGTGTTGCACAATTTTTGAGCTCAAACCAGGCATATCCTGGTAAGACCAAGCAAAGATGTCTTGGTAGTCTCGCAACAGAGCCACTAACTCATCTCGGATGCTAGCGGACACACAAGTGCCAATCTTGACTTCCTTTTTCTCTTCACTAGGGCCCAAGTTAACAACCTCTGTCTCCTTTTGATGTAGTTTTATCTCTCTTTCTTCCCATTCCATTATTCTCCTCAGATCCGGGGGGAATCCCCAATCCTCGTCTTCTTCCTCCTCAGCTTGATTGACTGGTTGCTCAAAGTCAACATCCAGGTCCTCAGTATCGTTGCTTTCATAGGACTCATTATCGGATCTGCGACAAATCATTTAATCGCAACAAAAATAAATATGCAGAGAAATGAAATGGACAAAGGTGAAAAGGGAATATATCAATAAAAGGATTGTATATTAATGGTCACTGGAACATTAAAGAAGAGAATGCCTAACAAAAAAGGTAACCCCTAAAGCCTAGGCACAACAATAGGATCCAAACTACTTGATTACATCGAATTCGAAACATAAATCTTTGGTTGCTCCATGATTTGCCAATTTTTCAATTCAAAGTCTGGGGAACATGGCTGAACCCAATTTGGCTGATATTGATTAGTCTCTTCATCCAGCATAGCAATTTGACCTTCATGCATCCACCCTGCACTCACAAAGCTCTCATTGATGTGACAAATAGGGACCCTTTCCACTTGCGGTCCTCGCCCTTTTAAACAAGCTAAGCTTTTCTCTTTCCTTTTCAAAGCAATCCTCCTTTTATCAGCACTTGTAGGCTTGTACCCCAAACCAAACCTCCCACAGTTTTCAGCAATCTTCAATAGGCTTATCGCACCACCACCATTCCGGCCCAAACCCATTGTAGGCTCATACCCATCCTTTAGCATAACTCGAGCTACCATCAAAGAGGTATCAAAAAAACATGGTTGTATTGGAGGAGACTCCACATAAGCACTATTCACAATTTCTGATGCTTGAAACGATGTATCTAGTGACCCCTCTACTGCTTCAACATAAGGCGTAGAAGATGGACAACTTACTAGTATGTCTTCCTCACCTGATACTATAACAAGCTGACCCCTGACCACAAATTTCAATTTCTGATGCAAAGATGATGGGACCACTCTAGTAGAATGGATCTAGGGCCAACCTAGCAAACATCTGTAAGCGGGAGTTATGTCCATGACTTGGAAGGTGATTTGAAATGTGCATGGGACAATCTGGATTAGGAGATCAATTTCCCCTCTCACATCACGACGACTGTCATCGAAGGCTTTGACCACCATAGAGCTTGGCCTTATGTATGAGGTGTCGAATGGCAACTTATCTAATTTCGTTTTAGGCATGACATTAAGAGAAGAACCATTGTCCACAAGCATCTTAGCCACCACATGATCCGCACATTTGACAGACACATGCAAAGCCTTATTATGTTGTTAGTTGTCTTATGCGACTAACTTTTGTATAGAAAACATTTTCTAAAACTTGTATAGTTCCCCAATTTATAGTTATTTTGTAGGAATTTGTATATAAATCTTGTTTTGTTGAATAGCTATCTTTAGAGTATCTCCCATGTGATTTAATGATAAAATTTGCATAATTTCAGGTCAAAAGAGGCTAAAAATCTTGAAGTGCTAAAAGGAGCAGTCGCGCTAAGCGGACCTTGTGGGCTCAGCGCGCATCCGCCGCTAAGTGCATCTTCAGCGTGCTTAGCATGACAAGGTAATTTGGAAGAGCACAAGAATTAAGGCCACGAGCTAAGCGAGACGTTTGTCTCTTGTCAGGCTCAGCGCACGACTAGCGCCAAGCCCAAATCCACTTACTCACGCTAAGCGTGAGGGTGGCGCTAAGCGTGATGTTGCGATTTTAGAGCATATTTAAGCCTAAATTTTCAGAATTAGGGTGAGGAATTATTGAGACCAGAGCTGCATACTTTTGCATAGAATTCGAGATAGTGCTCTGGAGGTAGCAAAGAGGAGCAGCTGTGCAGAAAAGCCTAGGGTTCTACATTTTTAGAGAGATTATTGAGTGTTAAAGTGATTGTGAGGTGCCAAGAAGAGGAGGAGGGATCCCTCTTCTTGTGTAAGCAACAATTATTCTGTACTCTTTATCTCATTTGTGTTAGGGTTTCTATTTATGGATGGCTAAAAACCCTAGTTGGGGATTTCTAATGAACAGTTGATGTAATTACTTTTTATATCTAATAAATTGTGTTTTGTGTGTTCAATGCTTCTTTCAATGCTTAATTAGTGCATGCTCTTGGTCTGATCACCCATTTGTGTGTACTGTTAGGTGACTTTAGCATTGGGAAATGTACTGTTGCCTTAGAACTTGATAGAAGAGGACTAAATAACTACATTACCAAGAATGAATTGTGGGGTTTTGGTTTTCTGAATATGCTGTGATGATAATGTTGTTTAAGTTAATCCTAGTCTTACTTGAGGGATCTGCGGATGAAGCTTACGTTAAATTAGTCTAAAATTACAAGGGATCGAGGTTTAGTACTCTAGGCTACAACATAGAACACAAGAACATGATTAATTAGAGAAATATACTCATATGCATCACTGGTTTGTTAGAAAGACCCAATGCTTTTTACCTATTGCTGTCAACTTTTACATACTTGCATTTACTATTTTTACCATAGAAGTAGTTTATTTCTATTTTTAACCCTCAATTACCAATGTTTGGGTGTTCCAACAATGCCTTACTTCTGAACAAAACTCTATCTAATAAGCAAGTTCCTTGAGTTCGATACTCAGATCACTCCATTTTAATTTTAAATACTTGACGACCCGGTGCGTTTTCCGGTATTTCATTTCCCTTGAATATATTTGTTAAAAACTGGAGAAAAAGGAACCATATGGGAAAGTGAACAAAGTATTTATGGCGCCTTTGCCGGGGAACTTAATACATTAGAAGAGTTCAGTTCAATTTTACGACATTGCTTTATATTTTTCTCTTTGATTCATTGATTCTTTTTGTTCATATTTTAGTTACTGTACAAATTTATTGTTCTTTTGAACCGGATAGTTGTTGTTCTGTTTCTCTTGTATGCAAAGAAGATCTACTGCAGGTGATTTGATCCCCATCGATTTGGAGATTAACGCTACTTTCAGGAGATGCAACGCAGAGAGAATTAGAAAATTTTTGCAGGACTTAGAAGCAGCAACAACTCCAGGAGAAGAACCTCGATCTTCCGAGGCATCTTCTAGCTTTCCTATTCCAGGGCAATCTTATACAGATTTAATTGAAGAAGTTATTATTGGCGTCTTCTAGCTTTCCTATTCCAAGGCCCATTTTCTATGATCGAACAATGAAGCTAGAAGAAACTATGTTCAATTTATGTAGGTATCTATGTCAAACCATAAGAGAACAGAGTCAGCCATTAAGAATCTGGAAGTCCAAGTGGGACAGCTGGCAAAACAGTTGGCTGATAGGCCGTCAAGCTGCTTTAGTGCTAACACTGAGAAGAATCCGAAGGAAGAATGTAAAGCTGTAATGACAAGGAGCAGAATTGCAATTCAGGCTGATGAAGGTAGAGCTGACGAGAAGGTGGAGGGATATAAACAACAGTCGGCAGCTGAGCCAGCACTGGAACCAGTTTCTAATTTTGTTGAACTTGAGGAAGTTGTGGAAGATGAAGATGACCAATAGGAGAGAGAGACACCAATAAAAGAGAGTGAAATAGGAATAAAGATGAAGGAAGAACAAGAAAAAGAAAAAGAAAAAGAAGAAGTAGAAAAAGAAAAAAATCAAAAAAATGAAAAAGAAAAAGAGAAGGTTGATGAGGAGAAAAAGAAGAGCAAGATTGAGGTTTCAAGAGAGAAAAAGAGAGAGATTACTTCAGTTGAAGGCAAGGAAGTACCATATCCATTGGTACCTTCCAAGAAGGATAAAGAGCGACACTTAGCCAGATTTCTTGACATCTTCAAGAAGTTGGAGATCACTTTGCCTTTTGGAGAAGCTCTCCAACAAATGCCCCTCTATGCCAAATTTTTAAAAGACATGCTGACAAAGAAGAACCGGTACATCCACAGTGACACGATAGTAGTGGAAGGTAACTATAGTGCGGTCATTCAACTCATCCTTCCTCTGAAGCACAAAGATCCTGGAAGTATCACTATACCGTGTTCCATTGGAGAGGTTACTGTGGGTAAAGCTCTTAGACTTGGGAGCTAGTATCAATTTAATGCCTCTCTCCATGTGCCGGCAACTTGGAGAGCTAGAGATAATGCCCACACGCATGACCCTCCAGTTGGCAGATCGCTCCATTGCTAGACCATATGGAGTGATTGAGGATGTGTTGATTTAGGTCGAGCAGCTTGTATTCCCTGCAAATTTCATGGTTATGGATATAGAGGAGGATCCTGCCATTCCCATAATCTTGGGACGTCCTTTCATGTCCATGACCAACTATATATTAGATATGCGGAAAGGCAAGTTAGAATTGGGTGTGGAGGATCAGAAAGTCTCATTCGACTTATTTGAAGCAATGAAGCATCCAAATGATAAGAAAGCTTGCTTTGATCCAGACAAGGTAGAACAGGAAATAGAATTAGCTGCTATAGCTAGGGTACTGCACTCTCCTTTGGAAAAAGCATTGATCAATCATGTAGAATGTCTAACAAAAGAGGAGGAAGATGAAGTGCAGACTTGTATTAAAGAGTTGGATGGTGCAGGAGAAAATTCTGAGGCACATACTACATTTGAAGAATTAAAGAATAGTGGGCAAATAGAAAAACCAAAAATAGAATTGCAGACCTTGCCTGCACATTTGAAGTATGTATTCTTGGAAGACAATGACTCCAAACCATTGATTATTATCAGCTCGTTGAAGAAAACAGAAGAAGATCAGTTGGTGCAGATTTTGAAGAGACACAAAGCTACAATTGGATGGCACATATTTAACTTGAAAGGAATTAGTCCATCTTATTGCATGCACAAAATCAATATGGAAGCTGATTATAAACCAGTGAGACAACCTTAAAGAAGATTGAACCCAATCATGAAAGAAGAGGTGCATGATGGCAGGGAAAGACTCGCAGGGAAATCCTATTATTGTTTTCTGGGTGGGTATTCTGGCTATAATCAGATTGTTATAGATCCTAAAGATCAAGAGAAGACTGCTTTCACCTGCCCTTTTGGTGTATTCGCATATCGGCGCATGCCTTTTGGTCTGTGCAATGCCCCAGCTACATTTCAGAGGTGTATGATGGCAATTTTTTCTGGTATGGTAGAAAAATCATTGAAGTTTTCATGGATGATTTCTCTTTTTTTGGGGCCATCTTTTGATGGGTGCCTATCAAATCTTGATAGAGTATGATAGAGGTGTGAAGAGTCCAACTTAGTTCTCAATTGGGAGAAATGTCATTTCATGGTTCAAGAAGGAATAGTGTTGGGGCATAAAATTTCAGTAAGGGGAATAGAGGTGGACAAGGCAAAGATTGATGTAATTGAGAAACTTCGTCCTCCAATGAATGTCAAGGGAGTGAGAAGTTTTTTAGGACATGCAAGGGTCTACAAGCGATTCATAAAAGATTTCTCAAAAGTCGCCAAACCACTTAGCAATCTGATGAATAAAGATGCTGCTTTTGTGTTCGATGAAGAGTGCATGGAAGCATTTAATGATTTGAAAACCAGATTAGTGTCTGCTCCAGTAATTACTGCACCAGATTGGGGACAAGAATTTGAGTTGATGTGTGATGCGAGTGACTATGCCGTAGGTGCAGTGCTTGGACAACGGAAGGGAAAAAATTTTCATGCTATATACTATGCCATTAAGGTTCTAAATGATGCACAGGTGAACTATGCTACCACAGAAAAAGAAATGCTGGCAATTGTTTATGCACTTGAAAAGTTCAGATCTTATTTGGTAGGCTCAAGAGTTATCATCTACACCGATCACACAACTATTAAATATTTGCTCAACAAGGCCGATTCCAAACCCAAATTGATAAGATGGATCTTGCTGTTGCAAGAATTCGATTTGGTAATTCGGAATACAAAGGGATCGGAAAATGTTGTAGCTAACCATTTGTCTAGATTGGTGAATGAGGAAGTCACATCGAAAGAAGCTGAAGTTAGAGATGAATTCCCTGATGAATCATCATTCTTGGTGAGTGAGAGACCTTGGTTTGCCGATATAGCCAACTTCAAAGCTACTAGAATCATCCCAAAAGACTTAACTTGGCAGTAGAGGAAGAAATTCCTACATGATGCTCGATTCTATATCCAGGATGATCCACACTTGTTCAAAATAGGAGCTGACAATCTCCTACGAAGATGTGTGACACAAGAAAAGGCCAAGAACATATTATGGCATTGCCACAACTCTCCATGTGGCAGCCATTATGGTGGAGATAAGACGACGGCCAAGGTTTTACAATCTGGATTCTTTTGGCCCACACTTTTTAAAGATGCTCACCAGCATGTGCTACACGGTGATCAATGTCAGAGGATGGGGGGTATATTAAGAAGAAATGAAATGCCTCTATAGAATATTATGGAGGTTAAGGTATTCGATTGCTGGGGTATTGATTTTGTAAGTCCCTTCCCTTCGTCTTTTGGCAATGAATATATACTAGTGGCTATTGAATATGTCTCTAAATGGATTGAAGCAGTGGCTACCCCGCATAATGATGCTAAGACTATGGTAAAGTTTCTGAAGAAGAACATTTTCTCAAGATTTGGGGTGCCTAGAATTCTGATTAGCGATGGAGGCACACACTTCTGCAATAATCAGCTACAAAAGGTGTTGAAGCAATATAATGTGACACACAAAGTAACATCACCTTATCACCCCCAGACCAATGGGCAAGCAGAAGTATCGAACATGGAATGAAAAAAGATTTTGGAGAAGACTGTAGCTTCTACTAGAAAGGACTGGTGTATCAAATTAGATGATGCTTTATGGGTGTACAAAACAACAATCAAGACTCTGATAGGCCTATCTCCATTTCAGATGGTGTATGACAAGTCTTGTCACTTACCAGTGGAGATGGAATATAAAGGATACTTGGCCTTGAAGTTTTTGAACTTTGATGAAGCCGCATCCAGAGAACAAAGGAGGCTGCAGCTTTTGGAGTTGGAAAAGATGAAATTAACTACATATGAATCTTCAAAGTTGTATAAAGAAAGGGTCAAAAAGTATCATGACAAAAAGCTGCTCAAGAAGGACTTTCAGCCAGGACAACCGGTGTTGCTTTTCAACTCAAGACTTAAATTGTTTCATGGAAAGCTTAAATCGAAATGGTCTGGACCATTTACCATCAAGAAAGTCCGACCCTATGGAGCAGTGGAGCTTTGTGATCCTCAATCTAAAGATCCCGAGAGGACATGGGTAGTGAACGGACAAAGCTTGAAGCAATATTATGGTAGAGCTATGGAAAGATTGAACAATGTTCTATACTTCAAACTAGAATAACAGGATGATGCGTCAAGCTAATGACGTTAAAAGAGTGCTTACTGGGAGGCAACTCAGTTTTTCTTTCCCTTTTCTCTTTTTCATTTTGTATTTATTGCATGTATTTAGGATAATTTCTTGTGATTGTGATTAATTTTTCAGCTTGTTTAGTAGTGAACAAGGGGGTTTTTAAGCCTAGGTGAAGATATGGACAAAAAAGACTTATTTTTCAGTTGTCCATCCGCTAAGCGCCATGTCTTCATGCGCTAAGCCTGAGCTTGCTTGCGCTAAGCGCTTAGACCCCTAACTAGTTGGCTGAATAGTTTAGCTAAGCGCACATCACTACGCTAATCCCAACATCTTCACTGGAAGTGAACTTCACGAAGTGGGCTTAGCGGAGATGATGCACTAAGCGCCACTCCTTCTCTGGAAAAATCTTTTGTAGCAGCGCACTGTCCTGAGCAAAGCCTCATATCCATTATGGAACTGAACTTTCATGAGTTGGGCTTAGCTGTAGGATGCGCTAAGCGCCAATCCTTTACTGTTTTTGAAATGCTTGGAAGTGCGCTTAGTGTGCCTGTTGCGCTAAGCCTGAACTACTCTCTGTAAGTTGAAGCTTGATTGTGCGCTAAGCCTTTCATCTCAGGCTAAATGCATTTTGCAGAAAAATTTTGTGTTGCAGAAAGTGCTAAGCACAGCCTGCAGCGCTAAGCCCCAGATCCTCTCTAGAATTTGAAACTTCAAGTTGGGCTTAGGACGAGGTTAGGCTAAGCACATGGGCTTTAAACTCACATGTCACGTTGGCATGCTAAGCACATATATGCACTAAGCAGGCCAAACGAAAATGCTAAAATAAAATAGAACTGCCAAAGGCAGTTTAGTTACCTTTACATCTCAGAGTTTCTGCTTCCTTTTGTTGTGCTTACCTGTGCTTGTGTGCATATTGCTACTGTGCTTTGAAGCTTCTTTCTGCATCTTCCTTGCTTCTTCTTACACTTCATCATAATCCAAGTAAGTAGTGCTTCATTTTCATACTTTGAACCTTAGGATAGACGATTTCTTGCTTTGTTAGCTTGCATTGCTGTTTAGGTTAGGATTTCTAGCTTTAGGGTTTGCTATTTTAGGATTTGGGTTGAGTTGTAAGCCCATTAGGGGCAATGCTGCTAAAAAGGGTGAGGACCCCTCTGTTTCTGCTGGAAATCGCTATGAACGCGCTAAGCGCGCCTGCTGCGCTTAGCCTGTTCATCGCATATGAAAATTTTTTGGAATTCCAGATGATCGCGCTAAGCCTGACCATGTCGCACTAAGCACGTTCATCCTTCTAATGAGTTTCAGCGATGAGTATGCTAAGCACGTCTGTGCGCTAAGCGTCACTAGTGTTTCAGACACTTAGAATTTTATAAAAAAATTTGGATCAGCGCTAAGCCTGACCTGTCAGGCGAAGCGCCATTTTGCTTCTATTTTTCAACCTTTGAATAAGGCTAAGCGTAGCCTGTTGTGCTAAGCCCTTGTTATGTTTCTTGGAGGTTGAGCTAAGCGCGCCCTACTGCGCTAAGCTCAAGTCCTCTACTGTTTTAAAAATTGTAGAATTAGGTTAAGCCCAGCTTGCTGCGCTAAGCCTAATTTGCAGAAAAACATTTTTTGTGTCTTCAGGCTAAGCGCATGTTTGTCGCGCTAAGCCCATGAGTATATTTGCATAAGGTGCGCTAAGCCCAGCATGTTGCACTAAGCCCAACATGCTGCGCTAAGCGCCCAGTCCATTTTTCAGTTTTATTTTTCTGTTTTTTGATTGAATAACCCTGTTTAACCATGTTGTTTGATCTAATTTTTTTCAGATGGCTTCTAGGAAGAGAAAGGCACCTGCCTCAGCATCCCAGGCCCGCTATGACCGCCATCGATTCACATCTCAGGAGGCCTGGGATCGCTACTCTGATATTGTTATTGGCAGGAAAATATTGCCTGAGAGGAATGTCATGCTCTATTACACTGAGTTTGATGAATTCACTGAAGAACTTGAATGCAGGAATTGGCACAAGGAGTTGACAAACTTCATGGATGGCAGCATTGATGTGGCCATTGTGAAGGAGTTTTATGCTAACCGCTATGATCCCGAGGATAAATCACCTAAGCAGGTAAGGGTGAGAGGCCATTTGGTGAAGTTTGATGTAGACACTCTAAACACTGTCTTGAAGACCCCTATGATAATTGAGGAGGGGGAAGAGCTGCCTGCCTACTCCACGTTTGCTTTATTAAGGCCAAATCCTCAGGAATTGGCAGCTAAACTATGCATCCTAGGTAAAGGATTCGAGCTCAACACTGATGGACTACCATTAAAAATCCCAAGGAAAAATCTGACGACCCTGGCTCAAACCTGGAGCGTTCTTTCATTTTCAAACCTGGCCCCTACCTCTCATACTTCATATATCACTTTTGACAGGGCCAGGATGATATATGGCATCATCCCGAAGATGGATATGAATGTTGGTTACATCATCTCCAGTCAGATTTCTTTGATTGCATAACATGACTCCTCTAGGCTGGGTTTCCCTGCCCTCATCACTGCTTTATGCAAGGCCAGGGGAGTCACTTCTGATTCATTGACACTTGAGAGCCTCGGTCTAGCCATTAATGTTGCATATGTGGAGAAAAAATGCTAGAACCTCGATGATCCCACTACTACTTTCAGAGTGCCTTGCAAGGCCAAGGGGAAGAGGTCAAAGGCTCTCCCATCTTCTAAGATTCCCCCTTCTGTAGCTCTTTCATCTTCTGATATTCCTCATATACCAACTTCAGCTTCCACTCCTTTACCAGCTCCATCAGTTCCAACTCCTCCTATAGGACCATGATGCAGAGCCTGCACAGAGGCCAGATCATCATCATATAGAGATTACAGAGCTCTGGCCAGCAGCCAACTATGAGCATGGAGGATTTTCTTGCACAGGTGGCTTGGCCAGGAGTCCAGCCTTCTCCTTTTGGAAGGGATGAGGCCTCCGCAGCCCAAGAGCCTATGCCAGTAGCAGAGGATGAGCTTGTTCCTCCTGAGTCGTTTATCTTTGAGACTGATCCAGTCACTCAGGAGGAAGCAGTAGCTCAGGAGCCTACTTCTCCAGTTCCTATCTCTCCAGCACCCATTCCTAAGGATTCCCAGCCATCTGCACCAACATTGGAGTTAGAGCAGCCTATTCTTCAGGACCCACCAATTGCTCCAATGTTGGATCTCAACGAGCACACAGAGGATCATTAGCAGGAGGATTGACAGGATCTTTATCTTCTTGTCTTGCATTTTGAACAGTTTATTATTATTCTATTTTAGTTTATTTTATGTCTATGTTTCAATTATTTAAATTTCAATCTTTAAATTTCCGTCTTTTAAATTTCAGTTATTTTGTTTGTAGTAGTAGCTTGTGCAAAAGCATCATTGAACAGTGGTTTGATTTCGTATGAAATGAAGTGTTGTGATTGATTTGAATGAGAAATTGTATGAATTGAGTGGATGAATGTATAGATTTTGTTTTAATCAAGCTCACAACCATTAGAAGAGAAAGAACATGTGACTAGTAGTATGACTAAAAATGTTAGTCAGTTTATCAGATTGATTGTGAAGGAAAAAATAAGAAAAATCACACAAGTTGGCAGAAAAATCAGTGTCCAGAAAAAAAAAAAAGTGAAAGGGAAGTGTGCTTGTTGTTTTGGCTCGAAATTTGTTCTATAATTGGTGCCTATTTTATACCAATCATAGTTCTGAAATTTCAATTGAAAATTACTGTGAAAACAAGTTTCAAAACTAGAGGTTTCTTGAGTCTTTTTTTATAGTTTTTTTACTCTACTCTATAGCCATTCTAAGTTTCTCTGAGTCCTAGCTTGCTTTTATGTGCTTTTCATTGCTTTAATTTTTGAATAATCCTTGAAAATTTGTCTTGTTAAAACTCTATTGGTTTAGCTTTCATTTCATTTTTTTGGTCTTTGGTTATTGCTTGTCTCTTTGCCATATAGGGAATTAGAAAGGAGGATTGGTGGCATCCCTTGAAGAATTTGAGTCAAGAAGCAAGGGGAAAACCACCTCAAGAGCTATTGGACTTAGAAGCACTCCAAATTGAGTGAATCACCAAAGAGAGAACAACCACCAAAATTGAGAACCTTGTTGTAATTTTGTAATTGATAATTTACTTACTTTCATTGCTTTCAAATTTTGTAACAAAAAGGTCTTTCATTGGAAGTAAGTTGGGAGCCTCCAATAGGTCATCCTACTTCCATTTGTGTGTAATAATTTTAGGCAATTTTCCCTTAGGATTGTGAGTGTTTTGTTGGGAACCTTAAATGTGGTCATCCAAACACTATTAGGATTCGCCTAGTTTACATTTCTTGCTTACTTTCACAGCTTATTTCCTTTACCGTCCATTGTCAAGCCACCTAGATAGTTTGCCTTTTACCAATTAGTTTTTACCTTATCTTTCACACCTCTTTTAGTGTTTATTTTGGTTAGTTTCAACCATAGTTTCTTTTACCTTTTGTTTGCAAACCCCCAACAAGAACGAACCATAACTTAGGAACCAACATGAGTCTTCATTCTTCTTCTAGTGTTAATGGTGAGGGTTCTACTCCTAAGGACCCCTTGTATAAGATATTAGATGAATTGAGATCCCTTAAGTTTTGGAAAGAAAAACAAGAGAGAAAAGAAAAAGGTAAAAAAAGAGTGAAGAAATAAGTCAAGATGAAAGAGAGAAAATAAGAGAGGAAGAAAGAAGAAAAATAATGAAAGAAATGAAAAGGGAAAAACATGCCTCCTATAGTAGTCATGACTCTTGCAAGAGTTTAAGTGAAGAACTTAGCTACTATTATAGAGGGTGCCATAGTTCACATACTAAACATCACTCCCAAAGAAGACAAAAGGATAGAAGGCCTCAAGAGGTTAACATTAGCCTCCCATATTTCCATGGAAAAGATAATGTTGAGGCCTACTTAGATTAGGAAATGAAGGTTGAACAACTCTTTGCTTGCCATCATATTAGCGAAGAGAGAGAAGTTCCATTGGATACCCTTAGCTTTCAAGGGTATGCCCTCTATTGGTGGACTTCCCTTGTTAGGGAATGAAGGACTCATGGGGATTCTCTAGTAGAGTATTGGAATGATCTTAAAAATGCCCTTAGGAAGAGGCACATTCCCTCCTACTATGAAAGGGAGCTTATGGACAAGCTCCAAAGGCTTAGACAAGGGAGTATGAGTGTTGAAGAATATAGACAACAAATGAAACTACTCTTTTTAAGAGCTGGACTTAGGGAGGAGGAAAGAACAAGCATAGCTAGGTTCCTTAGTGGGCTTAATATGGAAGTGAGGGACAAGGTTTAACTCCTTCCATATAGGGACCTAGATGAGCTAGTCCAACTTTGTATAAGAGTGGAGCAACAACTTAAAAGAAAGTCTTCTTCAAAATGTTATGGCTCTCACTCTTATCCAAGGAAGGACCAAGCCCATGGAATTTTGGGGGCTACACCTTCAAAACCTAAGGAAGATAAGGGTAAGACCATAGAGAAATATACCCCTAAGACTAGTTCCCAAGAAAGGACTAGCAACATTAAATGCTTCAAATGTCTTGGGAGAGGTCACATTGCCTCTCAATGCCCCACAAAGAAAACCATGATCATGAGGGGTCAAGACATTTATAGTAGTCAAGAGGAGACTACTTCTTGCCCTTCCTCTAGTGGAAGTGAAGATGAAGTAAGGGGTGAAGAGTCTAGTAAGGAAGTCTACCCCCATGAAAAAGATGACCTCTTAATGGTTAGAAGGCTCCTTGGAAGTCAATCTTGTTATCCATCTCAATCCCTAAGAGAGAACAACTTTCATACAAGATGCAAAATTTTAGATAAAACTTGTTCTCTCATTGTGGATAGTGGATCTTGTTGCAATTGTTGTAGCACAAGATTAGTTTCCAATTTAAACCTCACTATCATTCTCTACCCAAAACCTTATGAACTTCAATGGCTCAATGAGCAAGGGGAAATGATAGTTAACCAACAAGTGAAGGTACCTTTCTCCATTGGGACATATAAGGATGAAGTTAATTGTGATATAGTTCCCATGGAGGCAGGACATATTCTTTTAGGAAGGCCATGGCAATTTGATAGGAAGATCATTTACAATGGCCTAACTAATGAGATTACCCTCAGCCATCTTGGTACTAAATTTGTGTTGCATCCTCAAACACCTTCACAGGTGGCCAAAGATCAACTAACTATGAAAGATAAGAGGGATGAGGAAGAAAAACTAGAAAAACCAAAGAAAAAGGAAGATAGTAAGGCCTTGTCTTCAAAGGCCAAGGGGAAGGAAAAAAAGGAAAAGGATTCCTCCAAGAAGATTGTTAAGAAGGAAAATCATTTTGCAACAAAAGGTGATATTAAAAGAGCACTCCTTCTTAAACAATCTTTCTACCTTCTCCTATCAAGGAAAACATCCCTTAGCACTACCACAATTCCTACATTTGAGACCTTACTCCCAAAGGTCCAAGAACTCTTACATGAATTTGGTGATATATTTCCCAAAGAGATACCCCCTGGGCTACCTCCTTTAAGGGGAATAGAACACCAAATAGATTTAGTCCCAGAAGCAAGCCTTCCTAATAGGCCAGCCTATAGGACTAACCCTCAAGAGACTAAGGAGATAGAGTCTTAGGTTAAACAATTATTGAAGAAGGGCTGGGTCCAAGAGAGTCTAAGCCCATGTGTTGTGCCAGTGTTGTTGGTGCCCAAAAAGGATGGTACGTGGAGAATATATACAGATTGCAGGGCCATCAACAACATCACTGTAAAGTATAGGCAACCCATTCCTAGAATTGATGATTTGCTTGATGAGTTGCATGGTGCCAATATCTTTTCAAAAATTGATCTTAAAAGTGGTTATCACCAAATCAGGATGAAAAAGGGTGATGAGTGGAAAACCGCTTTCAAGACCAAGTTTGGTTTGTATGAATGGCTAGTGATGCCTTTTGGGCTCACTAATGCACCAAGCACATTTATGAGGCTTATGCATCATGTCTTAAGGGATTTCATAGGTAGATTTGTAGTTGTTTATTTTGATGATATTTTAGTGTATAGTAGGAGCCTAGATGATCACTTAGGACATCTCAGGCAAGTTCTTTCAGTCCTTAGGAAAAACACCCTTTATGAAAATATAGAGAAATGTACCTTTTGTGTAGATAATATAGTTTTCTTAGGGTTTGTAGTTGGTAGAAATGGGGTCCAAGTGGACCCTGAGAAAATCAAGGCCATCCAAGAATGGCCCACCCCAAAAGTGTGGGAGATATTAGGAGCATCCATGGGTTAGCAAGCTTCTATAGAAGGTTCGTTCCTAATTTCTCTACAATTGCATCACCTCTCAATGAGCTGGTTAAGAAGAATATGGCATTTACCTGGGGTGAAAAACAAGAGCAAGCCTTTGCTTTTCTCAAAGAAAAGCTTACTAAGGCACCTATTCTAGCTCTTCCTGAATTTTCTAAAACTTTTGAGCTAGAATGTGATGCCTCTGGTGTGGGAGTTGGAGCTGTATTGTTACAAGGTGGGCACCCTATTGCTTATTTTAGTGAAAAACTTCATAGTGCCACCCTCAACTACCCCGCCTATGATAAAGAGCTTTATGCCTTAATAAGAGCCCTCCAAACTTGGGAACATTACCTTGTTTCCAAGGAATTTGTCATTCATAGTGATCATCAATCACTTAAGTACATTAGAGGGAAAATCAAGTTAAACAAAAGGCATGCAAAATGGGTAGAGTACCTAGAGCAATTTCCATATGTTATCAGATACAAAAAGGGGAAAAAAATGTGGTAGTTGATGCCCTCTCTAGGAGACACACATTGTTTTGCTCCCTAGGAGCTCAAATTTTAGGATTTGATAACATTAGGGACTTGTATGCTTTAGATGAATATTTCTCTCTCATTTACGAGAGTTGTGGGAAAAAGGCCCAAAATGGATTTTATTTGGCTTAGGGGTATTTGTTCAAAGAGGGAAAGCTTTGCATACCCCCAAGGTTCCATTAGGAAATTACTTGTGAAAGAGAGCCATGAGGGTGGGCTCATGGGCCACTTTGGGATAGACAAGACCCTTGTCTTACTCAAAGAAAAGTTTTATTGGCCTCATATGAAGAAAAATGTCCATAAGCATTGCACTAGGTGTGTGGCTTGTTTACAAGCCAAGTCTAGGGTGATGCCCCATGGGCTATACACACCCTTACCCATCCTATATGCACCTAGGGTAGACATTAGTATGGACTTTGTCCTTGGGCTTCCTAGAACCCAAAGAGGTGTAGACTCTATCTATGTGGTGGTGGATAGGTTTAGCAAGATGGCACACTTTATACCATGCCACAAGGTGGATGATGCTTCCCACATATCAAAACTCTTTTTAGGGAAGTTGTGAGACTCCATGGTTTGCTTAGGACCATTATGTCAGATAGAGATGCTAAGTTCCTTAGCCACTTTTGGAAAACCTTATAGACTAAGCAAGGAACCACACTTCTTTTCTCTACCACTTGTCATCCAGAAACTGATGGGCAAACAGAGGTAGTGAATAGGTCTTTATCCACCCTTTTAAGGGCTCTTCTGAATGGCAACCATAAGTCTTGGGATGAATATCTTCCTCATGTAGAATTTGCCTACAACAGGGGGGTTCATAGAACTACCAAGCAATCCCCTTTTGAGGTTGTCTATGGGTTCAATCCCTTAACACCCTTAGACCTCATTCCCCTCCCACTTAACACTTCTTTTATACATAAAGAAGAGGAATCTAGGTTAGAGTTTGTAAAGAAGTTGAATGAGAGGGTTAAGAACCAAATAGAGAACCAAACAAAGGTGTATTCAACTAAAGGTAATAGAGGAAGAAATGAGCTAGTTCTTAACGAGGGGGCTGGGTTTGGCTCCATCTTAGGAAGGATAGATTCCCTACTAAAAGGAAATCCAAGCTTAGCCCTAGAGGGGATGGACCTTTTCAGGTCTTGGAGAGGATCAATAACAATGCCTATAGGTTGGACCTCCCAGAAGAGTATGGAGTTAGTACCACTTTTAATATTTCTGATTTAATTCCTTTTGCAGGTGGAGCTGATATTGAGGAGGAGGAACCGACAGATTTGAGGTCAAATCCTCTTCAAGGGAGAAGGGATGATGCAATTCTCCCTAGGAAGGGACTAGTTACCAGAGCCATGAATAAGAGGCTCCAAGAGGATTGGGCTAGAGATGTTGAAGAAGGCCCGAGGGTTCTCATGAACCTCAGGGTAGATTTTTGAGCCCATGGGCCAAGGTTGGGTCCATTTATCTTTGTACATATTTGATTAGGATTTCATTATTTTTTTGTCTTTGTATTTAGGGCTCCATAATGTATGTAGGGTACCCTAGAAATATAGGATTTTTTAGCCCTTGTATTTTAGGGCACCTAGACTAGTTTTTGTATTAGGGGTAGTTTTGTAATGTCACATGCACTAAGTGAATATTTGATGTGTGTGTTGGGAAATAAATTTAATTGAATTGGTAAAAGCCCAATCCAATTAAATTTTAGAGGGGGAGGTGAGCATTTGCTTACTACACCCCATTGCCACATCATATAGTCACACTTTGTGCATGTCCTTCATGCTTTACATGCCTCATGACACCTAAGCACACTTAGTGGAGAATCTTGGAATTGATCTTGGATTAGTGGTCTGAACCATAACTAAAATTCACTAATCATAATTAGTGAAATTTTGGCTCCAAAATTTGGCTCCACAAATTCAATTTCGAATTCAAGTGAAATTTGAATTTCAATTCAAATTTTTCTCCAATTTTGTGTGACACTTAGGCTATAAATAGAGGTCATATGTGTGCATTTTTTCAACTTTGATCATTTGAGAATTAAACTTCAAAGTTCATACTTTTTTAGAGGCATTAAATTTCGTGCTCTTCTCGTCCTCTCCCTTCATTCATCTTCTTCTACCTTCAAGCTCTTATTCATGTCTTCCTATGGTAGTGAGCTTCTTCTAGACTCATCTTCTACTTGAAGTGGCATCTCCATTCATCTTTCTCCTTCTCCATTCCACTGCAATTAGAACTCAATAAGCAAAGGAATCCATTGATGAAGAAGATCCAAGGCCTACAAGCTCCACATGGAGCTACATCAGGAATGCATTAACCGTATCCCGGTGAGAGTGTGATCCTTAACCATGTGTTTGGATGGGGAAATTTAATCAGGTAAAGTATTTCAACAAAGATATTAAATTGCCTTCCAATAATCTAATATTTTGGATGGGGTATTTTAAAAGTAATTAAAATGTTATCATTTTTATAAAGTATTTTAATATACTAATTTGAGAGAATTTCAAATTCTCATTAAAAAGCAAAGAAATTAAAATTCCTCCCTGTATCCCCCTCTCAGCACACCGCACACCACACACCACGAGCTCTCTCTCTCTCTCTCTCTCTCTCATCGCACACGCACACCACAAGCTCTCTCTCTCCCTCTCAGCAGCGTCACGAGCTACCACTCCCTCTCCGTGGCTTTTCTTCCTCTCGCTGGTAAGTTCCTCTCTCCCTCGCTCATCTCTATTTTTTTTTCTTTTTTCAAGTTTATGTTTTTTTTATTTTGATTTCATTTTTGTAGCTATAAGGGTCGCTTGATTTTATTGATTTATGTTTCGTTTTCTATTTTATTTATTTTGTCCCCATGATTTTGATATGTTGGTGGGTGTGAATTGAATGGATTTGGTGTTGAGACAGGTTGTGAGCACCATATGTTTGTGAATATGCATCAAAGAGAAATAGACAAACAAATTTGTTTGAATTTCTTGAACTGTATGATTTTCTGGGGGTTCAAGGGAATTGGTGTATTTGGCATTTTGGTTATTTGTTATGGGGCTCAAGGGATTACATGCTTACATGTATGTTCATAGGGAAAGTTTTGATTGACAAAGATTAATTTGTGTCCTAGAACTGGCTAAGGTCACGGAAGCAAGCAGAGCTTCATTAGTTTATCCTCTGTCAAGTTGGTATGCAAATCCATTGGCTTGTTTAACTGTGTCTGCGTAATAAGTTCAGGAGCTTTTTCTGTTGAAGCAGTGTCTGCATAATAGTATGATTGGTGTTGGTTGGGAGTTGATACATTTTAAGCATATAACATATATGAGGGGAAGATGATATGGAGGGATTTATCAGAGGTATGAAACAGTTTGTAAGCTGGTCACACTTGGAACAATTGCTTAGCCTAATACACCAAATTGAACTAGTGGTGGATCTAGAACCTTGGTTAAGGAAACAATTTATTTAAAAAAACTGTAGATTTTGCCAAAAAAAACTGTGGCATGATATATATCTATTCTTTAGGCTTTTGTAAGGGATTATTTACCCTCTTAACATTGTTTTTATCCTTCATTCTCGTGTATACTGCATCAAGGGTGCATTAACATGTAGAAAGCTCAACATAGTTGCAGGACATTCTTTTAAGTGTCAAAGATAAGGCTTTCCCGTGTTATCTATAGGTAAAAAGGCAGAGTATCGAGGCCAAAAAAATTAGGACTAAGTGTTTGGTAAAAAAGGTCTTACTTTTTTGCTGGGAAATTGTTTTCTGAAATAGAAAGGGGAATTAGCAATAGTAGTTGTAGCATTGTGCAGAATTGGTAATTAACAATTTACATTATTTTCATTTTGTTAATTTCTTGAGTTGTGCACAAGAAGAAAATATTATTAATTTCTTGGTCTTTAAATTCATAGTTTTCTTCCTCTGCGAATATTTAAAAGGGGTGCTGGTTTTGGTACATGGTAAGAGGTATCATATATGCTGATTTTGGGGGAGATATGATGTTAATTTTGTTAAAAGGCCAACGTGAAGCTTCAAGTGTATCCTTATTATGCCATTGAGAAACTGAATTACCGTTATGAATGTTCCAAGCTAAGGTTTTATTGGAGATATTCCTTATTGCTTAGGTTTGCATATCATATCCCAAAAAATAATAAATTTATGATTAAATAATATAAACATATTAAAGTACAAAGAAATAGACATAATATTTATATATCATCTCTATATATTATATCATCTTTCCATTTTTTTACAACTATCTTTCAATATTTTTAATACTCATTGATATATTGAGAAATGTTTTAAAAAGTGAAATATTATTATATTTGGGTTAAAATATTCTTATTTTAAGCATATTACATTGGTTGTGTGGAAATGGATCACAGGACAAATCAATATTACAAAAGAAATGTTCATGGAAGTATGCTAATTGATAAGCAATAACGTGATGGCATTGATGGGATAGGTTGGTATTGCTTTTTGTTGGCAGCTATACCATGATGGCATTGATAAGCAATACACGTTGGAGGATTTATTGGTTGCTGAGGTAGCGGGTTAGGACTTAGGATGCAATACTTATGTAATCTCTCTTAGGATGCAAGAAGGGCTTTTTAATAAGTGCCTTTTGTTTTAAGGTTATTGTTTAAGAAATCAAAAGAAAAAGATTTTATTAAAAATCATACAAGAGCACTTTTATTCTTTATATTCGTGTATATATCCATTACTCTACTAATACTAGGAACTAGGAACTACTTTGCAATATATTTTACCAAAAGATATTTATACTAAATACCAAAAGTATAACAAGAATCATATGCTGCATATATTTCTCCTACACTAATTAAAGATAATATAAGATAGAGTTTTATATATACAGCCACACTATTAGTTAATAATAGAATATGAAATATAGTATATTGCTCCTAAATATATTAATCTATATAAAATTAATAATAATGGATTGGTTGCTGATATGCCCTTTGGCTTTGGGAGTAAGGTTGAACCTGGTCAAATGTTACCCATGTTGTCATTGTTTTGTGATCAAGTTACACATTTGTATTTGTAGGCCCAAAATAGCTTTTTGGTATAAGCGTTAACTTGGTCTGGTCTAATATCAATATATACATAGGGAGAGAAAAGAACAAGACATGATTTAATAGTATCATTGTTTTTAGTTGATCATCTTTGTATTGCACTAGTATCATTGTTTCACATCTTTTACCTAGATATTTGTTTTAAATCTCCAAATAATATATGCACATATTATCTTATATCATTATCATGCAATTTGGATTGAGAAGAAATGGATCCTAGCATAGTTGACACTGCAATGACTTCAAGAAAACGTAAAAGAGAAGAGTATAAGAAGATAATCTTATTAGTTGTTGCTTGTGTTGTTCATATGGTCATTGGTGTAGTGACATGGCATCATAATAACTATTTTGTTAAAGAACCAACCCGTAATTGGGAACTAGAACATCATAGCTTCCTTAATCGTCTTTATAGAGGAACAAATAAAGATTGCATTGAACAATTGAGGTTTAGTAAAAATGCATTTTTTAACCTTTGTAGAATTTTACAAGAAAAGGGTGGATTAGTAAGAACAAGAAATGTTCCAACAACTGAAGCAGTAGCAATGTTTTTACATATCCTTGCTCACAACCTAAAGTATAGGGTAGTGCAATTTAGTTATTGTAGATCTGAAGAAACCATAAGTAGGAAATTCAATGATGTCTTGAGAGCGGTAATGAAAGTGAGCAAAGACTATTTGAATTTTCAACCCTGTACTTTAGAAGGTGCGGAAGCAAACAAGTGGAGATGGTTTGAGGTAAGTTTATCAATTGTTAGGAGAGATTAGTTAATTATAAAATTTTCTTAGAATCTAAAAAAATTGTCTTGTTTGTAGAGATGTATTGGAGCACTTGATGGGACTCATATTCTGGTTACAGTTTCTCCTTACGAGAGACCTAGATATCGTAATAGAAAGGGTGATGTCTCTACAAATGTGTTAGCTGCTTGTGGTCCAGATTTAAGGTTTATTTATGTGTTACCTGGGTGGGAAGGGTCTGCAGGAGATTCTCGAGTATTACGAGATGCATTACGTCGTCAAAACAAACTTGAAATTCCAACTGGTAATATTTCTTGGAAATAATTTTTTTCTTTTTTTTTGTCTAGTTTAAGTCTATGTTTGTTATTTTAAACATTGTAGGTAAGTATTTTCTTGTGGATGCGGGATATACCAATGGTCCGGGATTTTTAGCACCATATCGAGGGACTAGATATCATCTCAATGAGTGGATTGGAAACACCCCTCAAAGTTACAAGGAGTTATTTAATCTTCGTCATGCAAGTGCCCGAAATGCAATAGAAAGGTCATTTGGGATCTTGAAAAAAAGATGGAGTATATTAAGAACTCCTTCATTTTTTGATATAAAGACACAAATAAGAATTATCAATGGTTGTTTTGTGTTACACAATTTCATAAGAGACGAACAACAAACTAATCAACTTTTAGAAGTTCAAGACTCAGAATTCTTATCTGTTGTTGATGAAGAGTTAGTCCATCAATCAAGGGAAGGAGTTCAAAATAATGTCATAGATGGTATCATAACTATTCAAGCTACCGAGCAATGGATAAGATTTTGAGATACATTAGCTATGAATATGTTTGCTAACTATCATGTTAGAAGAAACTTTGCTTAGGGATAGTTCTTTTTTAAATGTAATTTGCTATTGCAGACAAACTTTGAGTGCTTTGTTACTATTGTATTTTTCTATTGAAGATAGACTTTTATGTACTTTGCTATTGCATAAAAACTTTGCTTGAAATATTTTCTATGATTGTGCAATGGACTAGTCAAATGAATAAAGTAGGTTATATCTAATGTTTGTTATGTGCAGGTTGAATAAGTGACATTAACTTCAATGGAGTCATCTAATGAAAAAATGACGGACAAAAGAAAAGTTTTAGGAAAAAATAATGAGGAAACAAGAATTTATTTTACATGGAATTTGGAAATGGAACGTGTATTGGCTGGTGTACTTAGAGATCAAAGGAATTTGGGCAACAAGGGTGACGGAGGTTGGAAAAGGCCAGCATTGAATACTGCAGCCGCAGTGTTGTCTACAAGCTTCAATGTTAATGTCACATCAGATAATGTCAAAAACCATATCAAATTATGGAGATCGTGGTATGGTATTGTAAGTGACATCCTTGGCCAAAGTGGATTTGATTGGGATGGCACTAAGCACATGATCACAGTTGAGAATGAAAATGCTTGGAATGAATATTGAACTGTAAGTATTCTTTAATATGTTGCTATTTGTTATTCAAAGTAGATTGGATTTGACTTTTTCTTTTTTTTTTCCAGTCGCATAAATCGGCTAAACCGTTTCGATTCAAGGTGCTTCAAAATTGGGATGATATAGTGGATTTGTGTGCTAAAGATAGAGCCACCGGTCATGGAGCTGAAACTGCTATGGATGCTGATGAAGCGATGAGTAGAGAAACAAATGAAGTGGAATTCACGGGGTTAGGTGCTACTGCTACCATAGATTTAGAAGAACCAAGCTCTAATACAAAAGGAAAAAGACAAGGTTTGACTTCTTCTGTCACACATTCTCACAAGAGAAAGATGGGAGAAAAAGAAGGAATAACAACTTCTTTGGATAAAATGGCCAACTCTTTTAACCGAATGGTAGAAAAAATGGATGGTAAAGTTGATGATGAAGATATTCAAGAAGTATTACGTGAGGCAGCTTTGATATCAGATCTTAATAGACAACAATAGGCTAAAGCTATTAAATGGTTAGCTGACGATCCAAAGCAATTAGCTATTGTGAAAGCCCTTCTAATTCACGAAAAGACAGATTATGTTTTAACACATCTTGCAGAATGAAACTTGGTGAGTAACCTTTTCTCTACATTTCCAATTTCAACTTTCAAATTATAAATTTGTGTCTTTTTTATGCCTAATTGAGCTCATATTTTCACTATAGTTATTTGTCTTTCCTTTTGTGACTTATATTATCTTGTTTCTTCTCCCCTAAATGGCAGCATTGGATGTTAATTATTCAGGTTCCTCGACCTTTTACACTTGATGATGAATGAAGATTAAGGAATGAAGAACATTGTTTTTTTTTTTAATTTGGACCTTGTAATTCTTGTTTAAGATCTTTGTTTGGAACTTGATTAATTAGGACCTTGTAATGCTTGTGTTGATTTGTGTTTATGTGTTGGTGCATTATTAGCAATTTGAATTTTCTTCCCTTACGAACAATGAAATTAATATCATTTGAATTTTGTACAAGATAATTATCCTTAAATTACATAATTATTTTATTTTAATATTTTTTTTAAAATTATTGCAAGACTAGGTAATTAATTTTTTTTAACAAGAATAAGGACTTAAATATCATTCATCTTTTAATTTTGCAGTATTGTTTAATCAAAGTTTTTTTTTTGTGTTACTACAAGAATATTGTATAAGATTCAAAATTGTTTAGCATTAAAATTATTTTGATTACTTAATTATTAAATATTTAAAAAATTTATTATTATATATTTTATAACGTTAAATTTATTTTGAATATTTAACTATTTAAAAAATGACTCATGTTTATTTTCATTCAATATTGAAATTTTAATTTTTAAATAAATATTTAAAAATGAAAATTTGAATTTCATTGAAATTGAATTACTTTGTCCAAACATGGAAATTAAAATACAAGAAATTAAATTGCCTCATCCAAACAAAATATTTACAAAATGGAAGGAATTTAAATCAAGACAATCAAAATGATGTGAATTTGAATTTCCTAGAAATCTTTAAATTCCCCTTGCAAACACATAGTAAATTTTGAGAGAAACGACTATCATTTAGTACTGATTTTGCATGAATCTCTGAAGTATGGACTGAATGCATGAAATTGAGGATGATGAAGGCCATTTTTGATTGTGATAGTGTCGTAGCAAAAAAGCAGACCACGTGCTTGAATGATTCATCCCTTGCACCCAATTTTGAGCTGAATGATTGATTGATTGATTGAACCTTGAGCCTGTACAGTTTTATCTCCGGCTACCTTGTCTTAGGTTGTAGGAGAGCATCATCCACAGAAAAGGTTGTTTCAAGAAAAAATTGTCCCAAATTTGGGGGAGTTATATGTCAAAGCAAATTTGTCCCAAATTTGGGGGAGACACTGGGTAAGAAATAAAATGGTCAAAATAGAGTAGCATATACACACTGTTTTCTGTACATAAAAAAACTGTAAGTACAAATAAAAGTGTTTAAGTGTGTGTGCTGCAAATCAATGAAATGAAGCTAAGTGCCTAAAAAGAGGCAAGTATTGGGATGGGAATGAATGAAAAGTAAAGGTTTATCTATGGATGAATGCTCTCCTAGAATCTAAGCTTTTGAATCCTAGAAAAACCATGATTTGTTGGTAGCCCAGCCTCATTACAAGCCTAGAAAGTCCTTTGGATTCATTTTGTGTGTTTATTTCCATATGGCATGAGATGAAATGCAAAGGTTGGGACTTGTGTTAGTTGCTTATGATGGAATAAGCCTAAACACTTGAGCTTGAGTGAAACAATGACTGTGAGGCTTTGTTTTATGATCCTTCCTTGATATCTGTCATTCTTACTAGCTTATTTCAGTTGTGACTCTAGTACATATGTCCCTATCTTTGAAAAGCTTCATGTTTTTTGAAGTGACATTGATTGAAGCATTCCATGACATTCATTTAATATGATTACATTTTTCTCTGAAACAAACACCACTTTGATTAACCATTGTATTTTGTCACTTGAGGATAAGTGAATTGTTCTTTCTTTGCTTGAGGACAAGCAAATCTGTAAATTTGGGGGAGTTTGTTAGTCGTCTTATGTGACTAACTTTTGTATAGAAAACATTTTCTAAAACTTATATAGTTCCCCAATTTATAGTTATTTTGTAGGAATTTGTATATAAATCTTGTTTTGTTGAATAGTTTTCTTTAGAGTATCTCCCATGTGATTTAATGATAAAATTTTCATAATTTCAGGTCAAAAAAGGCTAAAAATCTTGAAGTGCTAAAAGGAGTAGTTGCGCTAAGCGGACCGTGTGGGCTCAGCGCGCATCCGCTGTTAAGCGTAGCTTCAGCGCGCTTTGCGAGACAAGGGAATCTGGAAGATCACAAGAATCATGGTCACGTGCTAAAGCGCGAGATCAGCTCGCTAAGCAAGACGTTTGTCTCTTTCCAGGCTCAGCGCACAAATGGCGCCAAGCCCAAATCCACTTGCTCGCGCTAAGCACAAGGGTGGCGATAAGCGTGATGTCGCAATTTTAGAGCCTATTTAAGCCTGAATTTTCACAATTAGGGTGAGGAATAATTGAGACCAGAGCTGCATACTTTTGCAGAGTATTCGAGATAATGCTCAGGAGGCAGCAAAGAGGAGCAGTTGTGCAGAGAAGCCTAGGGTTCTACATTTTTAGAGAGATTAGTGAGTGTTAGAGTGATTTTGAGGTGCCAAGAAGAGGAGGAGGGATCCCCCTTCTTGTGTAAGCAACAATTATTATGTACTCTCTATCTCATTTGTGTTAGGGTTTTTGTTTATGGCTGGCTAAAAACCCTAGTTGGGGATTTCTAATGAACAATTGATGTAATTACTTTTCATATCTAATTAATTGTGTTTTGTGTGTTCAATGCTTCTTTCAATGCTTAATTACAACATGCTCTTAGTCTGATCACCCATTTGTGTGTACTGTTAAGTGACTTTAGCATTGAGAAATGTATTGTTGCCTTAGAACTTGATAGAAGCAGGACTAAATAACTACATTACCAGGGATGGATTATGGGGTTTTGGTTTTTTGAATATGCTGTGATGATAATATTATTTAAGTTAAGCCTAGTCTTACATGAGGGATCTGCGGACGAAACTTTGGTTAAATTAGTCTAAACTTACGAGGGATCAAGGTTTAGTACTTTAGGCTACAACATAGAATGCAAGAACATGATTAATTAGAGAAATATACTCATATGCATCAACTGGTTTGTTAGAAAGACCCAATGCTTTTTACCTATTGCTGTCAACTTTTACTTACTTGCATTTACTGTTTTTACCATATAAGTAGTTTATTTTTGTTTTTAACCCTCAATTACCAATGTTTGTTCCAACAATGCCTTACTTCTGAATAAAACTCTGTCTAATAAGCAAGTTCCCTGAGTTCGATACTCGGATCACTCTATTTTAATTTTAAATACTTGATGACCCGATGCGCTTTCCAATATTTCATTTCCCTTGAATATCTTTGTTAAAAATTGGAGAAAAAGGAACCATATGTGAAAGTGAACATATGCCCTCTCCCTTCAATTGGCAACTCGTCCTCAGTGAAAGTCAAATAATTACTTGCAGTGATATTATTGATTATCCCCCCAAACTTCTCTACTGAGATATCATGCGCCACATGGGTCTCATTTAAAATTTTCATCAGCAACTTCTGATGAGGCTCAGAATGCATAAGCAGTCCCAACAAAGAGATCTTGGCCGGCATTTTATTCAACTGTTTGATTACCTTGAATTCACTTTGCTGAATGATTCTCAAAAATTTTGTTGCTTCTTTGGAAGATATCTCTTTCTTGGCAAAACTGTCCTCTTCTTCTGTGGGCTTTTTGACAGGGGCCTTATTATCCATCACAGGGCCTTCTTTCTCCCTTTTGACCATATCCTCCCCCACCTTTCCCTTGTCATTTGACTTTGCCAGTAATTCGAGGGGATGAAAAATACGTCCACTACGCGTCATGCCACTCATACTGGAAATATTCGTGATCTTAACAGTCAGCATTGTAGCCCTAACATGCATGACAAACGCGTCTTGCCTTCCGTCGGATCCCTGTACGCCATACCTCCACGGCACTACCTTGTCACTTTTGTAAGGGAATGACGATGGTGTCCTCACCACAATGGGTTGGAAACCTCGAGGCACTTGAGTGGTAACATCTCTGGTAAATTGAATTACAAAAGGTTTAGGCTTACCCAGGTTGGTGTCGCTTGATTGCATGAACACCTCTCCTTCCTCCCTCCTTACGCGGCCAATTTCAATTTTCCCTTCATCTATCAATCCTTGCAACAACTCCTTAGATACTGGGCATGTCTCTACATCATGCAACTCCCCCAGATGCAGCGGGCACCGATCCCCCTTATTATTATTGTATTTAACCATTCCAGCCTTATGTAAAGCCTCCAAGATGAACATCTTGGGGTCGACACATCCTCTATTTTCTCCAACTCCTGAGACTTCCCTTTTTCAACGATGTTCACTGACGAGATTTCATGATTTGCAAGCAGATTAGTTCTTACATTGGGACTATCCTCTTGAAACGCAAGCCGTCCCGCATCAATCAAACTTTGCACTTAATGCTTGAAAGCTACGCATTGTTCAATGGAATGCCTTATAACGCCACCATGGTAGGGGCATGCAGTGTTAGGATTGTACCATCGGGAAAACAAAGGTTGATAAACCCTTCCCGAGCTCACTACTGCTAGTTGGTTGCTGAATAAGGATGGTAGTAGGTCGGCGTACGACATTGGGATTGGGGTGAATTCTACAGGTTTCCTTTCTAGGAAATTCCTCCACGGGTTGGTGTTTATGTTGGGATTAAGAGTTGCATTTGGCCTGGGTTGTGTAGGGAATGGATTTTGTGGATGATGTTGGGGAGGTCTCTACGGTTGGTTAGGTGCTCTTGGTCGGAGGGGCGTTGGGCAGGGCGGAGGACCAATATTGGCCAAGTAGTGGTACTGGTGTGGGGGATACTGATACATGGGGTTGTGAGTTTGTAGGGGGCTCAACCATGTGGGCATTGCAGTCATGTTATGGGTTTCTCCCACTTTTTTCTTTGCTCCATTCACCCTATGCCTCCTATTACCAGAACTCGTAGTAGAAGCATAATCAAATTTCCCTCTTCCTAGACCCACTTCGATCCTCTCGCTAACAAACACTAAACTGCAAAACATAAAGGCATGTAACCTACCATCTTCTCATGGTAAAACGTTGCTCGACGGTCGACAAGTGCACCGGATCATGCAAGTAGTATAAAACAGTAAGTGAATATCGAGTATCAAACTCTTGGGGAACTTGTTTTGCTTGGTAAAGCTATGGTTTAGTAAATAAGTGTCTATGGATGAAAGTTTGGTGCGTGGTATGGACAAGTATGCAACTAAACTATTCAAAAGTAAATCACGTGAGTAGTGATGTGTGAAGACAGATAAAGAACGTGTTGGTCTTCCTACTGGATGACTGATGTTATTAAGGATGTTCTCTATCTAACAATGTTCATGTGTTCTATGTTGTTTCCTGGACTACTAAACCCTGATGTCTCGTGCATGTTTAGCCTAATCCTAATTAAGCGTCGTCCTCAGATCCCTTTTGTTGGACTAAACTTAACTAGAACCGCATTAAGACATAACATAACAAAAACTAAGTTATTGTACCCCGATGTCTTGTGAAAATACGATAAGCTAGCCCCATCCTATCAAGTTCTAAGGGTCAAACCATTTCCCAATGTTGAGTGACCCTAACTAAGAATGCAAGTGCGTGATCATGGCAAAGGCACACTAGAATTAAGTACTTATAACATAGTGAACACATGAAACATCATTAGATAGATATACAAATATTTACATCAAGTACCCCATAGGAAGAACCAAATGAGGGTTTAGCTCTCCATAGCAGGGAAGCTTCCTTTACAACAATGAGAAGAGAAGATGAAAGATAGAAGAAATACAAGTAGTGGGGATGTCTCCTCCACCTCTAGAAACCTCACAATCTCTCAAAATCTCATCCAAAGTTCTGCAAGATGGCTTCCTCTTCAAGCTCAGCTCTCTCTCAGTTGCTCCACAGCCAAAAACTCTCAAAAAACTCAACTCCCCCTCAGAAATCGTGATTTTAGCTTAAATAGGCAATCCTATCGATGGACTCGCATTTAGCGGAAGATGAGCTCGCTTAGCGCGCCTAAGTGACTTCTAGCTTAGCGTCAGTCACACTCACCCAGCCTGAAGGTGAAGACGGTGCGCTTAGCGAGTTGGCCTTCACTCAGCGCCTCTATGCAGCTCATCCTTCTTCCAGAATTGTCGATGCGCTTAGCCATCAGATGGGGCACTTAGTGGATGATGTGCTTAGCCAGAAGATGAGTGGCTTAGCGAGTTCATGAAATCTGCACTTCACCAATCTTGCCTATTTTACCTGAAATTGAAGTGGAATGATCATTAAATGCACAGAACTGGGATACAAAGTACCTATTACCTAAATTAACAAAAAGTAATTACAAAACTACCAAAAACAACTATATACGGGAGGAGTCATATACAATGTACAACAATTTTTTACACAAAAGTTAGTCGGATTGACTGACTAACAAACGCTGACAATGTATCCACCATCATGGTAATCATCTCTCTCTCCATCATTGGGGGTGCTACTTGAGCTGCCAATTCTCTCCACCTTTGAGCGTATTCTTTGAAAGATTCATTATCTCTCTTGCACATATTCTGTTGTTGCATTCTATCTGGAGCCATATCAGAGTTATACTAATACTGCCTAATGAAGGCAACCATTAGGTCCTTCCAGGAATGGACCCGAAAAGGTTCCATATTGGTATACCAGGTAATAGCTGCCCCATCAAGACTCTCCTGAAAGAAATGCATCAACAACTTTTCATCTCTTGCATAAGCCCCATCTTCCTACAATACATTTTCAACTGATTCTTTTTGGCAAGCAGTTCCCTTGTACTTATCGAAATCTGGCACCTTGAATTTTGGAGGAATGAACACGTCAGATACCAAGCACAATTTTGTCATTTCAGCAAAGGCATAATTTCCTCCTCCTTTAATGGCCCTTAGCCTCTCCTCCATATGCTCAATCCTTTCCTTCTCAAGTACTCTGGAAGGCCTTCCTTCTATCGCAAAATGCAAGGGTCGGGGTGGTGATTGATACTGAGACCCCCCCTGATGCAAGCTCCATTGAAGCTTGTAGGCCTAGGATCTTCTTCATCAATGGATTCCTTTGCTTCTTGGAAGATAAATGGCAGCGGAATGGAGAAGGAAGAGAGAGAGGAGACGCCACTTCAAGGAGAAGATGAGTCTAGAAGAAGCTCACCACCAAATGAGGCCATGGATAAGAGCTTGGAGGAAGAAGGAGATGAATGAAGGGAGAGGGAGAGAAGAGCACGAAATTTTGTGCTAAAAAAGAGCTCTGAAATCTGAAGTTAATATTCAAATGATCAAAGTTGAAAAAAATGCACACACATGACCTCTATTTATAGCCTAAGTGTCACACAAAATTGGAGGGAAATTCAAATTTCACTTGAATTTGAAATTGAATTTGTGGAGCCAAACTTTGGAGCCAAAATTTCACTAATTATGATTAGTGAATTTTAGTTATGGTTCAGCCCACTAATCCAAGATCAATTCCAAGATTCTCCACTAAGTGTGCTTAGGTGTCATGAGGCATGAAAAGCATGAAGGACATGCACAAAGTGTGACTATATGATGTGGCAATGGGGTGTAGTAAGCAAATGCTCACCTCCCCCTCTAAAATTTAATTGGATTGGGCTTCTACCAATTCAATTAAATTTATTTCCAACCACACACATCAAATATCCACTTAGTGCATGTGAAATTACAAAACGACCCCTAATACAAAAACTAGTCTAGGTGCCCAAAAATACAAGGGCTGAAAAATCCTATATTTCTAGGGTACCCTACCTACAATATGGAGCCCTAAATACAAGGACCAAATATAATGACATCCTAGTCTAATATGTACAAAGATAATTGGACCCAACCTTGGCCCATGGGCTCATAAATCTACCCTAAGGTTCATGAGAACCCTAGGGCCTTCTTCAGCAGCTCTAGCCCAATCTTCTTGGAGCCTCTTGCTCATGGTTCTAGTGATTGGTCCCTTCCTAGGGAGGATTGAATCATCCCCTTCCCCTTGAAGAGGATTTGACCTCAAATCTGTTAGTTCCTCCTCCTCAATATCAGCTCCACCTGCAAAAGGAGTTAAATCAGAAATGTTAAAAGTGGTGCTGACTCCATACTCTTCTGGGAGGTCCAACCTATAGGCATTGTTATTGATCCTCTCCAAAACCTGAAAAGGTCCATCCCCTCTAGGGCTAAGCTTGGATTTCATTTTAGTAGGGAATCTATCCTTCCTAAGATGGAGCCAAACCCAATCACCCTCATTAAGAACTAGCTCTTTTCTTCCTCTATTGCCTTTAGTTGAATACACCTTTGTTTGGTTCTCTATTTGGTTCTTAACCCTCTCATGCAACTTCTTTACAAATTCTGACCTAGATTCCCCTTCTTTATGTATAAAAGAAGTGTCCAGTGGGAGGGGAATGAGGTCTAACGGTGTTAGGGGATTGAACCCATAGACAACCTCAAAAGGGGACTGCTTGGTGGTTCTATGAACCCCCCTGTTGTAGGCAAATTCTACATGAGGAAGATACTCATCCCAAGACTTATGGTTGCCTTTCAGAAGAGCCCTTAAAAGGGTGGATAAAGACCTATTCACTACCTCTGTTTGCCCATCAGTTTGTGGATGACATGTGGTAGAGAAAAGAAGTTTAGTTCCTAGCTTAGCCCATAAGGTTTTCCAGAAGTGGCTAAGGAACTTAGCATCTGTATTTGACACAATGGTCCTAGGCAAACCATGGAGTCTCACAACTTCCTTGAAAAAGAGTTTTGAGATGTGGGAAGCATCATCCACCTTGTGGCATGGTATAAAGTGTGCCATCTTGCTAAACCTATCCACCACCACAAAGATAGAGTCTACACCTCTTTGGGTTCTAGGAAGCCCAAGGACAAAGTCCATACTAATGTCTACCCAAGGTGCAGATGGGATGGGTAAGGGTGTGTATAGCCCATGAGGCATCACCCTAGACTTGGCTTGTAAACAAGCCACACACCTAGTGCAATGCTTATGGACATCTTTCTTCATATGGGGCCAATAAAACTTTTCTTTGAGTAAGACAAGGGTCTTGTCTATCCCAAAGTGGCCCATGAGCCCACCCTCATGGCTCTCTTTCACAAGTAATTTCCTAATGGATCCTTGGGGTATGCAAAGCTTTCCCTCTTTGAACAAATACCCCTCAGCCAAATAGAATCCATCTTGGGCCTTTTTCCCACAACTCTCATAAATGGGAGAGAAATGTTCATCTAAAGCATACAAGTCCCTAATATTATCAAATCCTAAAATTTGAGCTCCTAGGGAGCAAAACAATGTGTGTCTCCTAGAGAGGGCATCAACTACCACATTTGTTTTTCCCTTTTTGTATTTGATAACATATGGAAATTACTCTAGGTACTCTACCCATTTTGCATGCCTCTTGTTTAACTTGCTTTGCCCTCTAATGTACTTAAGTGATTGATGATCACTATGAATGACAAATTCCTTGGAAACAAGGTAATGTTCCCAAGTTTGGAGGGCTCTTATTAAGGCATAAAGCTCTTTATCATAGGTGGGGTAGTTGAGGGTGGCACTATGAAGTTTTTCACTAAAATAAGCAATAAGGTGCCCACCTTGTAACAATACAGCTCCAACTCCCACTCCAGAGGCATCACATTCTAGCTCAAAAGTTTTAGAAAAGTCAGGAAGAGCTAGAACAGGTGCCTTAGTAAGCTTTTCTTTGAGCAAAGCAAAGGCTTGCTCTTGTTTTTCACCCCAGGTAAATGCCACATTCTTCTTCACCAGCTCATTGAGAGGTGATGCAATTGTAGAGAAATTAGGAACGAACCTTCTATAGAAGCTTGCTAACCCATGGAAGCTCCTAATATCTCCCACACTTTTTAGGGTGGGCCATTCTTGGATGGCCTTGATTTTCTTAGGGTCCACTTGGACCCCATTTCTACCAACTACAAAACCTAAGAAAACTATATTATCTATACAAAAGGTACACTTCTCTATATTTGCATAGAGGGTGTTTTTCCTAAGGACTGAAAGAACTTGTCTGAGATGTCCTAAGTGATCATCTAGCCTCCTACTATACACTAAAATATCATCAAAATAAAAAACTACAAATCTACCTATGAAATCCCTTAAGACATGATGCATAAGCCTCATAAAGGTGCTTGGTGCATTAGTGAGCCCAAAAGGCATCACTAGCCATTCATACAAACCAAACTTGGTCTTGAAAGCAGTTTTCCACTCATCACCCTTTTTCATCCTGATTTGGTGATAACACTTTTAAGATCAATTTTTGAAAAGATATTGGCACCATGCAACTCATCAAGCAAATCATCAAGTCTAGGAATGGGGTGCCTATACTTTATAGTGATGTTGTTGATGGCCCTGCAATCTGTACACATTCTCCACGTACCATCCTTTTTGGGCACAACAACACTGGCACAACACATGGTCTTAGGCTCTCTTGGACCCAGCCCTTCTCCAACTATTCTTTAACCTGAGACTCTATCTCCTTAGTCTCCTGAGGGTTAGTCCTATAGGCTGGCCAATTAGGAAGGCTTGCTCCTGGGACTAAATCTATTTGGTGTTCTATTCCCTTAAAGGAGGTAGCCCAGGGGGTATCTCTTTGGGAAATATATCACCAAATTCATGTAAGAGTTCTTGGACCTTTGGGGGTAAGGTCTCAAATGTAGGAATTGGTGGCAGTGCTAAGGGATGTTTCCCTTGATAGGAGAAGGTAGAAAGATTGTTTAAGAAGGAGTGCTCTTTTAATATCACCTTTTGTTGCAAAATGATTTTCCTTCTTAACAATCTTCTTGGAGGAATCCTTTCCCTCTTTTCCTCCCCCCTGGCCTTTGAAGACAAGGACTTACTATCCTTCTTTTTCTTCCTCATCCCTCTTATCTTTCATAGTTAGTTGATCTTTGGCCACCTGTGAAGGTGTTTGAGGATGCAACACAAATTTAGTGGCAAGAAGGGTGAGGGTAATCTCATTAGTTAGGCCATTATAAATGATCTTCCTATCAAATTGCCACGACCTTCCTAAAAGAATATGTCCTGCCTCCATGGGAACTATATCACAATTAACTTCATCCTTATATGTCCCAATGGAGAAAGGTACCTTCACTTGTTGGTTAACTATCATTTCCCCTTGCTCATTGAGCCATTGAAGTTTATAAGGTTTTGGGTGGGGAATGATAGTGAGGTTCAACTTGGAAACTAATCTTGTGCTACAACAATTGCAACAAGATCCACTATCCACAATGAGAGAACAAGTTTTATTTAAAATTTTGCATCTTGTATGAAAGATGTTATCTCTTTGGGATTGAGATAGATCACAAGATTGACCTCCAAGGAGCCTTCTAACCATTAAGAGATCACCTTCTTCATGGGGGTAGACTTCCTCTTCTATTTGTTTCCTGGACTACTAAACCCTGATGTCTCGTGCATGTTTAGCCTAATCCTAATTAAGCGTCGTCCTCAGATCCCTTTTGTTGGACTAAACTTAACTAGAACCGCATTAAACATAACATAACAAAAACTAAGTTTTGTACCCCGATGTCTTTGTGAAAAATACGATAAGCTAGCCCCATCCTATCAAGTTCTAAGGGTCAAACCATTTCCCAATGTTGAGTGACCCTAACTAAGAATGCAAGTGCGTGATCATGGCAAAGGCACACTAGAATAAGTACTTATAACATAGTGAACACATGAAACATCATTAGATAGATATACAAATATTACATCAAGTACCCATAGGAAGAACCAAATGAGGTTTAGCTCTCCATAGCAGGGAAGCTTCCTTTACAACAATGAGAAGAGAAGATGAAAGATAGAAGAAATACAAGTAGTGGGATGTCTCCTTCCACCTCTAGAAACCTCACAATCTCTCAAAATCTCATCCAAAGTTCTGCAAGATGGCTTCCTCTTCAAGCTCAGCTCTCTCTCAGTTGCTCCACAGCCAAAACTCTCAAAAAACTCAACTCCCCCTCAGAAATCGTGATTTTACGCTAAATAGGCAATCCTATCGTGGACTCGCATTTAGCGGAAGATGAGCTCGCTTAGCGCGCCTAAGTGACTTCTAGCTTAGCGTCAGTCACACTCACCCAGCCTGAAGGTGAAGACGGTGCGCTTAGCGAGTTGGCCTTCATCTCGCGCCTCTATGCGCTCATCCTTCTTCCAGAATTGTCGATGCGCTTAGCCATCAGATGGGGCACTATAGTGGATGATGTGCTTAGCCAGAAGATGAGTGGCTTAGCGAGTTCATGAAATCTGCACTCACCAATCTTGCCTATTTTACCTGAAATTGAAGTGGAATGATCATTAAAGCACAGAACTGGGATACAAAGTACCTATTACCTAAATTAACAAAAGTAATTACAAAAATACCAAAAACAACTATATACGGGAGGAGTCATATACAATGTACAACAATTTTTTACACAAAAGTTAGTCGGATTGACTGACTAACAAACGCTGACAATGTATCCACCATCATGGTAATCATCTCTCTCCATCATTGGGGTGCTACTTGAGCTGCCAATCTCTCCACCTTTGAGCGTATTCTTTGAAAAGATTCATTATCTCTCTTGCACATATTCTGTTGTTGCATTCTATCTGGAGCCAGTATCAGAGTTTATACTAATACTGCCTAATGAAGGCAACCATTAGGTCCTTCCAGGAAGACCCGAAAAGGTTCCATATTGGTATACCAGGTAATAGCTGCCCCATCAAGACTCTCCTGAAAGAAATTGCATCAACAACTTTTCATCTCTTGCATAAGCCCCATCTTCCTACAATACATTTTCAACTGATTCTTTTTGGCAAGCAGTTCCCTTGTACTTATCGAAATCTGGCACCTTGAATTTGGAGGAATGAACACGTCAGATACCAAGCACATTTTGTCATTTCAGCAAAGGCATAATTTCCTCCTCCTTTAATGGCCCTTTAGCCTCTCCTCCATATGCTCAACCTTTCCTTCTCAAGTACTCTGGAAGCCTTCCTTCTATCGCAAAAGCAAGGTCGGGGTGTGATTGATACTGAGACCCCCCCTGATGCAAGCTCCATTGAAGCTTGTAGGCCTAGGATCTTCTTCATCAATGGATTCCTTGCTTCTTGGAAGATAAATGGCAGCGGAATGGAGAAGGAAGAGAGAGAGGGAACGCCACTTCAAGGAGAAGATGAGTCTAGAAGAAGCTCACCACAAATGAGCCATGGATAAGAGCTTGGAGGAAGAAGGAGATGAATGAAGGGAGAGGAGAGAAGAGCACGAAATTTTGTGCTAAAAAAGAGCTCTGAAATCTGAAGTTAATATTCAAATGATCAAAGTTGAAAAAAAATGCACACACATGACCTCTATTTATAGCCTAAGTGTCACAACAAAATTGGAGGGAATTCAAATTTCACTTGAATTGAAATGAATTGTGGAGCCAAACTTTGGAGCCAAAAATTTCACTAATTATGATTAGTGAATTTTAGTTATGGTTCAGCCCACTATCCAAGATCAATTCCAAGATCTCCACTAAGTGTGCTTAGGTGTCATGAGCATGAAAAGCATGAAGGACATGCACAAAGTGTTGACTATATGATTGCAATGGGGTGTAGTAAGCAAATGCTCACCTCCCCCTCTAAAATTTATTGGATTGGGCTTCTACCAATTCAATTAAATTTATTGCCAACCACACACATCAAATATCCACTTGTGCATGTGAAATTACAAAACGACCCCTAATACAAAAACTAGTCTAGGTGCCAAAATACAAGGGCTGAAAAATCCTATATTTCTAGGGTACCCTAACTACATATATGGAGCCCTAAATACAAGGACCAATATAAATGACATCCTAGTCTAATATGTACAAAGATAATTGGACCCAACCTTGGCCCATGGGCTCATAAATCTACTCTAAGTTCATGAGAACCCTAGGGCCTTCTTCAGCAGCTCTAGCCCAATCTTCTTGAGCCTCTTGCATGGTTTCTAAGTGATTGGTCCCTTCCTAGGAGGTGAATCATCCTTCCCTTGAGAGGATTTACCTCAAATCTGTTAGTTCCTCCTCCTCCCAATACAAGCTCCACCTGCAAAAGGAAGTTAAATCAGAATGTTTTTTTAAAAGTGGTGCTGACTCCATCTCTTCTTGGGAGGTCCAACCCTATAGGCATTGTTATTTGATCCTCTCCAAAACCTGAAAAGGTCCATCCCCTCTAGGGCTAATGTGATTTCATTTTAGTAGGGAAATCTATCCTTCCTAAGATGGAGCCAACACCAATCACCCTCATTAAGAACTAGCTCTTTTCTCCTCTATTGCCTTTAGTTGAAATACACCTTTGTTTGGTTCTCTATTTGGTTCTTAACCCTCTCATGCAACTTCTTTACAAATTCTGACCTAGATTCCCCTTCTTTATGTATAAAAGAAGTGTCCAGTGGGAGGGGAATGAGGTCTAACGGTGTTAGGGATTGAACCCATAGACAACCTCAAAAGGGGACTGCTTGGTGGTTCTATGAACCCCCCTGTTGTAGGCAAATTCTACATGAGGAAGATACTCATCCCAAGACTTATGGTTGCCTTTTCAGAAGAGCCCTTAAAAGGGTGGATAAAGACCTATTCACTACCTCTGTTTGCCCATCAGTTTGGTGGATGACATGTGGTAGAGAAAAGAAGTTTAGTTCCTAGCTTAGCCCATAAGGTTTTCCAGAAGTGGCTAAGGAACTAGCATCTGTATTTGACACAATGGTCCTAGGCAAACCATGGAGTCTCACAACTTCCTTGAAAAAAGAGTTTTGAGATGTGGGAAGCATCATCCACCTTGTGGCATGGTATAAGTGTGCCATCTTGCTAAAACTATCCACCACACAAAGATAGAGTCTACACCTCTTTGGGTTCTAGGAAGCCAAGGACAAAGTCCATACTAATGTCTACCCAAAGGTGTCAGAAGGATGGATTATGGGGTTTTGGTTTTTTTGAATATGCTGTGATGATAATATTATTTAAGTTAAGCCTAGTCTTACATGAGGGATCTGCGGACGAAACTTTGGTTAAATTAGTCTAAACTTACGAGGGATCAAGGTTTAGTACTTTAGGCTACAACATAGAATGCAAGAACATGATTAATTAGAGAAATATACTCATATGCATCAACTGGTTTGTTAGAAAGACCCAATGCTTTTTACCTATTGCTGTCAACTTTTACTTACTTGCATTTACTGTTTTTACCATATAAGTAGTTTATTTTTGTTTTTAACCCTCAATTACCAATGTTTGTTCCAACAATGCCTTACTTCTGAATAAAACTCTGTCTAATAAGCAAGTTCCCTGAGTTCGATACTCGGATCACTCTATTTTAATTTTAAATACTTGATGACCCGATGCGCTTTCCAATATTTCATTTCCCTTGAATATCTTTGTTAAAAATTGGAGAAAAAGGAACCATATGTGAAAGTGAACATATGCCCTCTCCCTTCAATTGGCAACTCGTCCTCAGTGAAAGTCAAATAATTACTTGCAGTGATATTATTGATTATCCCCCCAAACTTCTCTACTGAGATATCATGCGCCACATGGGTCTCATTTAAAATTTTCATCAGCAACTTCTGATGAGGCTCAGAATGCATAAGCAGTCCCAACAAAGAGATCTTGGCCGGCATTTTATTCAACTGTTTGATTACCTTGAATTCACTTTGCTGAATGATTCTCAAAAATTTTGTTGCTTCTTTGGAAGATATCTCTTTCTTGGCAAAACTGTCCTCTTCTTCTGTGGGCTTTTTGACAGGGGCCTTATTATCCATCACAGGGCCTTCTTTCTCCCTTTTGACCATATCCTCCCCCACCTTTCCCTTGTCATTTGACTTTGCCAGTAATTCGAGGGGATGAAAAATACGTCCACTACGCGTCATGCCACTCATACTGGAAATATTCGTGATCTTAACAGTCAGCATTGTAGCCCTAACATGCATGACAAACGCGTCTTGCCTTCCGTCGGATCCCTGTACGCCATACCTCCACGGCACTACCTTGTCACTTTTGTAAGGGAATGACGATGGTGTCCTCACCACAATGGGTTGGAAACCTCGAGGCACTTGAGTGGTAACATCTCTGGTAAATTGAATTACAAAAGGTTTAGGCTTACCCAGGTTGGTGTCGCTTGATTGCATGAACACCTCTCCTTCCTCCCTCCTTACGCGGCCAATTTCAATTTCCCTTCATCTATCAATCCTTGCAACAACTCCTTAGATACTGGGCATGTCTCTACATCATGCAACTCCCCCAGATGCAGCGGGCACCGATCCCCCTTATTATTATTGTATTTAACCATTCCAGCCTTATGTAAAGCCTCCAAGATGAACATCTTGGGGTCGACACATCCTCTATTTTCTCCAACTCCTGAGACTTCCCTTTTTCAACGATGTTCACTGACGAGATTTCATGATTTGCAAGCAGATTAGTTCTTACATTGGGACTATCCTCTTGAAACGCAAGCCGTCCCGCATCAATCAAACTTTGCACTTAATGCTTGAAAGCTACGCATTGTTCAATGGAATGCCTTATAACGCCACCATGGTAGGGGCATGCAGTGTTAGGATTGTACCATCGGGAAAACAAAGGTTGATAAACCCTTCCCGAGCTCACTACTGCTAGTTGGTTGCTGAATAAGGATGGTAGTAGGTCGGCGTACGACATTGGGATTGGGGTGAATTCTACAGGTTTCCTTTCTAGGAAATTCCTCCACGGGTTGGTGTTTATGTTGGGATTAAGAGTTGCATTTGGCCTGGGTTGTGTAGGGAATGGATTTTGTGGATGATGTTGGGGAGGTCTCTACGGTTGGTTAGGTGCTCTTGGTCGGAGGGGCGTTGGGCAGGGCGGAGGACCAATATTGGCCAAGTAGTGGTACTGGTGTGGGGGATACTGATACATGGGGTTGTGAGTTTGTAGGGGGCTCAACCATGTGGGCATTGCAGTCATGTTATGGGTTTCTCCCACTTTTTTCTTTGCTCCATTCACCCTATGCCTCCTATTACCAGAACTCGTAGTAGAAGCATAATCAAATTTCCCTCTTCCTAGACCCACTTCGATCCTCTCGCTAACAAACACTAAACTGCAAAACATAAAGGCATGTAACCTACCATCTTCTCATGGTAAAACGTTGCTCGACGGTCGACAAGTGCACCGGATCATGCAAGTAGTATAAAACAGTAAGTGAATATCGAGTATCAAACTCTTGGGGAACTTGTTTTGCTTGGTAAAGCTATGGTTTAGTAAATAAGTGTCTATGGATGAAAGTTTGGTGCGTGGTATGGACAAGTATGCAACTAAACTATTCAAAAGTAAATCACGTGAGTAGTGATGTGTGAAGACAGATAAAGAACGTGTTGGTCTTCCTACTGGATGACTGATGTTATTAAGGATGTTCTCTATCTAACAATGTTCATGTGTTCTATGTTGTTTCCTGGACTACTAAACCCTGATGTCTCGTGCATGTTTAGCCTAATCCTAATTAAGCGTCGTCCTCAGATCCCTTTTGTTGGACTAAACTTAACTAGAACCGCATTAAGACATAACATAACAAAAACTAAGTTATTGTACCCCGATGTCTTGTGAAAATACGATAAGCTAGCCCCATCCTATCAAGTTCTAAGGGTCAAACCATTTCCCAATGTTGAGTGACCCTAACTAAGAATGCAAGTGCGTGATCATGGCAAAGGCACACTAGAATTAAGTACTTATAACATAGTGAACACATGAAACATCATTAGATAGATATACAAATATTTACATCAAGTACCCCATAGGAAGAACCAAATGAGGGTTTAGCTCTCCATAGCAGGGAAGCTTCCTTTACAACAATGAGAAGAGAAGATGAAAGATAGAAGAAATACAAGTAGTGGGGATGTCTCCTCCACCTCTAGAAACCTCACAATCTCTCAAAATCTCATCCAAAGTTCTGCAAGATGGCTTCCTCTTCAAGCTCAGCTCTCTCTCAGTTGCTCCACAGCCAAAAACTCTCAAAAAACTCAACTCCCCCTCAGAAATCGTGATTTTAGCTTAAATAGGCAATCCTATCGATGGACTCGCATTTAGCGGAAGATGAGCTCGCTTAGCGCGCCTAAGTGACTTCTAGCTTAGCGTCAGTCACACTCACCCAGCCTGAAGGTGAAGACGGTGCGCTTAGCGAGTTGGCCTTCACTCAGCGCCTCTATGCAGCTCATCCTTCTTCCAGAATTGTCGATGCGCTTAGCCATCAGATGGGGCACTTAGTGGATGATGTGCTTAGCCAGAAGATGAGTGGCTTAGCGAGTTCATGAAATCTGCACTTCACCAATCTTGCCTATTTTACCTGAAATTGAAGTGGAATGATCATTAAATGCACAGAACTGGGATACAAAGTACCTATTACCTAAATTAACAAAAAGTAATTACAAAACTACCAAAAACAACTATATACGGGAGGAGTCATATACAATGTACAACAATTTTTTACACAAAAGTTAGTCGGATTGACTGACTAACAAACGCTGACAATGTATCCACCATCATGGTAATCATCTCTCTCTCCATCATTGGGGGTGCTACTTGAGCTGCCAATTCTCTCCACCTTTGAGCGTATTCTTTGAAAGATTCATTATCTCTCTTGCACATATTCTGTTGTTGCATTCTATCTGGAGCCATATCAGAGTTATACTAATACTGCCTAATGAAGGCAACCATTAGGTCCTTCCAGGAATGGACCCGAAAAGGTTCCATATTGGTATACCAGGTAATAGCTGCCCCATCAAGACTCTCCTGAAAGAAATGCATCAACAACTTTTCATCTCTTGCATAAGCCCCATCTTCCTACAATACATTTTCAACTGATTCTTTTTGGCAAGCAGTTCCCTTGTACTTATCGAAATCTGGCACCTTGAATTTTGGAGGAATGAACACGTCAGATACCAAGCACAATTTTGTCATTTCAGCAAAGGCATAATTTCCTCCTCCTTTAATGGCCCTTAGCCTCTCCTCCATATGCTCAATCCTTTCCTTCTCAAGTACTCTGGAAGGCCTTCCTTCTATCGCAAAATGCAAGGGTCGGGGTGGTGATTGATACTGAGACCCCCCCTGATGCAAGCTCCATTGAAGCTTGTAGGCCTAGGATCTTCTTCATCAATGGATTCCTTTGCTTCTTGGAAGATAAATGGCAGCGGAATGGAGAAGGAAGAGAGAGAGGAGACGCCACTTCAAGGAGAAGATGAGTCTAGAAGAAGCTCACCACCAAATGAGGCCATGGATAAGAGCTTGGAGGAAGAAGGAGATGAATGAAGGGAGAGGGAGAGAAGAGCACGAAATTTTGTGCTAAAAAAGAGCTCTGAAATCTGAAGTTAATATTCAAATGATCAAAGTTGAAAAAAATGCACACACATGACCTCTATTTATAGCCTAAGTGTCACACAAAATTGGAGGGAAATTCAAATTTCACTTGAATTTGAAATTGAATTTGTGGAGCCAAACTTTGGAGCCAAAATTTCACTAATTATGATTAGTGAATTTTAGTTATGGTTCAGCCCACTAATCCAAGATCAATTCCAAGATTCTCCACTAAGTGTGCTTAGGTGTCATGAGGCATGAAAAGCATGAAGGACATGCACAAAGTGTGACTATATGATGTGGCAATGGGGTGTAGTAAGCAAATGCTCACCTCCCCCTCTAAAATTTAATTGGATTGGGCTTCTACCAATTCAATTAAATTTATTTCCAACCACACACATCAAATATCCACTTAGTGCATGTGAAATTACAAAACGACCCCTAATACAAAAACTAGTCTAGGTGCCCAAAAATACAAGGGCTGAAAAATCCTATATTTCTAGGGTACCCTACCTACAATATGGAGCCCTAAATACAAGGACCAAATATAATGACATCCTAGTCTAATATGTACAAAGATAATTGGACCCAACCTTGGCCCATGGGCTCATAAATCTACCCTAAGGTTCATGAGAACCCTAGGGCCTTCTTCAGCAGCTCTAGCCCAATCTTCTTGGAGCCTCTTGCTCATGGTTCTAGTGATTGGTCCCTTCCTAGGGAGGATTGAATCATCCCCTTCCCCTTGAAGAGGATTTGACCTCAAATCTGTTAGTTCCTCCTCCTCAATATCAGCTCCACCTGCAAAAGGAGTTAAATCAGAAATGTTAAAAGTGGTGCTGACTCCATACTCTTCTGGGAGGTCCAACCTATAGGCATTGTTATTGATCCTCTCCAAAACCTGAAAAGGTCCATCCCCTCTAGGGCTAAGCTTGGATTTCATTTTAGTAGGGAATCTATCCTTCCTAAGATGGAGCCAAACCCAATCACCCTCATTAAGAACTAGCTCTTTTCTTCCTCTATTGCCTTTAGTTGAATACACCTTTGTTTGGTTCTCTATTTGGTTCTTAACCCTCTCATGCAACTTCTTTACAAATTCTGACCTAGATTCCCCTTCTTTATGTATAAAAGAAGTGTCCAGTGGGAGGGGAATGAGGTCTAACGGTGTTAGGGGATTGAACCCATAGACAACCTCAAAAGGGGACTGCTTGGTGGTTCTATGAACCCCCCTGTTGTAGGCAAATTCTACATGAGGAAGATACTCATCCCAAGACTTATGGTTGCCTTTCAGAAGAGCCCTTAAAAGGGTGGATAAAGACCTATTCACTACCTCTGTTTGCCCATCAGTTTGTGGATGACATGTGGTAGAGAAAAGAAGTTTAGTTCCTAGCTTAGCCCATAAGGTTTTCCAGAAGTGGCTAAGGAACTTAGCATCTGTATTTGACACAATGGTCCTAGGCAAACCATGGAGTCTCACAACTTCCTTGAAAAAGAGTTTTGAGATGTGGGAAGCATCATCCACCTTGTGGCATGGTATAAAGTGTGCCATCTTGCTAAACCTATCCACCACCACAAAGATAGAGTCTACACCTCTTTGGGTTCTAGGAAGCCCAAGGACAAAGTCCATACTAATGTCTACCCAAGGTGCAGATGGGATGGGTAAGGGTGTGTATAGCCCATGAGGCATCACCCTAGACTTGGCTTGTAAACAAGCCACACACCTAGTGCAATGCTTATGGACATCTTTCTTCATATGGGGCCAATAAAACTTTTCTTTGAGTAAGACAAGGGTCTTGTCTATCCCAAAGTGGCCCATGAGCCCACCCTCATGGCTCTCTTTCACAAGTAATTTCCTAATGGATCCTTGGGGTATGCAAAGCTTTCCCTCTTTGAACAAATACCCCTCAGCCAAATAGAATCCATCTTGGGCCTTTTTCCCACAACTCTCATAAATGGGAGAGAAATGTTCATCTAAAGCATACAAGTCCCTAATATTATCAAATCCTAAAATTTGAGCTCCTAGGGAGCAAAACAATGTGTGTCTCCTAGAGAGGGCATCAACTACCACATTTGTTTTTCCCTTTTTGTATTTGATAACATATGGAAATTACTCTAGGTACTCTACCCATTTTGCATGCCTCTTGTTTAACTTGCTTTGCCCTCTAATGTACTTAAGTGATTGATGATCACTATGAATGACAAATTCCTTGGAAACAAGGTAATGTTCCCAAGTTTGGAGGGCTCTTATTAAGGCATAAAGCTCTTTATCATAGGTGGGGTAGTTGAGGGTGGCACTATGAAGTTTTTCACTAAAATAAGCAATAAGGTGCCCACCTTGTAACAATACAGCTCCAACTCCCACTCCAGAGGCATCACATTCTAGCTCAAAAGTTTTAGAAAAGTCAGGAAGAGCTAGAACAGGTGCCTTAGTAAGCTTTTCTTTGAGCAAAGCAAAGGCTTGCTCTTGTTTTTCACCCCAGGTAAATGCCACATTCTTCTTCACCAGCTCATTGAGAGGTGATGCAATTGTAGAGAAATTAGGAACGAACCTTCTATAGAAGCTTGCTAACCCATGGAAGCTCCTAATATCTCCCACACTTTTTAGGGTGGGCCATTCTTGGATGGCCTTGATTTTCTTAGGGTCCACTTGGACCCCATTTCTACCAACTACAAAACCTAAGAAAACTATATTATCTATACAAAAGGTACACTTCTCTATATTTGCATAGAGGGTGTTTTTCCTAAGGACTGAAAGAACTTGTCTGAGATGTCCTAAGTGATCATCTAGCCTCCTACTATACACTAAAATATCATCAAAATAAAAAACTACAAATCTACCTATGAAATCCCTTAAGACATGATGCATAAGCCTCATAAAGGTGCTTGGTGCATTAGTGAGCCCAAAAGGCATCACTAGCCATTCATACAAACCAAACTTGGTCTTGAAAGCAGTTTTCCACTCATCACCCTTTTTCATCCTGATTTGGTGATAACCACTTTTAAGATCAATTTTTGAAAAGATATTGGCACCATGCAACTCATCAAGCAAATCATCAAGTCTAGGAATGGGGTGCCTATACTTTATAGTGATGTTGTTGATGGCCCTGCAATCTGTACACATTCTCCACGTACCATCCTTTTTGGGCACCAACAACACTGGCACAACACATGGTCTTAGGCTCTCTTGGACCCAGCCCTTCTCCAACTATTCTTTAACCTGAGACTCTATCTCCTTAGTCTCCTGAGGGTTAGTCCTATAGGCTGGCCAATTAGGAAGGCTTGCTCCTGGGACTAAATCTATTTGGTGTTCTATTCCCCTTAAAGGAGGTAGCCCAGGGGGTATCTCTTTGGGAAATATATCACCAAATTCATGTAAGAGTTCTTGGACCTTTGGGGGTAAGGTCTCAAATGTAGGAATTGTGGCAGTGCTAAGGGATGTTTCCCTTGATAGGAGAAGGTAGAAAGATTGTTTAAGAAGGAGTGCTCTTTTAATATCACCTTTTGTTGCAAAATGATTTTCCTTCTTAACAATCTTCTTGGAGGAATCCTTTCCCTCTTTTTCCTCCCCCCTGGCCTTTGAAGACAAGGACTTACTATCCTTCTTTTTCTTCCTCATCCCTCTTATCTTTCATAGTTAGTTGATCTTTGGCCACCTGTGAAGGTGTTTGAGGATGCAACACAAATTTAGTGGCAAGAAGGGTGAGGGTAATCTCATTAGTTAGGCCATTATAAATGATCTTCCTATCAAATTGCCACGACCTTCCTAAAAGAATATGTCCTGCCTCCATGGGAACTATATCACAATTAACTTCATCCTTATATGTCCCAATGGAGAAAGGTACCTTCACTTGTTGGTTAACTATCATTTCCCCTTGCTCATTGAGCCATTGAAGTTTATAAGGTTTTGGGTGGGGAATGATAGTGAGGTTCAACTTGGAAACTAATCTTGTGCTACAACAATTGCAACAAGATCCACTATCCACAATGAGAGAACAAGTTTTATTTAAAATTTTGCATCTTGTATGAAAGATGTTATCTCTTTGGGATTGAGATAGATCACAAGATTGACCTCCAAGGAGCCTTCTAACCATTAAGAGATCACCTTCTTCATGGGGGTAGACTTCCTCACTAGACTCTTCATCCCTTACTTCATCTTCACTTCCACTAGAGGAAGGGCAAGAAGTAGTCTCCTCTTAACTACTATAAATGTCTTGACCCCTCATGATCATGGTTTTCTTTGTGGGGCATTGAGAGGTAATGTGACCTCTCCCAAGACATTTGAAGCATTTAATGTTGCTAGTCATTTCTTGGGAACTAGTCTTAGGGGTGTATTTCTCTATGGTCTTACCCTTATCTTCCTTGGGTTTTGAAGGTGCAGCCCCTAAAATTCCATGGGCTTGGTCCTTCCTTGGATAAGAGTGAGAGCCATAAGATTTTGAAGAAGGCTTTCTTTTAAGTTGTTGCTCAACTCTTATACAAAGTTGGACTAGCTCATCTGGGTCCCTATATGGAAGGAGTTCAACCTTGTCCCTCACTTCCATATTGAGCCCACTAAGGAACCTAGCTATGCTTGTTCTTTCCTCCTCCCTAAGTCCAGCTCTTAAAAGGAGTAGTTCCATTTGTTGTCTATATTCTTCAACACTCATACTCCCTTGTCTAAGCCTTTGGAGCTTGTCCATAAGCTCCCTTTCATAGTAGGAGGGAATGTGCCTCTTCCTAAGGGCACTCTTAAGATCATTCCAATACTCTACTGGAGGATCCCCATGAATCCTTCGTTCTTTAACAAGGGAAGTCCACCAATAGAGGGCATACCCTTGAAAGCTAAGGGTAGCCAATGGAACTTTTCTCTCTTCGCTAATATGATGGCAAGCAAAGAGTTGTTCAACCTTCATTTCCCAATCTAAGTAGGCCTCAACATTATCTTTTTCGTGGAAATATGGGAGGCTAATGTTAACCTCTTGAGGCCTTCTATCCTTTTCTCTTCTTTGGGAGTGATGTTTAGTATGTGAACTATGACGCCCTCTATAATAGCCGCTAAGTTCTTCACTTAAACTCTTGCAAGAGTCATGACTACTATAGGAGACATGTTTTTCTCTTTTCATTTCTTTCATTATTTTTCTTCTTTCTTCCTCTCTTATTTTCTCTCTTTCATCTTGACTTATTTCTTCCACTCTTTTTTTACCTTTTTCTTTTCTCTCTTGTTTTTCTTTCCACAACTTAAGGGATCTCAAATCATCTAATATCTTATACAAGGGGTCCTTAGGAGTAGAACCCTCACCATTAACACTAGATGAAGAATGAAGACTCATGTTGGTTCCTAAGTTATGGTTCTTTCTTGTTGGGGGTTTGAAAACAAAAGGTAAAAGAAACTATGGTTTAAACTAGCCAAAATAAACACTAAAAGAGGTGTGAAAGATAAGGTAAAAACTAATTGGTAAAAGGAAAGCTATCTAGGCGGTTTGACAATGGAGGGTAAAAGAAATAAGCTATGAAAGTAAGCAAGAAATTAAAGTGCAAGAAATGCAAACTAGGCGGATCCTAAGAGTGTTTGGATGACCTCATTTAAGTTTCCCAACAAAACACTCACTATCCTAAGGGAAAATTGCCTAAAATTATTACACACAAGTCGAAGTAGGGTGACCTAGCGGAGGCTCCCAACTTACTTCCAATGAAAGGCCTTTTTGTTACTAAATTTGAAAGCAAAGCAAATTGCCAATTACAAAATTACAAAGAAAAAAAAAGTCCTCAATTGTGGTGGCTATTCTCTCTTTAGTGTTTCACTCAATTTGGAGTGCTTCTTAGTCCAATAGCTCTTAAGGTGGTTGGCCCCTTTCTTCTTGACTCAAATTCTTCAAGATATGGCACCAATCCTCCTTTCCAATTCCCTATATGGCAACTCACAACCAAGGAAACAAAGAGACAAGCAATAACCAAAGACCAAAAAAAAATGAAATGAAAGCTAAACCAATAGAGTTTTAACAAGACAAATTTTCAAGGATTATTCAACAATTAAAGCAATAAAAAGCACAAAAAAAACAAGCTAGGACTCAAAGAGAAACCTAGAATGGCTCTAGAGTAGAGTAGAAAAACTATAAAAAAAAACTCAAGAAACCTCTAGTTTTGGCACTTGTTTTCACAATAATTTTCAATTTAAATTTCAAAACTAGGATTGGTATAAAATAGGCACCAATTATAGAACAAATTTTGAGCCAAAACTACAAGCACACTTTCCTTTCACTTTTTTTTTTCCTGGACACTGATTTTTCTGCCAACGTGTGCGATTTTTCTTATTTTTTCCTTTAATCCAAATCGCTTGGTTCTTTTTTTATAATTTTGGTCCAGATGTCTAGAAAATTCAGTAAAAATTTCAGATCAAAAAACGTAGTGACCAATTCCCAGTAATTTATACAAGTTCGTATGTTCAAGCTGCCAGCACGAGTGATTTCAACCTAGAAATCAAGAGTAGTGTTTATGTTGCTTAAGGCTTGGATAGTTACAATTTGTGTTTGCTTATGCTCAATTATCTTGAATAAAACAATTCAAGAGAGCTTAAGACTTATTTTGATTCACAAATCCAGCCACAACTCAGCACCACAACTCAACTTCATCATAGGCATCATGTAGGAAACTTAGAAAACAAAAAAAAGTTCAAGAACAAGACTACTTCTAGGAATTGAATTAGAACATGTTATGAACTAAATAACATGCATGAATTAGACTAAAAAATCAAAAGATAGGCTAAAAATGACAAGAATACATGAACAAATGTATCTAGAATTCAATCAACAAAATAAAAATTCAACACAAACTTAGAACATAATGTGACAATTACTATGACTAAACATGACTCTAAGACAACATGGATTAAGTGATTTACACTTAGATTTTTGTGTTTTTTTTTCTAATCAATATTTTGGAAGAAAATTTATATCTAAAGGTTCAGCACAAGAATATTATGAATGAAAAATGATAGAACCTAAAATCAACACAAAAAACATGATTCAAGAGTAGATCTACAAAATTTGAACCATAGAAATGCAGGAACAAGTGTAGATCTAAGATTTAATCGGTTTATTTTTTTTAATCTACTCTAAACAGCACCAAACCACAAGACAATGGAGGATATACATGGAGAATAAGATAGAGCAAGCTCCATTGGAACTTGTAGGCCTAGGATCTTCTTCATCAATGGATTCCTTTGCTTCTTGGAAGATAAATGGCAGCGGAATGGAGAATAAGATGAAGAACAAGGAATTAAAGAGAATTCACCGAACAAAAAGATAGAGCAAGCAAAAGAACATCACCTAGATGAAGATGCTCTGATACCACATGATGTAAGCTCCATTGGAGCTTGTAGGCCTAGGATCTTCTTCATCAATGGATTCCTTTGCTTCTTGGAAGATAAATGGCAGCGGAATGGAGAAGGAAGAGAGAGAGGAGACGCCACTTCAAGGAGAAGATGAGTCTAGAAGAAGCTCACCACCATAGGAGGCCATGGATAAGAGCTTGGAGGAAGAAGGAGATGAATGAAGGGAGAGGGAGAGAAGAGCACGAAATTTTGTGCTCAAAAAGAGCTCTGAAATCTGAAGTTAATATTCAAATGATCAAAGTTGAAAAAAATGCACACACATGACCTCTATTTATAGCCTAAGTGTCACACAAAATTGGAGGGAAATTCAAATTTCACTTGAATTTGAAATTGAATTTGTGGAGCCAAACTTTGGAGCCCAAATTTCACTAATTATGATTAGTGAATTTTAGTTATGGTTCAGCCCACTAATCCAAGATCAATTCCAAGATTCTCCACTAAGTGTGCTTAGGTGTCATGAGGCATGAAAAGCATGAAGGACATGCACAAAGTGTGACTATATGATGTGGCAATGGGGTGTAGTAAGCAAATGCTCACCTCCCCCTCTAAAATTTAATTGGATTGGGCTTCTACCAATTCAATTAAATTTATTTCCAACCACACACATCAAATATCCACTTAGTGCATGTGAAATTACAAAACTACCCCTAATACAAAAACTAGTCTAGGTGCCCAAAAATACAAGGGTTGAAAAATCCTATATTTCTAGGGTACCCTACCTACAATATGGAGCCCTAAATACAAGGACCAAATATAATGACATCCTAGTCTAATATGTACAAAGATAATTGCACCCAACCTTGGCCCATGGGCTCATAAATCTACCCTAAGGTTCATGAGAACCCTAGGGCCTTCTTCAGCAGCTCTAGCCCAATCTTCTTGGAGCCTCTTGCTCATGGTTCTAGTGATTGGTCCCTTCCTAGGGAGGATTGCATCACCCCCCCGGGAGCGTTTGGCGCAGGGGCACCAGGAAATGCATGCCTTTTAGTGGCATATCTAGGGTGGGGCCCAAAATTGGCCAGAGTGTGGTCTTGGGGAGCTTCATGTGTTTCCACTATGGGTTTAGAAGCATGGGAATGATCAGGTTGGGGTTGTTGATTCTCAATGAGTATGGGTGCAGAATTGTTGACATTCTCGCCAAGAGCATACACAACAGTGGGCGATGTATAATTGGGAGGCAAACCATATGGCGGAAAAGAATGCTTGCTCTGAACTTCAACATAATGGGGCCCCCATGCATTTTCTGCTGCCTTGCCTCCTTGGCCTACTACATCCGAGACCGGACGACCCACTCGATTGAAATCGGACGGGTGGATCGGGTCCACCTCAGTATTAGTGCTTGCAACACCAACTATAGCGGTGTTAACCTCCATCATCTTCCTCATGCTCATCATTGCTTCCATCATCGTTGTCATCTGCTCCTTCATGGCCTCCATGTCAGCCTTCATCTGTTCCTGTACCTCTTCTATCTCACTCATTATCCAAGCTTTGACACGCGTTTGGTATGGGTGCCGTAAAGCGTGTTCTTTCTCTTTGATTACAATGATTACAATTCTGATTTCAAGGAAAGAATGCAATGAGCAATGCAACGACCAATAAACATGAATGCATGAAAATGATAATCCGCTTAAGTATTGCGAATTTTATGCAGGATATTCAGTAGAATATAGGGTCGAATCAACTCTAATTTTCATTAAAAACAACATTGTTCATCTTGTCAGAGCCCAAGCACAAATAAAACATGGACACATAAGTGGTTCCTAATTATGTGGGTCATTAGTTCGACAATGTGTTGGTAGTAATTGAAAAGGCTGTGAACTTCATCGAGAGTAGAGTATGTGTTAGCCACCGTCTTGGCTCTGGCTAACAGCCTCGGAAGCTCTTGACTCTCTTTCAAAGTGAGAGCAAACCTATCAATCTATTTCATGCTTTCTTCATGCAATAACTCTATCACCTATTACCTTGCTTCTCTTTCAACCCGCAAGACCGACACCTTCGCCTGTTCGTCTCTCAGCATTTGCCCATGACTAGCAGCTAGGTTCATCTTTTTTTGTACTAATAAATGATTATCAACATATTCTCTTCCGTCTTGCTCAACTACTCTTTCAAACATCCCTTTGACCTCTGAAAATTCCTCAACTTATCCTCTAACATCATGTTCTCCATCCTTGATTTGTCTCTCTCGGCCTTTCTAAGTTTGAGCTCGTTACTGCTGCCTAACAAAGCGCCTCGAAACTTGTTTCTGCTCCACTCCTCCTTTCTGGCTTTCTTCATTTCCCAGTCTAGCGCCTCAGTCGTGGTCATGTTGATATCCTTTAGCTTATCATATTCTTTCCTAACTCTAGTGACTACCACCTTCAGCTTCTCTTTTGCTACTTTTGTCTTTTCGAGCTCAGCCTTCAAGGCTTGCACCTTTTCACTCTCCTCAAGCACTTTTGCCTCTTCCCCATTCAGATCCTTTAGCTTTTTGAGCCAAGCTATCCCTTGCATTCTAGATTTTAACCATTTGTGATAGCCGCCTATGACACCATTGCTTCTTCCTCTAAGTTCTTTATCTTTTCTTCCCACTTTATTCCATGCCTTATGGATCTTCTGAAGTTTCTTTGTATTAGTTTCGTTGAACCCTCGTGAGATGAAAGGTGTGATGGTTTCCTCTGATGGCGCACCTCTCATAGGATATCCTAACTGTCTTATGGCCAACATAGGGTTATAATTAATGCAGTCCCTCATCCCCATCAAAGGGACATTTAGAAATCCTTCACATGAGCACAATACTCCTACCCCCCATTCTTTCCATTGTGGGAACCAACTAATGGATGCTCCCGTCATGCCTACCAAGAGTTCTTCCCAATTTGCTTTATCCTTTCTTGAGCACATGCGATGACCTTGTAGGGGACAGACAAATATACTTCCATGATTAAAGATGTGGGATACCAACCATACATAAAGAGCAGGCATACAACAGACAATTCTCGCATCTTAAGTTGAATGTATCATACGCATTTGCTAAAACAACAATGATCAGGCTTTCCTTGCTATGGTGATAAACAAGAAAGGCATCAATTGCTGCTAGATCTACAAGTCCGTCTACATTCAGAATAGTACTGTCCCAAACACTTGTAATGCTAATACATCCATGAATGATATCCACTCTCCTTGGCTTTCCAGAGTTTCTGCCTTCTCCTCCAAGCACTTCCTCGGTATTCCCGCTACTCCATTCCTAGTTTGCTTCACTCGATCTAATTCTGATTCTAAGATCTTGACCACTCTTGCTACTCTTGCCATATAAGGATAGTACCCAGAAAAGAGGTATGTCTTCCTTCCTCCTATCGAGCATCCTAAGATCCCCTCGAACTCCTCTATTGTTAGGGCTAACTAAAAGTCCCCAAAAGTGAAGCATCTGAGCGATTGGTCATAGTATTGAGTGAGAGATTGATGAGAATCTTGAAATTGGCCAAATACAGGCTAAAGGCCCAAGTGGAGAAGGGCGAAGGCCCAAGTGGAGAAGGATAAAGCCCCCGAGTGGAGAAGGATGAAGACCCATGTGGAGAAGGATGAAGGCCCAGAGGCAGAGAATTAATTGTTGCTGAAGGCCCAGATTAATTTGAAGGCCCAAGTTAAATATGTTTTTTAGTTATAATTTTTATTTATTGTAATTTTGGCCCAAACTGTTTAGAAGGCCCATGCTATTTTTATCTTTTTGTTCAGATACACTATAAGTATTGGTTTTTATTTTCAATAAAGAAAACTTTTGGGCATTTGATAAAATTGGGTGAAAGTTTCTCTCTAGGTTTCTTGTTGAACCAATTATCAGACTTATCAAGGTAATCCTTGTGGCATCTACCCTAACTTATCTTCCTTCACCGGAAGTGGCGTCTACCCTGACTTATCTTCCTTCATTGGTAGTGGCGTCTACCCTGACTTATCTTCCCTCTTTGGAAGTGGCGTCATCCAAACCTCCGTAGCCTGTATCAAACGATCCGCCCCGTAAGGTTCACATCAGAGATGCAATGGCTTCAATTGACACTTCTATCATTGCCAAATCCTAGATCTTCCCATATACCTTGCTAAAAGACTGACGTTGAACTTGATCCATCCACTGCCCTAACTTTTATAAGCTGGCTACTTCTAGATTTTTGACTTTGACATGATAGAACCTTTTCTTAAAAGACTACGCTTGGTCTGACCCCATGTTTGCAAGAATAGAAATTTTTATGGCCAATACATCAACACCCTATCATAGAGGAGATATGATGAATAATCAGGGCATAGTTATGCTATGCATGACAAACATATTTATCAAACTGACACAAGACGCCCGAAAAACCTCCCTCTCTTATTAACAATGCATTGAGTACCATGTTCATGTGACTTTCAATCATTGTTGGGAGAAAGAAACGTACAACCCCAACATGGTTTGTTTATAATTATTACCATGGTACCCAACACATGCAACTAAGAATGCGGTGTAGACTTTCATGCTTCATTGTGACTTTGACGACGAAGAGAAAAAAAACGCAAGGCATGAGCAACTATATGGCAGGAGTATGCATGAGTGAACATAACATGTGACTAATGACAATAGAAGGTATGTGATTGGAAGAACAAAAACATGCTAAACAAATGTGTATGACAATATAATGATTTATGAAAAATACAACGCATGAATATGATAAATGGTAAATACAGGAATGATATGTCCATTATGACATTATGAAGAGATGCATGATTCGATAAAGGAAACAAACACATGGTGAGTTTGCTCTGTGTCCCTAATTTAGGAACCTAATGGAAAGGATAAAAAAGTTCGCTATCTAGTGACAACTCCCAATGGTGGTTTCATGTAATTTTACTAGCTTCTAGAGATATCATCCTCTTAGGTAACAACACTGTGGCGGTAGGGACTACCAACAACAATGCATCAGCAAAAGAGGAAAACTCTAGATGAGGCTTCACTGTTATCAAGCGAGTTGAAGACCCAGCATGACCGCAGATCGACCTCCACTCTCTATACACAGACTCGAGTATAGGGTCTAATATCTCAATGTGTGTGCAAAAGTGTAGGTGTCATGTGTGCACGGAGCAACCTAAGAATTAACCAACCCTACCGATCAAGCAAACAGACAAATCCCAGGTAAATACAACAGGTACATCACATGTCGTCTACCCTAGGATTCAATGGCATAAATTATTTCTAACTACGAAAGTAATAGATACACAGATACACACCAAAAGGCAATAACATGGCAAAGGTTATATACAAATATGAACAAAACAAAGGATAAAAGAGAAAAGGGAACATAAATAAAGAAAAAGTCACGATAAAATTGCACACTAATCAAATGGCTTAACTCTCTAACAAGTCCCCAGTGGAGTCGCCATTTGTTGCAACCTACCTCACGATGGGACGGCGAAAAAAAATAAAAGAGGCATCTTCTAAAAAAGAAAACGAGTAGGAGTCGTCACCAACGTTTATTTAAGGAAAACATTAGAAAAACAAAAAAAAAGGTTTGCAAATTTTGAAAATAAGGGTTTGGGAGTTGTTTACGCTTAGGGAAGGTATTAGCACCCCATACGCCCACGACAAGGGACAACATCCTTTAATCGAGTGTGCATAACGTGACTTCAAAATTATTTATTTTCCCAAGAGTGGTGAATTGCTTTTATTACATTATTTTATTATTTTTTAGGAGTCGACAAGGGCGTTGCCCTTGCTCCTATGTATCCCCAGGTGCGATAAGGAAATCTGACCTAGGTAGTTCTTTAAGTGTGAATGTTTGTGTGTTAAATTTATTTTATATTTTTGAAAGATTTATTTTAATTGCAACAAAGAGTCGTTAAGGCGTTGGATATTGAAACAACATTTTAAATTTTGAAAAGCGGAGAGAATCGTTAAGACGTTGGACCTTGAAACGATCTCAAGTGATATTTGATAAAAAGAAGTTTGATTTGTGAATTGATTTCCTTTTCATTTATTTGTGTTTATTAATTTCTAGTCTGACAAAAGAAAAGAAAACGATTTCACGGCACTGGTGATCGGCTAGAATTAAGCCTTACAAATAAAATGAAATTATCAACGATGAAGGGGAGAATATGAATACATACATAATGTCAGAGAGGACCCATAAGGGTACATGGATTATATTCAACTCTTAAGAAAAGAAAATAAAAAGGAAGAAAAAACTAATCGACTGTTGCACAGGGTACAAGGCTAGCAAGAGAAACGGTGTAGGGAATGATCCACGGCTGCAATTTGGTAGCGCCTCGGCTTGTCTTTTTCCTTTTTTTCTTCTTCTTCCTTCGTTTTTTCTTCCTCCACAGATTTTTTGAACCCCTAAACCCCTCCCCCAGCATGGTTATTTATAGGAAAAAGCCATTTGGGGTAGGGGAAGTTCGCCTAGGCGAGCTAGTTACTTATGGTTGAAGGAATTAACTCACCCAGGCGAGCTAGTTGCTTAGGCCTAAATGCATTTCATGGCCCAGGCGAGCTAGATGCTAGCCTAGGCGAGCTTGGGTCCAGAAAAATCCACAAGATGACCCTTTTGCCCCCTTTCCCTTGTATCCTTTTGTTTTCTTGATCAAAACTCGAAGTGATCCTTGGCTTCATGCTGTGACTGGTGCCAAACACTGTAATTCGACCAACAATGATCAAAACATCATAGGTGAATAATAAAACATCATACCCAGATGAAATTAGGGTCTAACAACAACAAGTCAATGGCTCAACATCAGAGGAGACTCAACCCAGTTATGAAAGAGGAGGTAAGACGAGAAGTGTTGAAGCTTTTGGAAGTAAGGATGATCTATCCCATATCAAACAATTCATGGGTGAGCCTATATAGGTGGTTCCAAAGAAATATGGTATAACTGTAGTGAAGAATGATAAGAATGAGTTCATCCCCACCAAAATAGTTTTTAGGTGGAGGATGTGCATTGATTATAGGAGATTTTAACAATGCAACATGGAAAGATCACTTTCCCCTTCCTTTCATGGATAGAGAGGTTATTTGGTCAAGCCTTCTACTGCTTTCTAGATGGTTATTGAGGCTACAATCAGATTGCAGTCAACCCACGGGATGAAGCAAAGACATTTTCCGCTTTCCCTTTTGGAGTCTTCACCTACTAGAGGATGCCTTTTGGATTATGCAATGCACTGACTACTTTTCATCGGTGTATGATTGCTATTTTTTCTAATTTGGTAGAGAAGTACATTGAGATCTTCATGGATGACTTCTCAATTTTTGGAGACTTGTTTGATACATGCCTCTCAAACTTAGAGTTGGTATTGAAGAAGTGTGTTGAAACCAACCTGGTGCTCAATTGGCCAAAATGTCACTTCATGGTGACAGAAGGTATAGTACTTGGGCATAAGATCTCGACTAGAGGATTTGAAGTGGATAAAGTAAAGATAGATGTGATTGAGAGGCTACCACCACCAGGGGATGCAAAGGTAGTTAGAAGCTTCCTAGGGCATGTTGGATTTTAGAGGAGGTTCATCAAGGACTTCTTGAAGATTGCAAGACCCCTTAGCAATTTATTAGAAAAAAAATGTTCCCTTCCATCTTAACAGTGAATGTTTAAAATCTTTTAAGTTGCTTAAGTGGAAGTTGGTGACAACCTCTATCATCATAGCTCCAAATTGGGGCAAGAGTTTAAGTTGATGAGCGATGCCAATGACTACTATGTTGTAGGAGTTGTGTTAGGTCAGTGGAGGAACAAGGTGTTCTATGCTATTTACTAGGCTGGTAAGGTGCTTAACGGTGTACAACTCAACTATGCAACCACAGAAAAAGAGATGTTGGCAATTGTATATGCATTGGAGAATTTCAGATTATATCTAGTTGGGTCAAAAATTATTGTCTACAATGACCATTCAAGTGGCCTTTTTACCATCAAGGAGCTCAAGAATTATAGAGCAATAGAGTTGCAGGACCTTGCTACACAAAAAAACTGGATTGTAAATGGTAAAAGGTTGAAGATTTACCTTAGTGGTGACATCGAGCGACTCATCACAGTAATGCACTTGAGTGACTCTTAAGGTCATTTCATACATTAAGCTAGTGATGTTAGGGAAGTGCTTACTAGGAGAAAATCTAGGTTTTTGACCTTTCTTTTACATTTCATTTCATTTTAGTAGGTTTATGATTTATTCTAGAGTGTTTTCATGTTTTTGCACAATAAGGGACGAACTCTACCCCTCGCTTAAGTGTGACCTTTGGCTCGCTTAAGTGAAGCAAGTTAGTAGCATCAGGGACAATTCTATACCCCCTTGCTTAAGCATGGCCCTTGCCTCCCTTAAGCTAGGTACTTAAAAAAACAATAGGGGCTAATGGAACTAGCCCAGATTGCTCGCTTAAGCAAGCCATTACTGGCGCTTAAGTGAGCCATTTGTAACTATTGGGAGAGTTTTTAAACTTCCTATCTTTTTCCTCTTCGCCCAATACTCTCCCTTTCCAAGTTCTTGAGCACTTTTGCTCCATTTAAAAAACCCTACTTCTCACATTTCCCCTTACACATAAGCACTCAAGCATTTCTTTCTTCTTTGCATCTTTCTTCTTTTGAGTAAGTTTCATTTTCTATGCAATTTTTTCCTTTCTTTTTGGTTGAATCCCTAAGTTCCCAGGGTGGGTTCCAATTTATTTTTTCATTTTCTTTCTAAAATCGAGTTCTTACACTTCATGATGAAAGAAATCACTTTGAAACCCCTATTATCTTTGGGTATTGTCCCTCGCTTAAGCACAAATTTTGATCTTTTGTGCGAGGGAGTTTTATTGTCAAAAACACTAATTTGGGAGTTTTTCTAATATGCCTCGCTTAAGCGAGTTCATGCTCATACTTAAGCAAGGTAGCCCCTCGAGCTTAGGCGAGGACCTAAGTGAGACCCCTTCTTGGTTAAGCATTAGCAACTGCTCGCTTAAGCAAGGAGGTACAAAACTTCCACTTTTCTAATATTGTAGCCTTACTTAAGAAAGATTTTGCTTACGCTTAAGCAAGGACATCCAGATCAAACATTGATGTTCTTTCTTTTACCTTGGACTAATGGTTTGTTTTCAAAATGTGTCTTTCTCTTATGTTTTACAAGATGGCTCGTACTACGAAAACCACCCAGAAGAAGGCCCATCCACAAAAGATCCAAGAAAATGGGTCTCAGGGTGCATCAAACCCCTTAGATAATGAAACTATTCGACCATCCACCCATTTTCCCTCATTGCACTACAAGAAGCGGCTTGAAGAATTAGGGAGGTGGCAATGGACCAAAGAGAGATAGATGGAACTAGAACCTAACCATTACCTAGTGTTCGTTAATGAGATTGCAGAACATCGATGGATGAAGCTTTCTAAACCAGACCAGGAGTTTAGTGATGTCATAAGATGTGAGTTCTATGAAAATGCTTACCATCCTCTGGAGGGTGAGGCTAACGTTCTTGAGTGGTACAACATCATCTATGGCATTCATATCCCCTACAATGCACGAGCCATCAACACCTATTTGGCAGAATCCGCTCCTAAACCGGGTACTTATTTTGTGAGAATATTGAACACAAGGGTGAGGGATCCCAAGGTGTATTCAAAGTCTGTAAAGGATTTACAGAGATAGTAGAAAATCTCAAGTGGGTTGCTTGAGGACTGGACGTAGGCACGGGAAGTGGCCGAACCAATATAAATTTAGTTTGCATTTCTCTCTTCCCTTATCTCAGTTATTTTATTAGAGTTTACTTTGTCTTGCATATTTAAAAGAACATTATTAAATTGATTGCTTCTTCTTCTTCTGTATTTTGAGCCTATCATATATCATTTAAAAGGGGGTTAAAATTTGTTAGTAGGAAATTTGAAACTTAATTCACCCCCTCTTAAGTTATTGAGGCCGCTTGTCCAACAAACCTAAAGGAACATGATTTCACAAGATGGGTATGTACATTCTTTTGAAATCATGTTCAATAAATCACAAAAAATCATTTAAAATGGGGACAGGGATGGGGATTTCAAAAGAGGGAAAAAATCATAGATCACGATTCCATGAACTTCGGAAAGAAGAGAATGACGACTGAGAGAAAGATAGATGGTCGATGGCACAACTAGCAACGCTAGAGAGAGATCAATGTCAGAGAAATTGAGTGATGTTAGAGACAGATCGATGTTGCAACTAGCAACACCGAAGAGAGATCTAGGAGGAAGCAGTGTTGAGTGACGCTGGAGATAGAGAGACGAAGAGAGCAACGAAACAAAAATTCTTACTTTAGAATTAGGGATTTGAGACTTTGAGTTCACTCTTTAGCCTTCACTCTTCACAAAAGAAACGTAAGTCTAAAACTCTGAAGGTAAGTAATCTATGCCATATAAAATAGGGGTAATTTGGGTATTAAACATATCGAGGATGAGGATGAGTATGAGTACAGGGCAGGTATGTACATACCCATCCTCGTCCCCGTTTTTAAAATCGGGTATTAGCCGTACCTACACCAAGTCTGATCAGGGATTCCCAATCAAAACTGGAGCAGGGACGAGGCGGTACCCATGGGTATAGGTTTATTTACCATGCCTAATTAGCGTACTTATCTCAATTCCTAGATGTAGAGGGCATAAATTAGTCTACTTTATTAGCATATAGTCGATTAAATGATGTAAAATTGAAACTTAGAGATTTTAAAAACTGTTACAAAGGTTTTAATTCTCTTAGGCTAACTACCATGGATCAATGCAATGCCAATCATTTTGAGCATGTTGAATCTACACATCCTAGTCTAGGATGCATAAATGCATGACTTCACACACATAATCAAGCATTCAGGGAAATAATAAACATCCTAATCAAGACTAGTGTTCCAATATGCAACTCATTATTAATAAAAAAAATAAGAGTTACAAGTTTTCATCAACTCTTCATGTTTACAATATCATCCTTAGCTTCTATAAGAGATGCTTCAATAATAGGCTAAAGCATGGCCTCCTCAAGAACTTCCTTCTCTATAGGATCCATGTCTTCAGGAACAATGGTAGCTTCCATCCTTACTTGTCTTTGAAAAGAATTCAGAGACAAAAACCCAGTTACATGTTCTGTTGTAGATTGAAATCTCTCAAGTTCGTCCATCTCAACCTTGTTCAGCTCATGTTTAGCCTATGCCTAAATAAACTCAACTATTATTGTTTCAGGCACTGCCTCACGATCTATGTCCATCATAGTGGCCTTTTCAGCACTCTGCTTCTGAACTTCTTCAACAAATAGTGTCTTCAGAGATTCAAAAATTACTTCATCTGAAATTTCTTCAAATAACTTTCTTTCCAAGGCAACAATCTTTCCATCTTCAGCTAGCTTCTTCTTGTGCTCTTTAGCTGATAAAGCTTTCACAGACGTGAGGAAACTTCTTCCAACTCCAAAGCCTTTTTCATTTCAAGAGTCTCATCCAACTTGGCCTTCTTGTGTGCTTTGGTCAAAGACTTCTTTTATCTTTGGCAAAGGCTACAACTTATTTTCTATTGATAGGATAAAGAACAAGTTTAGGTAGGGTATGAAGGGGTAGAGAAAGATGTGACTGAGGTGGAAGAGTTGGAGAGGGTGAGGGTTGAGGAGTAGGGGTCTCAAGAATCTCAACATTTGATTATTGGTCCTTTAGGTGTGAAGTTGTTTAAGGTTTAAGAGATACAAATTCTTGCATTTTGGGTGGTGAGGGAGATGTAGGCTGAGGTTGGGGTGATTGATTTTGATGCTTGGTCGTTTGGTTGCTAGTCGAGATTCAAGTTCAAACTTTGAGTCTAGAGCCTTCTTCTTTTGGGTTGTTCTAGGGTCTGAGGGTTTAGGGTTAGAAAGTGGTTATTTCTTTGGCTTTTTGGCCTGGTCTGAAGGTTTGGGTTTAGATGAAGGTGGGGGCCTTTTTTTGTGGGTAATTTGACTTTGGGTTGGTTGGGTTTAGGTTGGGCTTGCTTCCTATGCATCTGTTAAGATGCAAATCTAGACTCAAGATCAACATGTTGATCCTAAGTGCTCATTGTTTGTCCAACCATAGATTGTGGTTCCTCTCTGGGCCCTTTCTTGACCTTTCTCTTTATATGCTTCTAAGCATACTCTAGGAATTTATCAACAATCCCCATTTTGACAAAGGTTATCCCTTTAAGCTGTGTTACCCCTCCTAATGGTGACATACCACTAGTGGAAAATGACTTCAGGAAAATTCACCTTTTCACCCATCATCACTTTGTACATGCAAAACCTACCCCTGTCACTAACATAGTCTCCAGACCTACCTGTCTGGGCATGACCATGTTGAACAAAAAGTTGTGGATAAGTCTGGACATATAAGTCAGGTTTTCTAGCATTAGGAAGGTTATCATCTTTTTCCTATCGTTTGTTTCTGGCCTTGGTTCACCATATAGCATCAAATCAATAGTTTTACGAGAGATATCCTCTTCCTAGTCTTTGTCAAAAGCAAGACCCTCTTCATTAATGCTGACTCCTTCTTGATGAAAAGTCCCTTATAATAAAGCATAGGGACCATAGTGCCAAGCATAAAACTTTTGTGGAAAACTCATCAATCCTACAGGATCAAAGAGACCTTTTACATGAAAGATCTCTTCTTCTAGACTTTGGAAGTTCACCCATCGTCCAAGGATGAAGGAGTCTTTAGGAAATGTGTTCTTGGCATCTTTTTTGTTGTTGATTGTTGGAATCGCAGCAGCTTCGTTCCTCTTGTGTTCCATTGTTCATAAAGATTGAAACTTTTTTAGTGAAAAGATGAGATTTTTTAATTTTGACTTCCCAGAGGAAAGCAAAAATGCGTAAAGAGTTCTAAGAATTCAAAATTTCAAAAGTCTCTCTAATAGCCGCCTTTGCTTTTTATATGTTTTGAAAACACAAAGAGAAAAATGAACAATGAGAGTTCAAATCCCATTAAAAAATTTTGAAAACAATTTTTCAATCATGGCGAAAAGGGTGACGCACGACTTTTAAGAAAAACCTTTCAATTACAATCTTTGAGGACACATTTTCCCTTTCATCTGTACACTTGAATGCCCATTAGTCCAAATAGGTTAATGAAAATATATAAGACGATATAATCATTTAAGAATAATAAAGTTGTATCATTAATCTGATAGACCGACCATATTTAAATGTTCCCTAATACAGATGAAGCGATCTTACGACAAATGCTTAGTGAAGATATTAGCCAATTGGTGATCTATGTCCATAAACTTTATATCCAAAACACCTTTTTTCACATAATCACAAATGAAATGGTATCTTATCTCAATATGCTTGTCTTTTGAATGTTGTATGAGATTCTTAGATAGATTGATTACACTAGTGTTATCACAAAATACTAGTATATTGTTCTAAAAAATAGAGTAATCTTCTAACTGATACTTTACCCAAAGTAGTTGTGATCAACAACTTGCTGCAGACACATATTCAACTTTTGTTGTAGATAGAGTGATAGAGTTCCGCTTCTTACATGCCAAAGATATCAGACAAGGTCCAATATAGTGGCATCCACCACTTATGCTTTTTTGTTCAACTTTGTCTTCTACATAGTTTGCATTACAATATCCTACCAACCCAAAATCTTGATTTTTTCTTATAGAACAAACTTTGGATAATAGTGCCTAGTAGATAATGTATGATCCTCTTAACAACTTTGAGATGTGACTCTCAAGGATCAGACTGAAATCTAGCACACAAACATACACTATAAAAAATATCAGGTCTACTAGCAGTCATATATGCAAGTGAGCCAATCATACCTCTATAAAGTACCTGAAACACACTACAGGGGAAAAGGGTTGAATAATGTGATGGATAAAACTTAGTCATTCGAAAACTTGGAAAGCTTTTCTTTAAAAAAATCAATGGACAATGGAGTTCGTCTAAGGGGTTGGAAATCATGTTTAGCTTTGAAAACCAATTCCCAAAACTTGGATACAATGGCGTAGAAGTAAACTATAGAAAGGAACTAGTTATATGGAAGCAGTAACAAAAACACAAAGGTTTTATATTGGTTCACCCCAGCTCGCTACGTCTAGTTCTCCTTCAAAACTTGAAGGGTTCTACTAATCAATTATTTCATTACAACCAAGTATTCTCTATGTCACTTCTGGCTACAATGAGTACTCTCTAGGCCATTCCTGGCACTACCCTTAATTTGCCCCTAAGATTAAGACCTAAGTATTCTTTGTCAATAAGCCACTCCTAGCTTTCATAAACAATAGATGTTTGATAGAAAATGTATTCTAATCACTCAAAGAGTGTTTCCACAATAAGATTGAATACAATGAAACTTGTTAACTTAGCAAAGCTAAGATTCACTCAGTTTGTTAAGTTTCTTTCATCCAGTAAAATTGACAGCGTTACAACACTTTGTTCATTTTGTCTTAGATTATTCTCTTGTGATTCGACAACCTTAACGTGAACATCTTCAAGATTTATATAGAATTTAGAGCTTTGATTCATTGAGAGACCTCATCTTGTTGTTGTCTAATAGCTTGGGCCCTTAACACGAGGTCGCTATTATGCATGGAGAGACTGTGGGGACCACAAACACTTTCTGCGCCATATCTTCGAAGAAATACAACTTGCCAGTGTCGCCTTATGCTCATAGCTGACTTTCATTGTACCAATCAAATAAAATGTTAACAACATAAGACAAAAGGAATTAAGAATGTCAAGAAAGGACAATTTAAATCTTCCCTTTTGTGTGCTATGACACGAATGCTTACAAAACCTATGGACATTACTTTCTGATGATTGCTTTTAGTACTTGAGGATCGAGTAACCATTCCATTACTTTTGTACTATGAGCCAAGTGCTAAAGCACTTGTCTTCTTAGGACTGGATGCTGAGGCAGTATCGTCCAATGACTAATACTTTAGCTATCGTCCAAAGCCTTTCTCTTCATGCTTTTTTGCTTGTATCTCAAATAGATAGATAAACTTGTAGCTTGAGCATGAAAAGTTAACACATAACATCAAAACCGTAGGGATTCAACTGTTTGGTATAGTCCAATATGACTTAGATGTAGCTAGACTTAACACTTTATAGATCATCTTATCTACTGGTTTACTTGATTTGTCTTTGCTCAAAAGATTGGAAGCATGCATAGGTGTTTTCAATGGTTTGGCACCTTCCCTCTTGAACTTCTTCAAAAATTCTTTAGTGTACTTTTGTTGATGAATATATATACCTTTATTATCTAGCTTGATTTGAAGCCCTAGAAAGATTTTAAGTTCTCCCATCATGATCATTTCAAACTCACTTTTCATTAAATCAAAGAAATCCTTGCACAAAGACTCATTAGTAGCTCCAAAGATAATATCATCTACATATATTTGAACTATAATGTTGTATCCACTTTTCCCTTTATAAAACCATTTTCTAAAAGAAAAGAACTCATTCTATCATGTTGGATCAAGTGGCCTCGGAATAATTAAGAAGGGGGGGTTGAATTAATTATGAACGTATCTTGACTAATTAAAAAATTTATCCTTCTTAATGTTACTATATTCAATTAGGCTTTACAACTAAGTTATGAGAAAGTAAAGAATAGAAACAATAACTCAGACAAAAGTAAAGCAGAAATAAAAAGTACACAACGGAAAAGTAAAGAGTGTAGGGAAGAAGAAAATAAACATAAGATTTATACTGGTTCGGCCATGACCCGTGCCTACGTCCAGTCCCCAAGCAACCACCGGTTCTTGAGATTTCCAATAACCTTGTAAAATCCTTTACAAGAAAAGATCCACAAGGGATGTACCCTCCCTTGTTCTCTTTGAACAACCAAGTGGATGTACGCTCCACTTAAACTGATCCACAAGAGATGTACCCTCTCTTGTTCTCAGTATAACAACCCAAGTAGATGTACGCTCTACTTGTACCACAAAGGATGTACGCTCCAATGTGTTAAGACAAAGAATTCTTAGGCGGTTAGTCCCTTGAATCTTTGTAAGGGGAAACAAAAGATATCTCAGGCGGTTAGTCCTTTGAAATCTTTTGTTAAATGGGAAAGGGAAAAAGATATCTCAGGCGGTTAGTCCTTTGAAATCATTTGTAAGAAACAGAAGATATCTCAAGTGGTTAGTCCTTTGAATCTTTTGACAAGAGAGAAGGAATGAAGAAGAAGAATAGCACAATTTATTTGCCAATGAACTTTTCTTAACAAAGAAAGTATTAAACAACAAACTCTTAGAAAGATAAATGAATGAATGAAAGAAATTTGTTATGCATCAAAGGAATCAGTTTTTGAAATTCGTGACATGGTCACATATTTATAATCATTTGATGACTCAAGTTAAAGTTTGTGACTTTTGGAAATTTCTTTAAAACTAGTCACTTTAAGAGTTGTGACTTTTGTGAAAACTAGTCACTTAAAAAGTTGTGACTTTTGAAAAAATCTTCAGAAAAAAGTCACCCTAAGAATTGTGACTTTTGGTAATTTATTTTTCAAAACAAGTCACTGGAAATCAATTACCATCATAGTATAATCGATTACACATCAACAGATGAGACTCTTCATGTTTAAATTTGAAAACCAAAACGTTTAGAAACACTGGTAATCGATTACAAGTATTGTGTAATCGATTACACAAGTTTGAAATGATTTGAAAATGTTTTATCACAAGTTGTGACTCTTGAAATTTGAAATCTAACGTTTTAAAACATTGGTAATCGATTACATGATTGTGGTAATCGATTATAGCTTTGTAAATCAGTTTGAAAACAATGTTGGCTACTGGTAATCGATTACTGCCTTCTGGTAATTGATTACCAGAGAGTAAAACTCTTTGGTAAAAATTTTCTTTTGAACAAAATTATGCTATTCAATAGTTTTTGAAAAACACCTTTAATACTTATCTTGATTGAGTCTTCTCTTGATTCTTGAATCTTGAGTCATGATTCTTTTCTTGAATCTTGAATCTTGATCTTGATTCTTTGGAACTTGCTTGACTCTTGATTCTTTGGCATCATCAAAATAATCTTGGAAGACATTGCTTCCACAATCTCCCCCTTTTTGATGATGACAATCCAGAAATCAAGAGGATACATACAAGTTTTGTTCTACCGTTCACTCATCTCTTTCTCCCCCTTTCTTTTTGAATCTATGCTTAATTTTAAAGCTTTGAAAATATCTTGATTTCTAAAATACCCATTTTTTCTCTCCCTTTGGCAACATCAAAAAGCCAAAGTGCGTAAAATAAAATAATACATAAATAATTTTAAAACATACACAAAGCATAATACCAAATGTAAGTACATACAACTAGACATATATCATCAAAATAACTAAGTTTAAAACACATAATCATAAACATCCAAGAGCAAATAAGTATAATCACCATGTTCAATTATAATTAACTAAGTAGCAAATACTAAAAACAATCCAAAATGTTCAGAGAATAATGTCTTAAAAACATAACCAAATACAAGGCTTAAGATTAAAATATAATAATAATAAACTAAATCTATGAGGATGGAGGTGGAAGGTCGAACCATTGACGAACATACTCACATCCTCCTCAAGCTTGGTGATGCGTGTATCCATTCTTGCAAACCGTGCATCCATGGCATCAATACGGCTGTCCAATGAGTCAAAGCGTTCATCGACGAAGGTGTGGAGTCCATCCAACCTGTCAAGAATGTTGTGCATAAGAGATGAAGAATCTTCTCTCTGAGGAGGTGGTGATGGAGAACAGTCTTCTGTGGCCTGTGCGGGAGCGTCTTTCTTCACCCAAGAACCATCTCTCTCTTTGCGGTATCCAAAAGAGGAGACCACATTCGCACCGATAGAGAAAGATCTCTTGACTTTAACACAAGGTTCAAAGTCAAGAGGGACATTAAAATATTGTAAGAACAAGGTGATCAAATGAGGATATGGAAGTAGAGCATTTGATCGCAATGCCTTATGCATGCGATATCTTACTTGATGGGCCTAGTCGATTTGACGACCGGTTAAGAAAACCCACATAATTATCAAATCTTCCTCAGAAACTTGTGCAAGGTTGGATGATCTAGGGAGTAGGATGCGCACAATCAAGTAGTGCATGATGCGACATTTGAATGCCAATGAATCGGCAAGAAGCCTTCCGGTCATATCCGCTTGGTTGGTGCAAACCATCCGGTGGGCATCAGAAACAGAAAAATCGAACTTCCACTCATCATCAAGTGTACCCTCAAATGGTACACCGTCACTGGATAATTGAGTGAGTTCAAAGAGAAGGGACTGGTTTATGACCATCTTAATCCCATATACTTCGGAAATCAAGGAATCTTCTTGAATTTCCAAGTTAGAATAAAAAGCTCTAACTAATTCTGGATAAAAAGGAAGTTTCATGGAGATAAATTGAATTAAACCAGAATTTTGAAATGCTTGAAAAAAATCAAATACTTCATCATCAAAGAAGGATAAGTCTACAAACTTAGGGTCGATAATGGAATGAGAAGAGAAAAGGAAATTGTACCGGATACATTGTTCTTCCGAGGAAAACAATGTAGGAGATGATATGGAGGGAGGAATTTGGGTTGTCTTCGCCTTGGATGATCCGTGACATTGAGTTCTGATGACTGCAGATGAAGTTAAAACGCCCTTTTGCTTCTTTGATGGTTCTGCCATTTGAAGGATTTTTTGTAAGTTTTGATTGGTGTAGATGAAAGAGAATGAAAAATGATGAATTTTGGGCTTTGTGGGACGTGATTTGGTTGAGAAATGAGGAAGTTATGTGATTTTGAAATTTGGGAGAAAAGGGTTCGTTGCGGAGAAGAAATTGCAAATGGTTGTGTTTATGATGTTTTGAATTTATAGAGGGAGAAGCGCTGTAAATGATTACATAGATCCTGTAATCGATTACCAGAACTAAAACTTTACATGTAATCGATTACATGTAGACTGTAATCTATTACAAGAAGTATGTTCTACTGTAATCGATTACCAGAGAACTAACCCCTAAAAATCTAAGTAAAACTTATCAACACATATCATGGTAATTCTTTAATTAATTCAACTATTTTGCATATCAATATAATTTTAACAAAAATTCAATCATGTCAAACTATGCATAATCATTTCAAACATAATCATAAAAATAAATCAATTAATCATGTATATTCAAATATATAAAACAAGAATCAAACAAGGATTGAAGGATATAGAACACAAGTATTATCAAATATTTTAAAAAAACTTCATGCTTTGAGAAAGAAAATTAACTCAATCAAACATATAAGCACAAATTCACAATAGCAATCAACCAAGACAAACAAATAAAATTTTGTTAGTCATCATATAAACAAGTTAATTGAAAGGAAAGTTTCAACCAACTTAATTTAAAAGAGAATGGTTTTGATGTTACCTCTTTCATGATTTAAGTGCCTAGATCTTTAAAGATGGAAGTCAGACTTTTGCTTTTTGCTTAAACTTCTTGAGAGATGTTCTCATTGCTTTCATAGTCCTTGGATAGAAGGTTGATCTCCTTCTCCGAACCATCGGATGAGTCATTGTCAGCTTGAACATCCTTGTTCTCTTCATTTCTCTTCCTTTTTAGATTCCTTTCTTGATTGTGCATATCTTCCAAAGAATCTACAATATCATCAAGAAACTCCTTTCTCGGAGAGGTAATATTAGTTTCATCAAAAGAAACATGTATTGATTCCTCAATTGTCATGGTTCTTCTGTTGTATATCCTAAAAGCTTTGCTATGTAGGGAATAACCAAGGAAGATGCCCTCATCTGCCTTAGCATCAAATTTACCTAGGCTTTCTTTACCATTATTTAGGACAAAACATTTACATACAAAAACATGTAAATGAGCAATGTTTGGTTTTCTATTGTTAAACAATTCATATGGGGTTTTCTTAAGAATGGGTCTTATTAAGGCTCTATTCATAATATAACATGCGGTGTTGACAGCTTCGACCCAAAAAAATTTTGGAAGTGGAGTGTCATTTAAAAGGGTTCTAGCTATTTCTTCTAAAGATCTATTTTTCCTTTCTACTACACCATTTTGTTGGGGTGTCCTAGGTGCAGAAAAATTGGGTTCTATGCCATGTTCATCACAAAACATTTCAAAATCATTGTTTTCAAATTCACCTCCATGATCACTTCTAATGGAGATAATTTTGAGACTTTTCTTGTTTTGAATGACTTTGGCAAGTCTCCTAAATGCATGAAATGCATCATTTTTGTAAGTAAGAAATAAAGTCCAAGTATACCTAGAATAGTCATCAACAATTACTAATGCATAATAACTACCACCAAAACTCATGACTCTAGAGGGTCCAAACAAATCCATGTGCAGTAATTGTAATGGTTGAGTGGTAGAGACAATATTTTTAGATTTAAAAGATGCTCTTATTTGTTTACCTTTTTGGCATGCATCATATAATTTAACTTTTTCAAACTTTAATTGTGGTAAACCAACAACTAGGTCTTTTGAGATTAATCTATTTAGATGATCCATGTTAATGTGAGCAATTCTCTTATGCCACAACCAAGGATCACTATCTTTACATAAAAAGCATTTATCATTTTCAGATTTTTGTTTCAAATGAATCATGTAAACATTATTTTCTCTAAAACCTATATGCTCAATGTCTTTGTCATGCTCATGCTTGATAACACATTTTTCAGAATCAAAAGATACTTTATATCCTTTATCACATAATTGACTAAGACTTAATAGGCTATGCTTTAAATCTTCTACAAGTAACACATTTTCAATGGGAGTAGAGGAACTCGTACCTATTTTACCGACTCCAATGATTTTGTCTTTGTTGTTGTCGTCGTAGGTAACATGTCCATTTTTCTTGGGAGAAATGGTTGTAAACTTGGATACATCTCCCGTCATATGCTTGGAACATCCAGTGTCGATGTACCACTTCTTCCTTACAGATTCTTTCTCATTGTTCTCATGAGACATAAGTTGGCTTGATCTTCATCATGATCTTGACATGATTTCAGATTTGACCTATACCTGAAATTACTTTTGAAAAACAGAGAATTTAAAGAGACCATTTATCTTGAAGTTGTGAAACTTTTCTCAAGAAACCTGCTCTAATACCACTTGTTGGATCAAGTGACCTCGGAATAATTAAGAAGGGGGGGTTGAATTAATTATGAACGTGTCTTGACTAATTAAAAAATTTATCCTTCTTAATGTTTTTAGATTCAATTAGACTTTACAACTAAGTTATGAGAAAGTAAAGAATAGAAATAATAACTTAGACAAAATTAAAGCGGAAATAAAAAGTACACAGCGGAAAAGTAAAGAGTGTAGGGAAGAAGAAAACAAACACAAGATTTATACTGGTTCGGCCACAACCCGTGCCTACGTCTAGTCCCCAAGCAACCACTGGTTCTTGAGATTTCCAATAACCTTGTAAAATCCTTTACAAGCAAAGATCCACAAGGGATGTACCCTCTCTTGTTCTCTTTGAACAACCAAGTGGATGTACGCTCCACTTGAACTGATCCACAAGAGATGTACCCTTTCTTGTTCTCAGTATAACAACCCAAGTAGATGTATGCTCTACTTTTACCACAAAGGATGTACGCTTCAATGTGTTAAAATAAAGAATTCTTAGGCGGTTAGTCCCTTGAATCTTTGTAAGGGGAAACAAAAGATATCTCAGGAGGTTAGTCCTTTGAAATCTTTTGTTTAAAGGGAAAGGGAAAAAGATATCTCAGGCGGTTAGTCCTTTGAAATCTTTTGTAAGAAACAGAAGATATCTCAGGCGGTTAGTCCTTTGAAATGTTTTGTCAAGAGGGAGAAGGGAAGAAACAAAAGAATTCTCAGGCGGTTAGTCCTTTGAATCTTTTGACAAGAGAGAAGGAATGAAGAAGAAGAATAGCACAAGTTTTTGGCCAATGAAATTTTCTTAACAAAGAAAGTATTGAACAAAAAAATCATAGGATGAATGAATGAATAAAAGAAATCTGTTATGCATCAAAGGAATCAGTTTTTGAAATTCATGTCATGGTCACATATTTATAATCATTTGATGATTCAAGTTAAAGTTTGACTTTTGGCAATTTCTTTAAAACTAGTCACTTTAAGAGTTGTGACTTTCGTGAAAACTAGTCACTTAAAAAGTTGTGACTTTTGAAAAAATCTTCAGAAACAAGTCACCTTAAAACTTGTGACTTTTGGTAATTTATTCAAAACGTTTAGAAACACTGGTAATTGATTACAAGTATTGTGTAATCGATTACACAAGTTTGAAATGATTTGAAAATGTTTTATCAAAAGTTGTGACTCTTGAAATTTGAAATCTAACATTTTAATACATTGGTAATCGATTACATGATCATGGTAATCGATTACAGTTTTGTAAATCAGTTTGAAAACAATGTTGGCTACTGGTAATTGATTACTGCCTTCTGGTAATCGATTGCCAGGGAGTAAAACTCTTTGGTAAAATTTTTCTTTTGAACAAAATTGTGCTATTCAATAGCTTTTGAAAAACTCTTTTAATACTTATCTTGATTGAGACTTCTCTTGAATCTTGAATCTTGAGTCTTGATTCTTTTCTTGAATCTTGAATCTTGAATCTTGATCTTGATTATTCTTGAATCTTGATCTTGATTCTTTGGAACTTTCTTGACTCTTGATTCTTTGGCATCATGAAAATAATCTTGGAAGGCATTGCTTCCACATATCATACCAAGCACGAGGTGTGTGTTTCAAACCATACAAATTCTTTTTAAGTTTAAAAACATGGTTTGGAAGGTAATGGTCTTCAAAACCAGGAGGTTGTTTTATATACACTTCCTATTCAATAAAGTCATTTAAGAAATCACTTTTAACATCCATTTTAAAAAGCTCTTTATGTTTTTATGAGCAGCAAAAGCAAGCATGATTCTTATAGTTTCCAGTCTAGCAACAAGACGAAAGATTTATGTGAAGTCTATACCTTCTTACTGGTTATAACCTTAAGCTACTAATATAGTTTTGTTCCTCGCTACCTTACCTTTTGTTCATCTAGCTTATTTTCGAATGCCCATCTTGTTCCAATGATATTCTTGTTCTCAAACTTGGGAATAAGTGTCCAAACATCATTTTTAGTGAATTGGTGGAGTTCTTCTTCCATTTCAATGATCTAGTCATCATTTATGGTGAACACTCTATAAGCTTTGCATAAGTTAGAATACCATAGAAATATTCCCTTATCCACCTTTGAGTCAAATTTTGCAGGTTTATCTCTAATGTTTTGGATAAAAACACCCACATCCAAAAATACGAAAGCATGAAATATTGGGTCTTCTTCCTCTCCATAGTTCATAAGCAATCTTCTTGATCAATGGTATTATCAATATTCTATTTTTAACATAGCAGGTTGTGTTCACTGCTTCCGCCCAGAAGTGTTTAGGAAGTGAGTTTTCACAAAGCATGGTCTTAGCCATTTCCTGTAAATTTTTTTTTCTCTTTCCAACTATCCCATTTTGTTGAGGTGTTCATGGTGAAGAAAAGTTGTGGAAAATACCATTCCTTTCCCAAAAATATTTAAACTAAGCTCCATGATCACTTCTGATAGAAGAATGCAAAAACATTTCTAATTTTGAAATCTTTTATAGAATACTTTGAAGACCTTGAAAAACTCATATTTATGTGCAAGAAAGTATACCCATGTATTTCTTGAATATCCATCAACTATGACAAAGCAATATTTCTTTTCTCCCAGACTCGACATTCTAATTATTCTAAATAGATCCATATATAATAGTTGTGATGGTCTATAAGTGGAAACAACATCTTTATATTAAAAGAGGTTTTGATTTGTCCCTTGTTGACATGCTTCATAAAGAAGATGGGTTTTCCAACAAATCTTAGGTAGTCCTTTTACTAAATCCTTTTTTGGATAGTTTGAAATATGTTTCAAACTAACATGCCCAAATTTTTTATGCCAAATCTATATTTCATCTTTTCTAGATAGCATACATGTTATGTTCTATTTGTTAAGACCTATTATATCAATTTCATATAGATTTTTGTGTAGTCTGGCAAAAAAAAAGGACTTCCCATCTTATGTCTTTACTATACACTGGTCTTTTTTGAAGCATTATATAATCATTATCAGAAAATTGACTTATGATCAGCAAATTATACTTCAGTCCTTCAACATATAAGACATTGTTTATGGAGGCTAGAAAAGGAAATCCAATTTTACCTATACTAGTGATATTCCCTTTACCCATGCCCCCAAAGGAAATTGTTTCCCCTTCAATTGGTTTTACGACGAGGAACATAGAATTTTCCCTTGTCATGTAAGCATCCACTGTCCAGGTACTAGCTTAAACCAAGGCCTTTTCCTTCTAAGGATATATGCAATATGAACAATCTGAGATTTTGGTACCTAAATCTATTTGGGTCCAACAAAATTAGTACTCTTAGACATTTCCTTCTTCTGACGGATGCATTTGAACATAGAATGTCCAAACTTATTGGGGAAGTCACATTTGTCTGAATTAGATTGTGACTTCGAAGATGATGTCCATTTTTTTTCTAAACCTAGACCAAACTTATCATGGGGATGTTGATGGAATTTTAAAAGAATGCTTATGGTGTTTGAGCTTTCCAAAACTTCTCAAAGTCTTTAGTAAGACAAGTGACTTCCTCTCTTAGTTTTTCAACTAGAGATGATTCATATGTCTTACTAGTCTAGATCAAACCCTCCTCTAAAGTCTGGATTTTCTTCTCCAGAACATCATTTGATTTCTTCAGCTTAGCATTTTCAAACATAGATGTTTTATATTTTTCTTTATACTTTTTTTATTGAAGAGAAATCATATGACAATTCTGAAGAATCACATCATAGGGTATTTCTTCTTCATTGTATGATGAAACATTAGAAGAGGCATTAAATTCAAAAAAAAATTTCCATATCTTTTTCCGTTGTATATACCATAAGATAAATGTTGGCTTGGTCATTGTCTAAACTGCTAATCTTCTCACTGTTCAATTCGTCCCAAGTGACCATTAGCCTTTTCTTTTTCATATCACTAGAGTATCTTTTCATCTTTAGATGGTGACACTCAGCCTTCATATGTCCATGTTTTTTACATTCAAACCAGATGATGCCATTGCTTTTCTCCTTGTCTTTCTTCTTAAATCTTATGTCCTTTCTTTTGGAGGAATGCTAGAACCCTCTTTGCTCCTAAGTCCAATTGACATAAGCACCTCGATGTAAAAGGGTAAAGACAGAAGATAGGTAACCCCAACCTAGAAGCAAACTCATTAGAAGCAGTGCCATTAGATGTCATGGATGAGTGATGGGTCCCCCATCTATTATAGAAGAGGATGAAGATAGCTCCACTATCTCCATCTAGCTCCCATGTCGGTTGTATGGTAGATAAACAATGTGTGCAAAAGCAGCAGATCAAAATTCCTAGGCTGTATATGTGGCACCTCAAAAGTTGTCACCATGAGGCTAAACAAAAGCTTCGTGTAAATGCAAATATCACAAAAGGGGGGGGGGGGTTGAATTATGATTTTAGAAATTTTTCAAGCCTTTTTCGAAGAAAACAAAGTTATCATCTGAAAATAAACTTTGTAAGATGGATAACACTTTCAAATGATGAAAATACATTTTGTAAAATAGACAGGGTTTTCCAAACAAAATCAAATCCAAACCCTAGGTCAGTTTAAAGGAGAAAAACAAGAAAAGAAAAGCATGTAAGACATAAAGATTTATATTGGTTTGTCTCTACCACTGAGATTATGTTCAGCTCTTGACAAACCACCAAGTTCCACTAACTTTAACAAGTTACAGATATTAGTCATTTCCTCTTCGGCTCTACAACTCAAGCTCTACCCTAAGCTTGATACAACCCAGTATTCTTTGTCCTACCAAGCCGTTATTGGCCCTATACAAACCAGGTAGATTTGTTGTTTGATTGCACAATGACTAACTCTCAAGCATCTTACTGACAGATATACAATTTCATCACTTAGTCTTTTCTCTCAAGGTGTTCAAGTTGTTTTAAGAGCTTTTTAGAACTATACACAAATATACATAAAGCTTTTTTATAGAAATAATTTGAACGAGAGCAAGTAAGTTCAAATCCATGTCTTCAAAGCTTATGGTATTTATGGCCTTTTTCAACAAGTGTTCATTGTCTCTAATCAAACAGGTTTCTTCACTTTAGCCCGCGTTTGAAGATTGTGACTGTTGGGAAATTCAATGCTTGCATTAAATGCATGTACTCCTTCATGTTGAAAAACCACTCTTGTGTGCATTTGTGTTCATCACTTCAACAAAAAACCACTTGCTTTAAGTTAGAAAAGTTCTATCACCAGTAGTGTGCATCTTTTGATGGTGTTTGGCAACTTTCAAATCTGTAACTTATTATTCATAGGATTCAACAGATCCTCGGAGAATGTCTTTGCAAAATTAAACTCAGGCACAAAGCAATATATGAATTCTTAAATGACGTCGATCATGACATGACTCTTCTATCGTCTGATAATACAGACGTATATGTTTGAGGCATGGTCTGATATCACATAAGATGCAACTTTTAACCTTTGTATTTATTTGCATATAATCGAAATAATTAAGGGTTCTAATTCTTCTCAAGACATAATTATCTTTTGACTTAACACTTTGGTTGCTAAAGACAATGTGAATGCTATGGATATGGAGGCATCTTTGTGGCATTGAAGGCTTAGTTATATTAATGAAAATAGGTTGAATTGGTTAGCCAAAAAGATGTGCTTCAGGGATTGAAGAATGCAATGTTGGAGAAGTGATCTCATTGCACGATTGGTACATAGACCAAATTATCCTTCAAGAAGCATCCTCCCTTCAGGAAATATGAGTTGCTTGAATTGGTGTATTCAGATGTTTGTGGCCCTTTGAAGGTGAAATCCTTTATTGGTGCACTTAATTTTATTAAATTTATTGATGATTGTTCTAGGAAAATATGGGTCTATGCTTTAAAGATAAAAGACCAAGTGCTAGAGAAGTTCAAAGTTTCATGCTTTGGTTGAGAGGCAATCAGGCAAGAAGATGAAACACATTCGTACTGACAATGGTGGTAAGTGTTGTGGACCCTTTCATGTCTAATACAAGCATCTTGGTATTCCACATGAGAAAACTCCTCCTAAAAAACCTCAATTGAATTTTCTAGTAGAGAAGATGAACAAGACATTTATTCAGAGAGTGAGGTGTATTCTCTTTGATGCGATGTTGCCTAAGCATTTATGGGGTGAGGCATTGTAAGGGATGTTATCAATCTTAGTTTAGTTTTTTCTTTGAATACTGAGGTGCTAAACAAAATTTGGTTTGGCAAGAATGTCAAGTTTGATCACTTGAGAGTCTTTGGCTGCAAGGTGTTTGTGAATGTTCCAAGGGATGAAAGATCCAAGTTGGATGCAAAGTCAAGGAAGTGTTTTATTCATTGGTTATGGTACGGATGAATTTGGCTACAGGTTCTATGATCCTATTAAGAAAAATCTTGTTAGAAGTTGTGATATGAAGTTCATGGTGTGACATCCTCTACCCCGACATACATATACTTAAGAAAAACATATAAAAATCTGGAATTTAATTAAATCAATTTTATTGAAATCACTTAAACAAATTCATGTGGGTAAAAGGGCAACATTCACTTCACTATTACCAAATAAAACTTATTAAAAACATCTCCGGCTCAAAACTGTTGGATCAAGTGGTCTCGAAATAATTAAGAAGAGGGGGGGTTGAATTAATTATTAATGTACCTTGACTAATTAAAAATCAGACCTTCTTAATGTTACTATATTTAATTAGGCTTTTACTACAAAGTTAAGAAAGTAAAGAAAAATAATTGAAACTTAACCAAAATTAAAAGCGATAATTAAAGTGCACACCAGAAGTTAAAGAGTGTAGGGAACAAGAAGACAAACACAAGAGTTTTATACTGGTTCGGCAACAATCCGTGCCTACATCCAGTCCCCAAGCGACCTGCGGTCCTTGAGATTTCTTTTCAACCTTGTAAAAGCCTTTACAAGCAAAGATCCACAAGGGATGTACCCTCCCTTATTCTCTTTGAACAAACAAGTGGATGTACCCTCCACTTGAACTGATCCACAAGAGATGTACCCTCTTTTGTTCTCAGTTACAACAACCCAAGTAGATGTACCCTCTACTTGTACCACAAAGGATGTACCCTCCAATGTGTTAAGACAAAGTTCTTAGGCGGTTAGTCCTTTGAAACTTTGTGAAGGGGAAACAAAAGATATCTCAGGCGGTTAGTCCTTTGAAATCTTTTGTTTAAGGGAAAGGGAAGAATCAAAAGAATTTTCAGACTGTGTCGTTTTGAATTCTTTGAAAAGGGAGAAGGGAGACACAAAAGAATTCAGGCAGTTAGTCCTTTTTTCTTTTGGAAAATGGAGAAGAGAGACACAAAAAGAATTCAGGCGGTTAGTCCTTGTCGAATTCTTTTTGGCAAAGGGAGAAGAGAATTAAAAGATATAGCACACTTTTGTTTTCTGTGAAAGAACAATTTTTGAAAACCAGAAAACTTAGAAAGCTTTTGGCAAAGGAAGAAGAAGAAGAAGAAGTTCAAAGAGATGTTCAAAAGTTGTAAGAGTTATATCAAGTGCTTAAAATGCAAGTCAAGGTCTTGCTTTTATAGACTCTTCATGTCTAGTCAAGAAAACCATTGGAAGAGTTATAACCTTGAGAAAATCCTGAGAAAACCATTGGAAGAGTTACATCTCTTGATTTTTATTCAAAACTTGTCACTGGTAATCGATTACCAAAACCATGTAATCGATTACACAAAGCATTTTATGAAAAGATGTGACTCTTCACAATTGAATTTGAATTTCAACGTTCAGATACACTGGTAATCGATTACCAATATATTGTAATTGATTACACCATTTTAAAATCAATAGGAACATTGCAAATTCAGTTAAAAGCTTTTGAAATCAAACTTTGCCACTGGTAATCGATTACCAGAGAGTAGAAACTCTGGTAACTTAGAAAATTTTGAGAAAAACTTTTCTTGTAAAACAAAATTGTGCTATGTTTGGTTTTTGAAAAATTCTTTTCAATACTTCCCTTGTGAAGTCTTATTGATTTCTTCTCTTGAATCTTGAATTCATCTTCTCTTGAATCTTGAAATCAAACTTCTCTTAATTCTTGAATCTTCTTGATTTCTTCTCATGAAACTTGAAATTAATCTTGATCTTGAAACTTGTTGACTCAATCTTGAAATCATTCTTTGGGCTTTTTGTCATCATCTTTGTCATTATCAAAACTACTTGAATCAACTTGATTCATCATCATGAAGCTTGCTTCTACAAAAACAAGGTCATCCAAAACTCCAAAGAATGAACTAAAGACTCAGCATGTGAAACAAAATGATAAAAGCTACATGTCTATAACTTCATGCAATTAATATAAAACCCCATGTCCCAATGTCACATCCTATCAGAGCATTGTGTTCCAGTGTCCTTTTGCATGAGGTTCTCCATAGCCATCCATCTAACCATCTGCTCCCACGAACACAAAGTTGGAGATCATCATAGGATCCAAACACAAACAAACACAGGGAGTGAGTTGTCATATTTCTAACTAATAGAGAGAAACGAGACAACATAGATATACATATCATATAAATGAAATACAACTTACTTTAATGCATCTCAAGTCATTCCACCACTTATCGCGTAACATCACATCTCAACACTACACGTCTCACATTTTCACATCATTCACGTACTCAATGATCAAAACACAATATCAGTTAACCAATCAATATCAATCAAGACACAAGCATTATGCAAAGAATATACTAAGACTCAATCTTATATGCAATGTGGCACCATGTTAGTGAAAAATCTCGTCGGGTGCCCAGGAGTACATGACAAGATAGACCACACACTGGGTAAAATCATAGGGAGATTAGTCAGGGTCACTCTATTTTTCTAAAACGCTCCAACCATATAGGCTCAACATATGCTTCAAGGAACATTCAAACTGAGTGTATTTACCCCCAAGGCCTACACTCCGAAGAGTCGGTCAGGGCCTCTCCCTCCTAATTTGGGTCCAACCCATAAAACATTTTAGCACCCAGACTCTATCTATGAACTGTACAAAACACACGACTCCTAAATTGTTCTCAAAATAATTTTAACTTGTCGCGCCTCAAAGTGATTAAACTCGTCAGGTTCCCACAGTGGATCCCATCATAATACTCGTCACACATTAATTTGTCACCCTTAAAAGGTCTTACAGTCGTGTGATTATACGGTTTATAGCTCACAACTCAATGCACACAACATCTCAATACACATGTGTAATCTCACAATTTAACACATACTCAACTTGTCACTTACACATGGTTCATCACACTTACATAATCCCAATACAACATGTTATCACGCCTCATGCATTATATACATGTCACACAATAATAATATTAATATGTTATGTTCATATGATTAAACCTCTCAAAAAATTGCACGTAATCATATCAAAATCAAAGGAATCAAAGTTATAGGTCAAAAACATGAAAACACCAATTGGCTCGTTAAACACAACAATCTCATAATTATAATCATAAAGGAAGAATCACAATACAGTAAACATCCCTAAATAAATCCCAATTGGATCCTCTTAGGATCCCTACACATGTTCATTCTAACCTCAATTGCGACAAACTCATCCCTTACCTCTAAGCGGGCTCACGTGTGTAGTTCGGTAGTGATAGCGGCGACTCTAGAGGTTCCCTAAGATTCCTCAAGCTTTTCCTCCAGTCACTCTACTACGGTTTCCAAGCATTAGAGAGAAGAAGAAAGGATTTGAGCCTCCATTTCACTGTATCTATGTAAGGGACATTTCTTTCACGATAGACATTTTTTCATAAATCCCAATAGTGGAGATGTGCGATAATGAGTTTCGAACCTGGTATTCAAATTTCACAATGTTCTAACTGTTAACAAGTTCGGGATCGTAGTTTTACTGAGACAGGTTTGGGTGTATGCAGGAAAAAAAGAACTACGTGAAAGGGACATTTCTCTCGCCCCAGACATTATTTAGCAAATCCTAGCGGTGGAGATGTCCACAAATGGGTTTCGAACTGGTGTTCAAATTCCACGATGATCCAACAGTTCTGGGATCATAGTTTTACTAGGATAGGTTTGAGTGTATGCGGGAAAAAGAGAAGGTTTTGGGAGAGGGGGAATGGAAAACGAATTTGAGACAAGATAAAATGTAGAGATGTATCATAAATGTAAAAACTGGTCTAATATGTTCTATGTATAGCTAGGATAATCTCAGCATCGTATTTACTCTATTTTTCTTTATTTTATTATTTTATATAAAGGAATTCTATTTTACTTTCTATCAAATGAATAAATAAAACATCTTTTTTATTTTCTAAGAACTTATATTTATTTTATTTACCTTAAAACCATTATTTTAATTAATAAAACTATTCTCTTTATTTATTTAATTACCAAAATCTCATTATTTTTTTAACTTTATTTATTCTTAAATAAAATCCTTTCTAATTTATTTTGCGAAAAATAGGATGTTACACATGGAAAACCAAACCATTAAAGACATTTAGGTGAAAAAGTCTACACCCAAAGTGACATCGTTGATGTTGATTTGGTTCATTCGCCTATTTAGAATATGGATACTGACGTTTAGAATGATGTGCAACACAATTATGTGGGAGACCAACAACCTGAAGATAAGGTAAATGTTCTTGTTAATGATGATAAAGAGGAAAATGAGATGTCACAGGATGAGAATGTTGGTGATGCTCTTAAACCACCTTAACTTAAACTCAGGAGGTCCAACAAGGAGAGACAACCATCTATGAGGTATTCTTCGGATGAGTATATGATTCTAAAAGATGGTTTAGAACCTAAGCGTTTTAGAGAGGTCATGGATAGTGAAGAAAAGAAAAAAATGGATGGATGCAATGAAGGATGAGATGAAATCCATGCTAGATAACCACATTTTTTATTTGGTGAAGTTCCCTAAGGGAAAAAGGGCCTTGGATAACATGTGGATCTATAGGGTGAAACATGAGAGTAACTCTATGTCTCCAAGGTATAAAGCCAAATTAGTGGTGTAGGTATTTAGTCAAAGGAAAAATGTTGATATTAATGAGAACTTCTAACTTGTGGTGAAAATGTCATCCATTAGAACCCTGTTGAGTTTGGTTGTTACTCTTGATTTGGAGGTTAAGCAAAATGGATGTGAAGACTACTTTCCTTCATGGTGATTTGGAGGAAGAGATCTACATGAAGAAATATAGTGGTTTTCATATTGAAGGCAACAAAGACTATGTGTGTAGGTTGAGAAAGAGCCTATATGGTTTGAAGCAGGCTCCAAGGTAATGGTATAAGAAGTTTGAGTCTGTTATGTGTGAGTAAGGCTACAAGAAGACTACTTTTGGCCATTGTGCCTTTATTAGAAAGTTTTTTTATGATGGCTTTGTTATCCCATTATTGTATTTTGGTGACATGCTTATTGTTGGGAAAAATGTTTCCAACATTGACATGTTGATAAACCAATTGGGGGAGTCATTTGCCATGAAGGATATGTAAGTTGCTAATTGTAACACCCCTAGCAAATAACACCAGAATGAGAGGCATCCATAGGTTGTATGTGAGATTGTACATTTGATGAAGTCTTAAAGGAATTAATTAGTACTACCTATACCAACAAGATGCATCTACTTTTTGATAGCCTATTACTTAAGAACCCCAAAGTTAAGCATTCTTAACTTGGAGCAATTATGGGATGAGTGAGAACAAAGCATGCTAACAAGTCTCGTGTTGGTTTGTGTAGATTGTCAACTATCTTGAAAGTAGTTGGGTTGGCTATCAATGTCTTGAAAAGGGCTACCTACAAAGGGTTTTGATTGGTGGAGGGTTCTAACCAACAGAGAAGTTGAGTGAAGTGTCGTAGAGTTAGAGTTTGAGTCGTCGAGATGTCAACTCTCAAGGGCATTAGAAATGGTATTAAAGCACATCTCTCTCCTAGTACGTCGTAGTTCAAGGACTAACCAAGGGAAAGTTGGTGGGCTTGTAATACTCTTGGAGAAATCAAACCGAAATGAGATCCATAGGTTGTATAGATATGAGACTGTAAATTTGAGGAAGTCTTAAAGGAATTAATTAGTACTACCTATACCAACAATATGCAACTTCTTTTCGGTATCTCATCACTCAAAAACTCAATAGTTAAGTGAAGTGTCATCATATGAAGTATCGTAGAGTCTGAGTTGTTGAGACATCGACTCTTAAAGGTGTTACACTAAATAGATTCTTGGTATAAGAATCATGCATAGCAGAAAGAAGAAGTTATGGTTGTCACAAGAACATTACATTAAAACAGTGTTGTAGAGATTCCAAATGGAAAAGGCCATGGTGGTGAGCACTCCTCTTGCTACTCATTTTAAGTTGAGTTCTAAACAAAGTTCATTCATTGAAGTTGAGAAATTAGATATGTAATTGGTTCCTTATGCACCTATTGTGGGTAGTTTGATGTATGCAATGGTGTGCACAAGACCAAATATAGCACATGTTAGTATAGTTAGTTGATTTTTGTCAAACCCAGGTAGAGAGCATTTGAATGTTGTGAAATGGATTTTAAGCTATCTTCATGGTACTGTTGACACAAGTTTTTGTTTTGGTGGTGATAAGCCTACTTTGGTGGGGGTACTCAGACACAAATATGACTGGAGACATTGATTCCATGTTATGCCTATTTGACTAAATTTGTAGGAGGATTTGTGACTTATCAATCTATGTTGTAGAGGTGTGTAGCCTTGTCTACTAAAGATATAGAATTCATTTGCATTATTGAAGCATGTAAGGAGTTGCAATGGGTAAAGAAGTTCTTGCGGGAGCTTGGTTTTGTTCAGAAGAAATATCTACTATTTATGGATAGTCAAAGTGTTATTCATCTTGGTAAGAATTCAACTTTTCACTCAAGGTCTAACCATATTGATGTGAGGTATCAATGGATACAAGATGCTTTGAATGTTAAGTTGTTGGAGCTAACCAAAATTCATAGTGATGATAATGATTTTGATGATATGATGACTAAGGCATTACCAAGATGTTTGGTGCTTGTTATGAAATTACCGATTTGGCGGTCACCTCCACATAGTCATAAGGAGGAGATTTGTTGGATTTTGTGCTCCTTCCCTATATGGAAAAAAGGCCTAAACATGTTGGCCCAATACATATGTCCACAACACAAATTTATTTAGTGTTATTCAGCCCATCATGTGAACATCCACAAAATATATTTATTTAATGTTGTTTACCCCATGCCTAAATCCACAACCTCATTATGAGTTTTGTTGATAAACTTGACAAACCCTTCCTTCACATGAACCCTTACTCTAACTTAGGATGATAACCCCCCTCTTCTTTAGGTTGGATGATTTTTCTCATATCAAGAAACTCTATTTATAAACTTAACATCCTAATCTTAAAAAAGAAGAAATTAATCTCTAATTTATAAATAATATATTTAAATTTAAACAGCATTCTAAAGATAAGATAATATCCTTTTTAATCTAAAAAATATCCTAGGAATTCCAAATTAGAAATTTAAATTGTTTTTCAAATATTTTTTGCAACAACCCCAACTAAAATGGATAATATAAAATACTCGTTTATAAGAATCAGACTAAGTTGTAATTGTAGTCCTTTTATAATTTCTAATATACAATCTTAAACCCTCTATTTTTAAATCTATAATATTGGTTCTCAATTTTTAAAATTATACAATTTTAGTTCCTCAATCCATAGACAATTAGTTGATCGTTAAGACTATAACCCAGGTCCTTTTCTTTCTCCTTTACCACCAAAACTACCAAATCATTTTACTTCCTGCAGTTGTCGAGCTATATTGAAAACACTATTATATATACATTATTATATAAGTTAATTCCTTTTTTTTTAAAATATTCATTTAATGTTAAATCAGGTTTATAAAGAATAAATTTATACAATAAATAGAAAAATAAAATTATTTAATAAATGAATTATATAAATTATTATATAATATTTTTTCATTCAATTACTTTTATCTTTCATATTTTTATTTCATTTTTCCTACTTTTTACCAGATCATTAATTTATATAATTATTTTAATATTATAATATATATTAATAAATTTTTTATATTAGTTATTATATTTACATATATAGAATTATAATACTAATTATAATATTACAAATTTATAATTTTATATAGGTAAGTATTATAACATTAAAGTTTTATATACGCAAATGTATATAATTTTAAAATTTAAATGTTATAATATGATAATTTATAATTTTAAATATTATAACAATATAATTTTATAAATTTGTAACATAAATGTGATAAATTTATATAAACTTATAAGCTTACTTAATGTATTATTTTTATAATTTTATAATAAATTTATCTAATAAATATTAAAATAAAAATATTTAATAAATTAATTATATAATGTTTTTTACTATAATTTTATAATTACTTTTGTGTTCCATAATTTTTTTATCACTTTTCTTTTAATTTTTTTGTCACACCGGTAATTCATATAGTTTATTTTAAATATTATAATATTATAAGTTTAAAAATTTATAACATAGATATTATAATATTAAAATAACTTATATAAATGAAAAAATATAGGATAAAATAAAAAATGATTGTATAAAAATACTAAATAATAAATAAAGTAATTTTTTAAAATATTTTTATTATTATATTTATTGGAGAAATTTATTGTTTATAAAGCAGATTTAACATTAAATAAATACGATCACCTCCCTTCAATTAACTACACGGTGCAGATCCAAGTATTTTCCCACAAGCAAAGCATCGATGCTACAGCAGTACAGCTAGCTAATACCAACCAAATAGGTCCAGGTCATATGTTCATTCAGCATTTAATGGTAGAAGTGCTTCTAATAACAGAAAGATTGAAATAATCGACAAAACATTTATTAACTTGGTTTCACTTTCTGTAATTTAACTTAGCAGATGCTAGGAGACGAAGTAAATGGAGATTTCAGCTAAGAGTTGGTTATATTCGGTTTGAGAATTACAATTCTCTATCTTATAATAAGACTAGTGTGTGACCAGTGAATTCGTACGGATCGCGTAATTTTTATTTTTTTTACGCGTGTTTTAAAATTTAGTATGCTTATAAATATTTTATTTAGCAATAGATAAGTGAAGGTATAAAATAGAAGCAATGATTTATACAAATAATAGGAATTGGAGCGAAATAGAAATATAGATAGATGCGATTTATTAGTGATCAATTACATGTAACTGTAAAACACATTGACGATGAAAATGTTATTGTCTATCTTGATTAGATTTGACTTTCATAAAAGAAAACTCAGCTGGATCGATGCATTGTTATTAAATGAGTTTCTTTGTAGAAGACATACTATTATCGATTAGTTTAGACATTTAATGTTGGTGAATGGATAATGAAGTTATCAACATTAAATCGACGTTAATATCGGTTATGAAAAAGCCAATGTTAAAATACACAATAAAATATTAATTTTTATGAAAATCGATATTGTATAGAAATAAATATACAAAAGAATAGAAAAATAACATCGGTTCTCGAAAAACCGATATTTTTTTAAAAAAAAATTAATATGTTGTATGTTTTATTAATTAACTCTAACCTGTAAATTGAAAACATAACCAATTCAAGTAGTATATATTCATACAGTATAAAATATTGTATTCAAATTATTATTGAATAACCACTATCAAATAAAAGAAATACTTAAAGTAATGAAATAATAATATTCAAAAAGTATATATTCAGGCAATACAAAATTAAAAAATACATCTCAACAATCAAGTAGCTGCATCATATAAGTGACCCATAAAAACTATTTTGTTCAATCTTATTTGCATCATAACATCCTTATTGAAGCAACTGCATGTTAGCACAACAAAAACATAATAGATTTGGCCTAAAAAATCATATACCAACGACCAGCATTTATGTTAAGTTCCAAAAAGCTTCCTCCAATAACATGCATCTAATATGACTTCATATCTCAAAATATGTAAAGAAAAAAGGGTTAGCTTGCATGTTAAGATACCATATTTGGACAATGCCAAGGGATAAAAAGGCAAAATCATGAATTATTATTTTCTAACTTAGTAGTAATTAATAAATTTACACATACCTTCTTAGTCATTGTAGCAGAAAACAGAAATATCCTCCAGTCACGAGGAATCATTTGTAAAATCTCATTAAGTGATTCCTCAAAGTCCTCATTCAACAACCTATCTACCTCATTTAAGACCTGCTCAAAATACATAGTAATCAAGTTAGTCCAAGTAAGTATATGCATGGCTTGGAAATGAGAACGAGGATATGATTATTATGATATGCACAAGGCTTGAGACATGACAGTCCCTTTGCTCAACCAACCAACCAACAACAACAACATCATCATCATCATTCATGCTCACAAATGACGTATTCTAAAGTACCTCTCTTTTTTAAAGAAATTATTTTTCTACAAATCCAGATATATTGCAGATCAAGCCCAAGTGTGTATATATATATATATATATATATATATATATATATATATATATATATATATATATTTTGCATGCAAATGAATAGAAATATGTGAGGGAACAATGCGAGCAAACTATAAGCTTGCAAACATCAGAAGATTTTATTTACAATAGATATTGACAAAAATTGCTAAAACGGAAAAACTCTAGAAGTTTAATCTGTTATAACACACCCAATACATCAAAATCCTTTTCTACAAAACCATGAAAAAAATTAGGAATATGCTAGTGATAGTATATAATTACCAATTCAACAAGTTTCATTTCCAAATAAACAATGAACTTGCAGTAGTACAAAATAATATTCTAGTTCACTTTAAATTTTACATGGCCATAGAGTCCCCATCCAAAACTAAGCAAGGCTCCAGCATCTATCAGCTCAATAGATAAATATTCGAATATTGGTACATATGAATTTACCAAAGATAACATATAAGAGATTATGGAAACAAAATAAGTTAACTAAGCAAGTTTCTATGATACTAATAGTATAAATTAACTTCTAATATTGTATCCAACACAACAATATTAATAGATAATTTTCAGACCTTAATTTCGTCTGGGGACGATTATTCGCTAACATTTCGATTCTTGCCAGCCGAATTGAGCAGCTTGACACCAGTTGCCGCACAATCTGAAAGGTTTTTTGATGTTTCGAAAAAGAATACGGAAAATACCCAAAAGGGAGGGCAAAAGGGTCATTTGGAGGCTTTTTTAGACCCCTGGCTCGCTCAGGCTAGCCTCTGGCTCACCTGGGCCCCTAGAAGACTTAGGGGTAAAGTAACCAACTCGCCTGGGCGAGCAAGGTTACTTCAGGTTGAAGCAACAACTCATCTGGGTTAGTTTTTCGATCATTCTTCGTTCTTCGATCATTCTTCGTTTGTCAACCGGTTAGTTTTTATTTTAAAGTTTTGAATTCGCTCTATGCACCCTTAGGGGTCCCTTTTGTTGCTTTGCACATCTTCATCTCATTCTTCTACCATCACTGATCTCATTTCTTTGTGTAAAGCAAGTTTCCACTGATCGTGTGTCGTAATCTCATTTTATCATTGTAAAAGCAAGTTTCAACCGATCATTTGTGCCATAATCTCACTTGATCATTGTAAAATAAAGTTTCAATCGATCGTTTACTTCACAAGTCATATTTTAATGAGATTGAAAGTAAATAAGTAAAACCAAAGTTAAAATCAACACATGACCAAGCTTTTATCCCCAAAAATCACTTGAATCCATTCAAGGTCCAACGCCTTAACGGTCTCTTTTACTTTTATTTGTTAAAATGAACCTTTCAAAAGTTTAAAATCAGCTCTACGCACAACTTTCTTGTTTTAAAAGAACTACATAGGTTTGAATTCCTCATCGCACTTGAGGATACGTAGGAGCAAGGGCAACGCTCTTGTCGATCCCAAAAGATAAAAAACATAAAAAAAGGGAAAATAAACAAATATTGAAGTCATGATTTTGCACACTTGATTAAAGGTTGTCGTTTCTTGTGACGGACGCGTGGGGTGCTAATACCTTCCCTGCACGTAAACAACTCTCGAACCCTTTCTCCTAAACTTCATAGACCCCTTTTTGGTTTTTCTAACGTTTTCCTCGAATAAACGTTGGTGGAGACTCCAACGTGTTTTCCTTTCTTGGAAGATTCTCCCTTGAGTCTCGTGTCGCCCTCCCGTCGAAGGGTAGGTTGCAACAGTTGGCGACTCCACTGGGGACTTTTTATTAGAGAGTTAAGCCATTTAGCTTGTGTGCAATATTTATCATGACTTTCTCTTTGTTTTGTTTCCTTTTCTTTCTCTTATGTTCCTATGTTCATATAACTTTTTCGATGCTTTCGTATTTGGGGTGGCTGTTTTACTTGTTACATGCATGTTTATAAATACTTGTTCATGCACACATGGCTCGTACACCTTTGCACACACGGTGAGTTATTAGGGCCCTATACCCGAGTCCATGGGAACATAGGAAGTGGAGGTTGATCTATGGTCATGCTGAGTCTCGACTTGCTTGATGACATTCCTTATCTAGAGTTTTTCTCTTTAATGATATGTTGTTGCTGGTAGTCCCTACCACCACAATGTTTGATATTAAAGAGGATGATATCTCTAGAAACCTGTGAAAGATATGTGCGACCACCTTGGGAGTTCTCACTAAGTAGCAAACCTTTAGTCCCTCCCATTAGGTTCCTGAAATATGGGCAAGGTACAAACACACTCCATGTTGCTTCTTTGATATATCCATGCATATTTTTTTATGACGTCGTAATTGTCTGCGTCAGTCCTATGCTTGCCATGTTGTTATGTCATTTTGGCATAAATTGATTGCGTTACCATACTCGTTCGTCCAATAGGTTTCTCTTTGTGCTATCAACCACATGCTCTCACGCATGTGTACTCATACTATGTCCTCACTTATGCACTGCATTTGTCTCGTCATCTTTGTCACGGGAAGTCGAAGGGTCCATATCACCTTCTTAATTGCATGCATGGGGCACCATGGTAATTGACTGTTGGATCAAGTGGCCTCGGAATAATTAAGAAAGGGGGTTGAATTAATTATTAACGAACCTTTACTAATTAAAAATTTATCCTTCTTAATGTTACCAAAAGTAAAAGCAATAATTAAAGTGCACAATGGAAATTAAAAGAGTAGGGAAGAAGAAGACAAACACAAGAAATTTATACTGGTTCGGCAACAACCCGTGCCTACATCCAGTCCCCAAGTGACCTACGGTTCTTGAGATTTCTTTTCAACCTTGTAAAAATCCTTCTACAAGCAAAGATCCATAAGGGATGTACCCTCCCTTGTTCTCTTTGAACAACCTAGTGGATGTACCCTCCACTAGAATTGATCAACAACCCAAGTAGATGTACCCTCTCTTGTTCTCAGTCACAACAACCCAAGTAGATGTACCCTCTACTTGTACCACAAAGGATGTACCCTCCAATGTGTTAAGACAAAGTTCTCAGGTGGTTAGTCCTTTGAAACTTTGTGAATGGGGAAACAAAAGAATTCTCAGGCGGTTAGTCCTTTGAAATCTTTTGTTTATGGGAAAGGGAAGAATCAAAAGAATTCTCAGATTTTGTCGTTTTGAATTCTTTGACAAGGGAGAAGGAAGACGCAAAAGAATTCAGGCGGTTAGTCCTTCGTTCTTTTGGAAAAGGGAGAAGAGAGACACAAAAAGAATTCAGGCGAGTAGTCCTTAGCGAATTCTTTTTGGCAAAGGGAGAAGGGAATGAAAAAGATGAATAGCACAAGTTTTTGAACAAAGAACTTTTCTTGGAAGAGAAAGTTTTGAACAAAAACTTTTTAGAAAGATGAAGAGAAGATGAAATAAAAAAGTTTTGAAAGAAATGAAAGAAGATGTTGAAAGATAGATTGAAAGAGATGATAGATATGAATAATTATGTTTCATGCCAAGGTCAAATATTTATAGTTTCTTGATGACTCAAGTAAAAACTTGTAACTCTTGGCAATTCCTTTAAAACTAATTATTTAAAAAGTTATGACTTTTGAAAGAATCTTCAAAAACAAGTCACTTGAAGAACGTGACTTTTGGAAATGAATTTTTCGAAAACAGTCACTGGTAATCGATTACCATAAAGGTGTAATTGATTACACATCAATAGATGTGACTCTTCATTTTGAATTTTGAAAATCTTAACGTTTTAAAACCATTGGTAATCGATTACTACAATCTGGTAATCGATTACGAGAGAGTAAAACTCTTTGGTAATGATTTTGTGAAAACTTCTTGTGCTACTCAATGTTTTGAAAAACTTTTTAATACTTATCTTGATTAAGTCTTTTCTTGATTCATGAATCTTTGAGTCTTGAATCTTGATCTTGATTATTCTTGAATCTTGAGTCTTGAATCTTCTTGATGAAACTTTCTCTTGATTCTTGAAATGTTCTTGACTCAATCTTGAAATCATTCTCATGGGCTTTTTGTCATCATCTTTGTTATCATCAAAACACCTTGAATCAATCTTGATTCATCATCATGAATCAATCTTGATTCATCATCATGAAGCAATGAAGCTTGCTTCTATAATGACTGCGAATGAACGATGATGCCCAATGCATTGTGGGTAAAAAGGAATGGTCTTCCGGGCTCGTGTCCATAAGTAAATGCATTTTTGTCATGCATAGCATAAATATTCCCTCATGCATTCATCATATTTCCTCTATGATGGGGTGTTGAAGTATTGATCAGTAGAGTTTCTCATTCTAGAAAACATGGGATCGAACCAAGCACTCTTTTAAGAAAAGGTTCTATCATGTCAAAATCAAGAGCCTAGAAGTAGCCAGTTTGCGAGAGCTAGGGCAGTGGATGGATCAAGTTCAGTGTCAAGCCTTTCGTAAGACATATGGAAAAATCTGGGATTTGGCTATGATAGAAGTTTCCATTGAAGCCATCACCTCCCTCACTCAATACTATGACCAGCCGCTAAGGTGCTTCACGTTTGGGGACTTTCAGTTGGTACCAACCGTAGAAGAGTTTGAAGGGATATTGGGATGCTTGCTAGGAGGAAGGAACTTGTATCTATTTTCTGGGTTATACCCTTCCATGGCATGAATAGTCAAAATGGTCAAGATCTTGGCACAAGAGCTAGGCTGAGAAAAACAAAATAAAAATGGGGTAGTTGGGATACCAAGGAAGCAATTGGAAGAGAAAGCAAGAGCTTTGGCAGATCAAGGAGAGTGAGCTTCATTCATTGATGTTTTAGCACTGTTGGTGTTTGGGATTGTCCTCTTTCTAAATATGGATGGGCTAGTGGATCTAGCGGCGATCAATGCTTTTCTTGCTTATCACCACGGCAAGGAAAGTCCGGTCGTTGCTGTTTTGGCCGATGCTTATGACACATTCGACCGGAGATGCGAGAAGAGCAGCATGAGAATTGTCTGTTGTACACCCGCTCTTTATGTATGGCTGGTCTCTAACATTTTTCTCCATGAAAGTAGACCCGACTGTCCCCTACAAGGTCATCGCATGTGTGCCGAGAAAGGGAAAGCGAATTGGGAGCAACTCTTGGCGGGTATGGAAGGGGGCGTCCGTTAATTGGTTCCCCCGATGGAAAGAAGGAGGGGCAAGAGTTTTGTGCTCATGTGAAGGGTTCCCAAATGTCCCCTTGATGGGAACAAGAGGTTGTATTAATTATAATCCCATATTGGCCATAAGAAAGCTAGGCTACCCTATGAGAGGGGTGCCATTGGAAGAGATTATCACACCTTTCATCGCACGAGGTTTCTATGAAGGCAATTCAAATGTGCTTCAAAGAGTTCAAAAAGCGTGGAATGCTGTGGAAAGGAAAGATAAAGAGCTTAGAGTAAGCAACAACGATGTTATTGGTGGCTATCATAAATGGTTGAAGGCTCGGATGCAAGGGATAACTTGGCTCCCGAAGCTAAAGATTTCAAGTGGTGAAGAAGCCGAAGTCCTGGAGGAGAGCGAAAAAGTGCAAGCCTTGAAGGCAGAACTTGAAAGAACGTGAGTGGTCAAGGAAAAGTTCAAGACGAAAACCATCAGGGTCAGGAAAGAGTGTGACGAGATGAGGGATGCCAACATGGACATAATCGAAGTATTTGAATGAGAAACGAAGAGGGCCCAAAAAGAAGAATGGGGTCGGAACAAGTTCCGAGGGGCTTTATGGGGCAACAACAGCGAACTCAAGCTTCGAAGGGTTGAAAGGGACGAGTCGAGGTTGGGAAGTATGATATTAGAGGACAAGTTAAAGGCTTGTCAAAGGTTGAGGAGGAGCTTGACTGAACAGTTAAGTAGGATGGAAGAGAACATGTGGACAATCATTGACCAGTATAAACAGGAGCTAAATCTAGCTGCTAGCCATGAATAAAGACGAGAGGACGAGCATGCAAAAGTATGGGCTCTGCAAGCGGAAAGGGAAGCAAGAGAGATAGTGATAGATTCATTACACATAGAAGCCATGAAATGGATGGATAGGTTCGCTTTCACTCTGAATGGGAGTCCAGAGCTTCCAAGGTTGTTGGCTAGAGCCAAGGCAATGGTGAATGTATACTCAGTTCCCGAGGAAGTTCATGGGCTTTTCGATTATTGTCAGCAAATGATCGAGTTGATGTCCCATATACTTTTCGATTAGGAACCGCTGAGGCGTTTGTATTTGTGCTTTGACTTTGACAAGATAAACAATATTGTCTCTTAATGAAAATGAGATTTGATTCAACCCTATGTCTTTGCTGAAATTTCTGCATGCTTTCAATAGTTCGACAACTTATCATTATCATGCATTCATGTTTAATTTGTTGTCGCATTACTCATTGCATTTTTTCTTTTAGAAATCATAGTCAAAGTAAACACAATAACCAAAAAGAACATAACGCGCTTTACGACACCCTTATCAAACCCGTGCCAAAACTAAAATCATAAGTGAGATAGAAGAAGTGCAAAAGCAAATGAAGGACGACATGGAGGCCATGAAGGATCAAATGACCTCTATGATGGAGACCATGCTAAGCATGAAACAGATGATGGAGAACAATGCGGCCACAATTCCTGCCACCAACGCTGCCGCTGAGGTGAATTCGACTCACCCATCTGCCATAAAACAAACAAGTCAACCAGTCCCGGACATGGTAGGCCAGGGAGGAGAGGTGTTAGGCAGCACGAGCAGTCCTCATATGGGGCAAAATAGGAATTCTTTCCCGTATGGCTTACCCCCCAACTATACACCACCCGATGCAGTGCACGTGCCCAACGATAATGCCAACCACTTCATTCCCGTTCCCCTAGAACGCCAGCAACCCCAGTTGGGACATGCACCCTTCGCTCAGCCTGTGGGGCATGGCCGTGAAGAGCCCCGGGATCATGCTCTGGGTGACTTCGAACCATACCCTACGTATACCACTGAAGGACCAGCGTTTAATGGTATGCCACAGCCCAATGCCATGGGAGCTCCTCAACATCGCCCGCTACAACCTCTGCACTTCTCGGTGGGGAGGCTGCCTCCGGCCATGGAAGAAAGGGAGAAGTTGGATCTCCTAGAGGAGAGGTTGAGGGCCATTGAAGGGATCAGTGAGAATTCGTTTGCCAACATGGCAGAGTTATGCTTATTGCCTAACATTGTCATCCCTCCGAAGTTCAAGGTGTCGGATTTCAATAAGTACAAGGGGACTACCTACCCCAAGAACCATTTGAAAATGTATTGCCGAAAGATGGGGGCATACTCTAGAGATGAGAAACTCTTGATGCACTTCTTCCAAGAAAGCTTGGCCGGGGCGACGGTTACTTGGTATACTAACTTGGAAGCTTCTCGAATCAGCTCTTGGAAGGATTTTATGGATACCTTCATTAGGCAGTATCAATATAATATCGCCATGGCTTTTGATAGAACCCAATTACAAAATATGAGCAAGAAGGAGCATGAGTCCTTCAAAGAGTTTACCAAGAGGTGGAGGGACCTGGCAGCACAAGTAGCACCCCCCATGATGGAAAAAGAAATGATAACAATGATAGTAGACACACTGCCAGTGTTCTACTATGATAAGATGGTAGGTTATATGCCTTCTAGTTTCACAAATTTGGTATTTGAGGGCGAGAGGATTGAGGTAGGCTTGAGAAGGGGAAAGTTCGATTATGCCGCTTCCACAAGCACAAACAATAGGAGGTTCAGAGCGAGTGGAGCCAAGAAGAATGAGGGAGACACCCATGCTGTCACTTTAGCTCCCACATAGCCTAAATCCCAACAAAACCCTCACAACCCCACTTACCAATATTCCTCGCACCAACCAAGTTATTTGGCTAATGTCGGAAACCCTCCCAATCCAACGCCCGTCCAACAAAGGGTGCCCACTCAACCACAAAGGCTTCCTACACAAAACTCGTTTCCCGCACAATCTCGCCCCGCCAGCAACACCAATCCCAGCGTAAATACCAATCTGGGAAGGAATTTTCCAGTAAAGAAACTTGTGGAATTCACCCCGATATCCATGCCATATGCTGACCTACTACCATTCTTGATCACCAACCAGATGGCTATAGTGAACCCTGGGAAGATCTACCAATCTCTCTTCCCTCACTGGTACAACCCCAATGCAACCTATGGCTATCATGGGGGTGTCCCGGGGCATTCAATAGAGCAATGTGTGGCCTTCAAACACAAGGTACAGAGTTTGATTGACGCGGGGTGGCTGACATTTCAAGAGGACATCCCGAATGTAAGGATGAATCCTCTCGCCAGTCATGGAGGCCTAACAGTTAACGCAGTGGAAGAAAGGGAGCCTCAGGGGTCGAAGCGTATAGAAGACAAGTTAACCTCTAGGAGGTTCATATTGGAAGCATTGTGCGAAGCGGGCATGATCTGCCTTGACGGGGACAAGGGAGATTCTTGTTTGATACAACTGGGGGCATCACACGACATGGAGACATGCCCAACGGCGGAGGGGTTGCTATAAGGAATGATGGAAAAAAACCTAATTGAAGTTTGTAGCGCAAGAAAGGGGGAAGGAGATGTGTGCATGCAGTCGGTCGATAAGAGCCCGAGCAAACCCAAGCCATTGGTGATCCACTTCACTAGGGATGTTGCCACACAAAAGCCTCGAGGTTTCCAGCCTGCCCCTTTCCCTTTCATAAGTGACAAGGTGGTGCCATGGAGGTATGCCACACAGGGACCCGATGGAAGGAAAGACGCGTCCGTCGTGCACGTTAAAGATGATCTATCCTCCGCTAAGGTCACAAACATCTCTGGCACAACAACATGACTAGTAGCGGGCAGATCTTCGCAGCACCCGAGCCATCGGTGCGATCCAAAGACCTAAAAAGGAAAGCGAAGGCAGATCTAGTAGAGAGCGATAAGGCGAATGATGAGATCCCGACTGGAAGGTTTGCCAAGGAAGAGGATGACTTCAGCAAAAAGGGAATATCCGCTGAAAAAGCAACCGAATTCCTGAGAATCTTCCAACAGAGTGAGTTCAAGGTGATTGAACAACTAAATAAAACCCCAACTAGGATCAACAACATCACGGTCAACAACTACCTCACATTCACCGATGAGGAAATACCCATCAAAGGCAGGGGACATAACAAGTCCTTGCACGTATCTGTCAAATGTTTGGACCACATAGTGGCCAAAGTGCTCTTTGATAATGGCTCTTCCCTCAATGTCATGCCCAAGGCTACTTTGGACAAGCTTCCTTTTAATGCATCACACCTAAGGCCAAGCTCCATGGTAGTGCGGGCTTTCGATGGCAACTGTCGGGACGTAAGAGGGGAGATCGACATAAATCCTGCCTTCATTCATCACTATCATTGTTGATAGTGGATCTTGTTCTTTCGACGACGGCCAAACTTGTTCTTTCATTGTGGATAGTGGATCTTGTTGCAATTGTTGTAGCACAAGATTAGTTTCCAAGTTTAACCTCACTATCATTCCCCACCCAAAACCTTATAAACTTCAAAGTTCAGACTTCTTTAGAGGCACTAAATTTCATGCTCTTATCTTCCTCTCCCTTCATTCATCTTCTTCTACCTTCAAGCTCTTATCCATGGCTTCCTATGGTGGTGAGCTTCTTCTAGACTCATCTTCTACTTGAAGTGACGTCTCCATTCATCTTTCTCCTTCTCCATTCCGCTGCAATCTGACCTCAAGAAGCAAAGGAATCCATTGATGAAGAAGATCCAAGGCCTACAAGCTCCACATGGAGCTAAATTAGAAGTGAAGCCACACCAAGAAGAAATAGAGATTGTAAACTTAGGTGTTGGTGAAGAAAGAAAGGAGGTTAAGGTTAGCATGGGCATGTCCATCAACGTTCGAGATGAATTAGTAGCTCTACTGCAAGACTACCAAGACATCTTCGCTTGGTCATACCAAGATATGCCCGGCTTGAGTCCTGACATCGTACAGCATAGATTACCTCTGAATCCTGAGTGTTCCCCGGTAAAGCAAAAGCTGAGGAGGATGAAGCTCGAGATGTCCTTGAAGATAAAAGAAGAGGTGAGAAAACAATTTGACGCTGGCTTCTTGGCCGTTGCTCGATACCCGGAATGGGTCACCAACATCGTACCAGTCCCTAAGAAGGATAGGAAGGTGCGAATGTGCATGGACTATCAGGATCTAAATCGAGCCAGTCCCAAGGATAACTTTCATTTGCTGCACATCGATATCCTCATAGATATCACAACCAATTTTGCCTTGTTTTCTTTCATGGATGGGTTCTCGGGCTATAATCAAATAAAGATGGTACCAGAGGACATGGAGAAGATGACCTTTGTCACCCTGTGGGGAACTTTCTGCTATAAAGTGATATCCTTTGAGCACAAGAACGCTGGGGTAACTTACCAGTGGGCTATGGTAGCATTATTCAATGACATGATGCACATAGAGATTGAGGTCTACGTGGATGATATGATTGCCAAGTCAAAGACCGAGGAGGAACACCTTGTCAACTTACGAAAGTTGTTCAAGAGACTGCGTAAGTACCGATTAAGGTTGAATCCAGCAATGTGCACTTTTGGGGTCAAGTCAGGAAAGTTGCTTGGTTTTATCATAAGCCAAAAAGGGATAGAGGTGGACCCAGAAAAAGTGAAGGCCATCCTCGAAATGCCCGAGCCACGCACCAAGAAGAAGGTCCGAGGTTTCCTAGGACGGTTGAACTACATAGCGAGGTTCATATCATAGCTGACCGCCACTTGCGAGCCTCTCTTCAAGCTATTGCGTAAGAACCAATCTGTCCAATGGGACAACAACAGCCAAGTGGCATTCGAAAGGATTAAGCAGTGTCTCATGAATCCTCCTGTGCTTGTGCCACCGATGGCTGGAAGACCTCTTATCCTGTATATGACTGTGTTGGATGAGTTGATGGGATGTGTGTTGAGACAACATGACGAGTCCGGAAAAAGGGAGCAGGTCGTCTATGATGGAAGCTTGCTTGTGGGGCTTCTATGGAGGCTGGATCTTTGAGCTTCAATGAGGTCCTTTAATGGTGATTTTCCACCATGGAGATGCAGCGGAAGACAAAGGAGAAGAGGTGAGAGGAGGCACCATCCACTAGGGAATAAGCCATGGAAGAAGGAGCTTCACCACCAAGATGAGCCTTGGATAAGAAGCTTGGAAGGATGCTTCAATGGAGGAAAAGAAAGAGGGAGAGAAAGAGAGAGGGGGGAGCACGAAATTGAAGGAAAAAAAGGGAGAGAAGTTGAACTTTGAGTTGTGTCTCACAAGACTCTCATTCATCAAAGTTACAACAAGTGTTACACATGCTTCTATTTATATACTAGGTAGCTTCCTTGAGAAGCTTTCTTGAGAAAAATTCCTTGAGAAGCTTCTTTGAGAAAACATCCTTGAGAAGCTAGAGCTTAGCTACACACACCCCTCTCATAACTAAGCTCACCTCCTTGAGAAACTTCCTTAAGAAGATTCCTAAAGAAGCTAGAGCTTAGCTACACATACCTCTCTAATAGCTAAGCTCACCTCCTTGAGATGAGAAGCTAGAGCTTAGCTATACACACCCTATAATAGCTAAGCTCACCCCCATGACAAAAAACATGAAAATACAAAAAAAAGTCCTTACTACAAAGACTACTCAAAATGCCTCGAAATACAAGGCTAAAACCCTATACTACTAGAATGGCCAAAATACAAGGCCCAAACGAAGGAAAAACCTATTCTAATATTTACAAAGATAAGCGGGCTCATACTTAGCCCATGGGCTCAAAATATACCTTAAGGCTCATGAGAACCCTAGGGCCTTCCCTTGGATCTCTAGCCCAATCTACTTGAAGTCTTCTACCCAATGCCCTGGCGGGATAGGATTGCATTAGTCTATTACTTAAGCAAGAAGTTCATGGCGTGTGAAATAAACTACTCTTTGCTCGAAAGGACATGTTGTGCCCTGGTGTGGGCAGCCCACCATCTAAGGCAATACATGTTGAACTACACCACTTGGTTGGTGTCCAAAATGGACCTAGTCAAGTACATCTTTGAAAAACCCGCTCTCACCAGACGGATTGCTCGGTGGCAGGTTCAACTGTCGGAATTTGACATTGTTTATGTCACTCAAAAGGCGATAAAGGGGAGTGCCTTAGCAGATTACCTAGCCCAACAGCCCATCAACGACTACCAGCCTATGCATCCAGAATTCCCGAACGAGGACATCATGACCTTGTTCGAGGAGGAAGTAGAGGATGAAGATAGGGACAAATGAATTGTGTGGTTTGACGGTGCATCTAACGCACTAGACTATGGAGTTAGGGCAGTTTTGGTTTCCTTCGATGAGCAATATATACCTTTCATTACTATGTTGGGTTTTGATTGCACCAACAACATAGCTGAGTACGAGGCGTGCGCCCTTGGGATCCAAGCGGCAATTGACTTCAAGGTCAAGTTGCTCAACGTATATGGGGACTCAGCCTTGGTAATCCACCAGTTGAGAGGAGAATGGGAGACTAGGGATCATAAGTTGGTACCCTACCAAGCCTACATCATAAAATTGATAGAATTCTTCGATGACATATCCTTTCACCACATTCCTAGAGAGGAGAATCAGATGGCCAATGCCCTCGCCACTTTAGCATCCATGTTCCAACTTACCCTGCATGGGGATTTTCCGTACATCGAATTTAGATGTCGCGGCAAGCCTGCACATTGTTGCTTGATAGAAGAAGATCAAGTTGGTAAACCTTGGTACTTCAATATCAAACGGTACATCAAAGACAAGGAATACCCACGAGAGGCCTCTGACAACGACAAGAGAATGTTGCGAAGGTTGGCAGCCGACTTTTTCCAAAGTGGGAATATCCTATACAAGAGGAACCATGATATGGTTTTGCTTCGATGTGTGGATACCAGAGAGGCTAAGCAAATGCTGGTAGAAGTGCATGAGGGATCCTTTGCAACACATGCCAAAGAACATGCCATGGCCCAGAAGATTCTGAGAGCAGGGTATTACTAGCTCACTATGGAAAATGATTGTTACATCCATGTGAGGAAGTGCCACAAGTGCCAGGCCTTTGCCGATAATGTCAATGCTCCGCCCATACCTTTGAGCATCTTGACAGCTCCTTGGTCGTTCTCTATGTGGGGTATAGACGTGATTGGAGTTATTGAACCCAAAGCTTTGAATAGACATCACTTCATTTTGGTCGCCATTTACTACTTCACCAAATGGGTCAAACGGCTTCGTACGCTAGTGTGACTAGGAGTGTGGTGGTTAGATTCATCAAGAAAGAGATAATTTGCCGATATGGGTTGCCCAGGAAGATTATCACCAATAATGCCACCAATCTGAACAATAAAATGATGAAGGAAATGTGTGAGGATTTCAAGATCCAACACCATAATTCTATGCCTTACAGGCCCAAGATGAATGGGACAGTTGAGGCTTCTAATAAGAATATCAAGAAAATAGTTCAGAAGATGACCATGTCATACAAGGATTGGCACGATATGCTCTCCTTCGCACTACATGGTTATCGAACTTCGGTGCGCCGCACATCGACTGGGGCAAACCTTTTCTCTTTGGTATACGGGATGGAGGTTGTGCTCCCGTTTGAGGTAGAGGTTCCTTCTTTGAGAATTCTAGCCGAATCGGGGTTGGAAGAATTGAAATGGGCCTATACTCACTTTGATCAGTTGAAAGGCAGCCTAGTATCTCTAATTTTGCTTTTTAAAATTCCTGCTTTTACTTATTTGTTTTCTTGAATTATATCTTGAATTCACCTAAGTTTATATGCAACTATAGGATGTTAGGAAAAATATATACATAACCATGAACAAACAATTTTTTTTTTTTTTTTTGCAAAGGCTGGTGCAAAAGAAAAATAATTAATTTAGCTCGCCTGGGCGAGCATGTCTGATGCTGGTTTTAAAAAAGGGGGGTCAAGCCATTCTTCACCCCATTTCTTGCCCAAAATTCAAAAATCACCAAGTGCTTACGGGAGTGCTCGAATCCAGCAACCCCAAGCCTCCATTTATGCATTTTTGCTTTCATTTTTGCATTCTCGTTCATCTCCTACAAGGAAGTACCACCTCCCTTTGAATCCATGCTTTGATTGTTTGGTTGGGGGGTTGTAAGGGATGGCCCTAGGCCTACCTTGGATTCCATTATGAATTGGCATGTCATATTATTCACATTCCTCATTTTTTCATGCTTGAACATGCGCCCACCAACCGTTCGGTGAAATGCTTCAATGACCATTGCATGTGTTATTGTGAAATTTGAATTGTGTAGTGAGCTTTGTGCATGCATGGCTGTCATTTGGAAGATGTGGACAGCCTAGGTTGTTAGATTAAGATGACAAAAGCATGAGTTAGGCATAGAAATCTAAACTTTGTCTTGGATGCAAAAATGTATGAATTACATGAATATGTGAGAGTGGTTGGTTAGACTTAGACTAATGTTTGAGCTTGCAACACTTGATAGGCACCTTGCATCTAGGTAGCTAAAATGCTTTTCAAAAAATGTATATCATAAAATAACATATGCACCGATGTATGATTGTTTTCTAATTGCACAGTGACACTTACATTTGGTGGAAAGAAATATACACCATTCAAATTTGTTTGGCTTTTGTTGTGTTTAAGATAAATGAAATGATGGTTGGCATTTCATGCAAACTAACTTTGTGAACGTGTCCTCACAGGAAATGGCTCCAAAGAAGCTTCTAGCTAAGAGAGCAAGGAAAGATGACACTGGAGAAGGATCTAGTGTGGCCCCACAAGTGGATGTGGAGTTCGACAGACATCGGTTCTGAAGTGAGGAACACCAGCGCCGTTTTGAGGCAATCAAGGGCTGGTCTTTCCTCAAGGAGAGGCAGGTCTAGTTGAGGGAAGGGGAATATGTTGAATTCCAGGAGGAAATTGCCAGGAGGCAGTGGACTCAACTTGTGACACCCATGGCTAAGTATGATCCAAAGATAGTCATGGAGTTCTACGCCAATGCATGGCCCACGGAGGAGGGAGTTAGGGAGAAGCGCTCCTGGGTGCGGGGCCTATGGATCCCCTTTGATGAAGATGTCATTAATCAGTTCTTGGGGCATCCATTGGTCCTAAAGGAGGGCCAATGTTGCGAATTCAGTCAGAGGAGGAGCCAGGCCTCGGGGTTTAATGAAGAGGCCATCGGTCAACTGCTATGTGTTCTAGGACAGGACTTTGCACGAAGTGTGATGGGGAGATGGGGGCGGATCATGCGCACTAGTATAACCACCTTGATAGAGATCTAGATGACATTGCTGCTCAATGACATCCTCCCTAGCGATCATAATTCTAATCTTCCCCTACCGAAGTGCCAGCTGGTCTATGCCATCTTGACCCAGGTGAGGGTTCATGTGGCCCAGTTGATCTCAGATGCCATTTATCAATTTGCAGGGATCATGCCTCCCAGAAACCCAGTGGACCCGGAGAAGTCCAACAGGGCACTAGGATTTCCAGCCTTGATCACGGGCTTTGCCAGTTTTATGGGGTGCCGGTGAATCCCACAAAGCTTATCTGGCCTCCCATTAACAGGGCCTTTATAGAAAAATATTGTATGCCAAGGCAGGCACAAATGCAAGGTCTGGCACGGCAGCAGCAGGAGGGGGACCAACAGCAGCCAAATGCAGATGCACCACCACCACCTCTGTGGCAGCCACAATCTCTGGAGTCCATCTCTTCTCACCTGTAGAGGATGGAGCTCCAAATACACACATATATGCAGCGTGTGACCGACCAGCAGGTGGCTAATCATAAGGGTCAGGTGCAGCTGAATGAGAGCTTCTACCGATGCACCTGCATCAGCAGAGCCAGGACCCCAGCCCTTTCCCGTGGCATACCCCCGAGCAGTTCGGGGCCACCGTTGCATGGCCTGGAGATAGGCCCAATTTTTAGACAGGGGCAGGACCCACAGAGACCCTCGGAGATGAAGATGGAGCACAGGAGGATGATGATATGGCTGATGTAACGGAATACTTTGAGGAGGTAGAGTCGCTTGGTCGGGATCGCCTAAAAATTGTGAACTCGTCTTTATTTTGTTTTTACCGCTTTCGGATTTTGTTTGTTATCTCATTGTGATAAAACTGGACTTTATGTCATCACTTTCAGTTTTTTGTTTGTTACCTCATTGTCATAAAACTGGACTTATGTTATCACTTTCAGTTTTTGTTTGTTATCTCATTATGATGAAACTTTATCGCTTCTAGCATGTTGTCATACTATTGCATTGTGATCATTTGTCTAAAGCAATAAAACTAAGCAAAAAAAAATATAGGGTCTTGTGTATGGTTTCTTTTCATTCACACGCCTTTTGTTCCTTTGATAAGTGTAATCTTGGGTAAAAACTTTGCCCAGGTTACAAACTTTTTCTAAAAATAAAACTAAAAGAAAAACTAAAAACCAACATGCTTGTGAAAAAAGAAATGATCGCCAATTTTCTTTGGAAAATTCACAGATCAAAACACAGTTTTTGAAAAAAAGAAATGTACACCTAGAGGGTGAACGCAATGGAAGATTTTCCCGAATGCCAAATGGACTCGGATGTTTGTATGACTTGATAAAAAGAGCAATCTTTGAAACACTAGTTTGATTTGAATGAGAAACAAACCCTAGGCCTTAATATTTGCATGCCCACTATAGAAGCAAGCTTCATGATGATGAATCAAGTTGATTCAAGTAGTTTTGATGATGACTAAGATGATGACAAAAAGCCCAAAGAATGATTTCAAGATTCAAGAGAAGAAGAATTCAAGATTCAAGAGAAGAAATCAAGAAGACTTCACAAGGGAAGTATTGAAAAGATTTTTCAAAAAACAAACATAGCACAGTTTTGTTTTTCAAAAGAGTTTTTCTCAAAATTTTCAAAGTTACCAGAGTTTTTACTCTCTAGTAATCGATTACCAGTTTCCTGTAATCGATTACCAGTGGCAAAGTTTGATTTCAAAAGTTTTTAACTGAATTTGCAACATTCCAATTGTTTTTTAAATGGTGTAATCAATTACAATATATTGGTAATCGATTACCATTGTATTTGAACGTTGAAATTCAAATTCAATTGTGAAGAGTCACATCTTTTCATAGAATGCTTTGTGTAATCGATTACATGGTTTTGGTAATCGATTACCAGTGACAAGTTCTGAATAAAAATCAAGAGATGTAACTCTTCCAATGGTTTTCAGGTTTTTTTCAAGGTTATAACTCTTCCAATGGTTTTCTTGACCAGACATGAAGAGTCTATAAAAGCAAGACCTTGACTTGCATTTTAATAACTTTTTTTAACAATTCTTTAGAACAACTTTTGAGAAACCTTTGCTACTTATTCTTCTTCTTCTTCCTTTGCCAAAAGCTTTCTGAGTTTTATGGTTTCCAAACTTTGTTCTTTCATAGAAAACAAAAGTGTGCTATTCATCTTTTTCATTCTCTTCTCCCTTTGCCAAAAAGAATTCGCCAAGGACTAACCGCCTTAATTCTTTTTGTGTCTCTCTTCTCCCTTTTCCAAAAGAACAAAGGACTAACTGCCTGAATTCTTTTGTGTCTCCCTTCTCCCTTTTCAAAGAATTCAAAACGACACAGTCTGAGAATTCTTTTGATTCTTCCCTTTCCCTTAAACAAAAGATTTCAAAGGACTAACCGCTTGAGATATCTTTTGTTTCCCCTTCACAAAGTTTCAAAGGACTAACCGCCTGAGAACTTTGTCTTAACACATTGAATGGTACATCCTTTGTGATACAAGTAGAGGGTACATCTACTTGGGTTATTGTAACTGAGAACAAGAGAGGGTACATCTCTTGTGGATCAGTTCAAGTGGAGGGTACATCCACTTGGTTGTTCAAAGAGAACAAGAAAGGGTACATCCCTTGTGGATCTTTGCTTGTAAAGGTTTTTACAAGGTTGAAAAGAAATCTCAAGGACCGCAGGTCGCTTGGGAACTGGATGTAGGCACGGGTTGTTGCCGAACCAGTATAAAACTCTTGTGTTTGTCTTCTTCTTTCCTACACTCTTTAATTTCCGCTGTGCACTTGAATTATCGCTTTTACTTTTGGTTAAGTTTCAATTATTGTTCTTTACTTTCTTAACTTTGTAGTAAAAGCCTAATTAAATCTAGTAACATTAAGAAGGTCAGATTTTTAATTAGTCAAGGTACATTAATAATTAATTCAACCCCCCCTTCTTAATTATTCTGAGGCCACTTGATCTAACAGCCATAAAGCCTTATGTTTGAGTGTCCACATGGATGTGTGCTGTGATTAAATTTTGCATGAATTTCTAATCATCATGATATGCGTTTCATGGAAATGATTTAGGCATTCCTTCATTTCTGAGCCATTTGCTAAATAGACATCCTGACATAAAATCATGTCCCTCCATTTGTAGGCCTTCTGAGCCATTTCCTACACAAATATCCCGACATAAATCATGTCCCGCCATCTGTAGGCCTTTTGAGCCAAACGTCAACTTTTGACCCTAACTTTGACCTAGGATGGAGATTTCCAACCTTACCCTAGGAAGAGAGAACAGGAGGATCTTCCAAGAGAAGCTTCTCTTACATGGGGTTAGAGATGTTCATCAAAAGAAAAGAAAAAGAGAAAAAGAGAAAGAAAAGAATCAATCAATCAAAGATTGAAGAAAAGAAAAAGAAAATAAAAACAAAGAAAAAAGAGTTATTTGGACTAGACAATATTTGCACAATGTGTAGAATTGTCAAAAGAGAAATATAAAAGAAGAGCAATAATAACTTGGTTAAAACCTGAGGGGTGTGACAAGAGATCACCTTTTTAGTTACAAACCAAACCTTTGTGTCCGCTCTTGTTTCGTGCCAAACAAAAGAGAAAAGCAAACAGAAACGGAAAAGGCCCGAACAACCAAAGCCAAATTTCCTACCAAAAATCCAACCTCACAAAGTCCTATTGATCCATGATGATTGTGCATATTATCTTTGATTTGATAGGAATGACTTGCAAAGTCCATCTATGACATATTTGTGGTTTGGAGTTAGGATGAAACAATTGTCTGTGTGAGACTTTATACACCTCGAGCAGTTTTCCTCTATTCGGTTAGACCCAGTGTTTCTTCTAATGCTCTTTTAGAAACGAAATGCTAATGTCTTAAATCTCATTTTTGGTTATGAGAAATTCTATCTACATGCTTTCATTCCCAAGTAGTCACATTGTTTTTCTTAAAAAACATATGTTGTTCTGATCGGTTTGGGGGTGTGTTTCTTTAATAAGCGTGTTCACATTTTAAGTGAAAGATTTTCATAGACTTCAAGGTCTTTTGTCAAGACTATCATAGTCTTCTTTACTTTTCAAAGACTATCATAGTCTGTTGTCTTGCAGAGACAATCAAGGTCATCTACTCCTTTACTTTTGAAAGACCATCAGAGTCTTTTGTCTTGCGGAGACTATCAATGTCATCCGCCTTTACTCTTCAAAGACTATCATAGTATGTTATCTTGCAAAGACAATCAAGGTCATCTGCTCATTTACTTTTCAAAGACCATCAAAGTCTTTTGTCTTTCGGAGACTATCAATGTCATCCGCCTTTACTTTTCAAAGACTATCATAGTCTGTTGTCTTGCAGAGACAATCAAGGTCATCTTCTCCTTTACTTTTCAAAGACCATCAGAGTCTTTTGTCTTGCGGAGACTACCAATGTTGTTCATCTTTACTTTTCAAAGACTACCTTAGTCTGTTGTCTTGCAGAGACAATCAAGGTCATCTGCTCCTTTACTTTTCAAAGACCATCGGAGTCTTTTGTCTTGCGGAGACTATCAATGTCATCTGCCTTTACTTTTCAAAGACTATCATGGTCTGTTGTCTTGCAGAGACAATCAAGGTCATCTACTCCTTTACTTTTCAAAGAACATCAGAGTCTTTTGTCTTGCAAAGACTACCAATGTTATCCGCCTTTTCTTTTCAAGACTATCATAATCTGTTGTCTTGCAGAGACAATCAAGGTCATCTACTCTTTCACTTTTCAAAGACCATCAGAGTCTTTTGTCTTGCAGGGTCATCTACTTCTTTACATTTTAAAGACTTCAATGTCTTTTGTCGAGACTATCATAGTCTTCCTTACATTCCAAAGACTTCAATATCTTTTGTCAAGACTATCACAGTCTTCTTTACTTTTCCAAGACTATCAAAGTCTGTTGTCTTGCAGAGACTATCAATATCTTCTGCTCTTTGCACTTTCAAAAACTATCAGAGTCTTTTGTCGAGACTTCAATGTCTACTTTGCATTTCAAAACTCCAAGGTCTTCTACTCCTTTACTTTTCAAAGAACATCAGAGTCTTTTGTCTTGCAGAGACTACCAATGTTATCCGCCTTTTCTTTTCAAGACTATCATAATCTGTTGTCTTGCAGAGACAATCAAGGTCATCTACTCTTTCACTTTTCAAAGACCATCAGAGTCTTTTGTCTTGCAGGGTCATCTACTTCTTTACATTTTAAAGACTTCAATGTCTTTTGTCGAGACTATCATAGTCTTCCTTACATTCCAAAGACTTCAATATCTTTTGTCAAGACTATCACAGTCTTCTTTACTTTTCCAAGACTATCAAAGTCTGTTGTCTTGCAGAGACTATCAATATCTTCTGCTCTTTGCACTTTCAAAAACTATCAGAGTCTTTTGTCGAGACTTCAATGTCTACTTTGCATTTCAAAACTCCAAGGTCTTTTGTTTGATGTACCTAATACCTCTTACATTCTTTCTTTTGACAGGTTTCTCTGCTTGGATTTTGCACTAGTAATTGGTCAGATGGCAAGATCGCCAGGATGAAATTAGTGTCCTTATCTTTACTTACCTTTTCATTTTCAATAAAAACATAAGTAAAGATGGGCAACTGCCAAATCCTAATTTCGTCCGGGGATGATCATTTGCTAACATTTCAATTCTTGCCAGCCGAATTGAGCTGCTTGACACCAGTTGTCGTGCAATCCGAAAGGTTTTTCAATGTTTTGGAAAAGAATATGGAAAATACCCAAAAGGGAGGGCAAAAGGGTCATTTAGAGGCTTTTTTAGACCCTTGGCTCCCCAAGGCTAGCCTCTAGCTCGCTTGGGCCCCTAGAAGACTTAGGGGTGAAGTAACCAGCTCGCCTGGGCGAGCTGAGCTCACCTGGCGAGCAAGGTTACTTTAGGTTGAAGCAACAGGTCGCCTAGGCGAGCTGCTGATCAACCTTCTCCCATTTCCTATAAATAGGCGTGAGGCAGCTAAAGAAAAGGGTTCAGACTTTCAACATTGAATGGATTTAGTGAAATTAAGGAGGAAAAGGAGAAAGAAGAAAAAAATGAGACCAAGGCGTTTCCGAATCGCATCCATGATCGATTCCTACATCATTCTTCGATCGTTTTTCGTTCATCAACCGATTAGTTTTTATTTTAAATTTTTGAATTCACTCTATGCACCCTTAGGGGTCCCCTTTGTTGCTTTCCTCATCTTCATCTTATTCTTCTACCATCATTGATCTAATTTCTTTGTGTAAAGCAAGTTTCCACTGATCCTTTGTGTCGTAATCTCATTTTATTATTGTAAAAGCGAGTTTCAACCGATCGTTTGTGCCGAATCTCATTTTATCATTATAAATTAAAGTTTCAACCGATCATTTACTTCCCAAGTCGTCTTTTAATGAGATTGAAAGTAAATAAGTAAAACCAAAGTTAAAATCAACACATGACCAATCTTTTATCCACAAAATTCGCTTGAATCCATTCAAGGTCCAACACCTTAACGGTCTCTTTTACTTTTATTGGTTAAAATGAACCTTTCAAAACTTTAAAATCAGCTCTATGCGCAACTTTCTTGTTTTAAAAGAACTATGTAGGTCTGAGTTCCTCATTGCACTTGAGGATATGTTGGAGCAAGGCCACGCTCTTGTCGACCCCAAAAGATAAAAAAACATAAAAAAGGGAAAATAAACAAATATTGAAGTCATGATTTTGCACACTTGATTAAAGGTTTTTGTCCCTTGTGACGGACGTGTGGGGTGCTAATACCTTCCCCGCATGTAAACAACTCCCGAACCCCCTCTCCTAAAATTCCCAGACCCCTTTTTGGTTTTTCTAACATTTTCCTCGAATAAACATTGGTGGCGACTCCCGTGCATTTTCCTTTCTTGGAAGCCGCTCCCTTGAGTCTCGTGTCGCCCTTCCGTCGAAGGGTAGGTTGCGACAATAATTATTTTCATAAGTCTATCCATATTTTCTTAAGATATTGTCTAGCAGAAAATCACAGTGATCTTGTACACTGACATTTGTAAATAGGAAAAAAAAAGCTAGTTCTTTGACATTTAGGAGAAGGGTGGTAAATCCTCACAGACTAATTTCATCTTACTAGTATTTATAGATAATTATTTTCATAAGTCTATCCATATTTTGTTAAGATATTATCAAGCAGAAAATCATAGTGATCTTGTGCCCGAATATAGGGAAAAAAAAGGTTCTTTGACATTTGGGAGAAGGGTGGTAAATCCTAGAAGTGGGCAAAGCACAAACTAATTTCATCTTACTAACATCAGTTGGTTGTGAGACCAAAATGTAAGATAGTCCTAGCTCAACATGCTTTAGATGTTCAAGTAACCTTATCAATTTAGGTTCTGATAAACACTTAGAAACTCAAATTGTTCCAAATTGGTAATAAACTACTTTTCATGTCCATAGGCTTCCAAATTTGAAAGCATTATGCAAATATAATTTTGTTGTGATTATGATGCATGCATACTCCTAAAGTAAAATAACATCTTACTGGCATTAACTATGCATTTGTAATTAATAAATTACTACTATAATTAGGAGGATTTGATTGTGCACAAATTTATTCCTAATTTGGAATAGTCTCATTAGAATTTATATATTTGTATCAATCTATGTGATTTTCTGAACAATGGAAAATAATTTTCTGATTTTTACCCTTTCAACTTTCTAGCTCAACTAAAAGGTCCAAAACCCAATATTCATAGAAACAAAGATAGGTAATTGGGTTTTATCTAGAGTAACGGAGAGAATACTACTAAACTTACTGTAAATAACGAGTTATACTAATTACTAATTAGTGTAATAAACTAGTTTTCATCTTTTAATTATTAACATAAGTACTACTACTATATGATAACACGAAGAGCATTGCAATAATTAGAAAAGGGAGAAAATGATAGAGTGTGTGAAAGAAAACCTATGATACTCCACGGGGATGTTGCCAGTCAGTTTTTCAGATTGTGATTTTCTTGATTGCTTCAATTGGAAGCACGAAATGCTTTAATTGGAGAAAATGATAGAGTCCATGAATTCCAATGAAACAAATCTGCCGAAAAGGGACCCATAACATTAGAACATGCATCACTTATTAGCATATACAAACAAATGCACCTTCTTACCTCTATTTTGACTCCAACTTCTGAAGCAATTCCTATGGTACTTCTTGCCACAACTTTTGCACAATAGCATCTTCTGAACTTTCTCACTTCCTTCCATTTCTCCACACTTGCAAATTCGACTATAGCTTCTATTGGCTTGACCTTGCTCCTCTCCAGTAACATTTCCTGGAGTATTCTACTTAAACAAGCCACACAACTAAAATCACTTAAAATACACCCAATGTAGCACTACATAGACAAAACAACAATAATAATAATCAAAACTCAATATCATGTAGATGCCAAAAACAATAACAATCCCTACAGTGACTGACTCCTCTAGCTTGTCTTTCAAGCCATGCATTCAACATCAAAATTTCATTAGTAATGAGCTAAAACCAACAATTAAGATGAATCCAAACACACATCATTGATAGAGGAAAATTTCCTTACCTGGTTCCGGTGTTACCTAATTCGACTAGAAAAATGCTATTTCGGAGAGAGGAGATAGGGAAATGGGAATGAATAAATAGAACTAATTAATGAGGCATTATGATAGATTTGAATCGAATATTGAAGAATAGCTACAAATAAGAAAAACGAGATTTCCATGAGCACTGAGCATGTTGAAAGACGAAAGAAGAAGAGTACCTTGCAATAGGTGGTTTCGTCTTCTTCATCGGTCCAACCAGCTTCAGCGTAGAGAGCCTTCAACACCTCATTGTTATTGTAGCGTTTAGTCAAATTGTAGTTCCCTTGTGCCCTAAGGCCGAAGTATATCTTCACTCCAATGCTCTCCTTCTCCTCCAGTTGTTCTCTCTCTCCCTCCATGAAGGTTTCCCCTGATTCGTTTCCACCGATGTTGCTCTGTCCAAAGTCATTCTCACTCCCGCCACTGCCACTCTCTGCACCGTGTAACACCTAATTTAAAACCCACACACGCTAGTAACAACCCTATGCCAATACGAACAATGTCAAGAGGAGGCGAAGGCGACAATAGAACCTTGGGGATGGGGAACTGAATGATGGCATCATTCCTATGTGTGTCGGCGAGGAAATCGTAGAGCCCTGAAACGTCATGAATGAAGGCATTAGGAGTGTCGGGAGCAGCGTGGAGCACGCGCGAAAACCTTGTTATCATTATTCTCCTTCTCCTGCACACTCACTACTTTGGGCCTCTCGATAATGAGTTATGGCTATTATAGTATTTTAAAAAAAAACAATGTTATCTACTCATTTGACAACATTGGTTTTCGAGAAACCAATGTTGTTAGTAATTACTTAACATCATTTATCTCTATTTTTGGTTCCTTTTTTCTTCTTGATTAAAAATATTAAGGAGCCTGTTATCTTATCCTTAATTGATACAAGAAACGAGCTATTCTAGAAAAAATATTGTTGCAACAGTCTTATACCTTGTCCAAGTACTCATCAATGATGCAAGCAGGTTCTATACATATTTGCTCTGCCAACTTATCTCGTCTGTAAACTTCAAAGCACTCTAGCAGCAAATCTAGCTGATCCTTCCCCCTTTAGAACTTATCTTCTCCAATTTCATATGATGCTATCTAAGTTCATTTAAGGTAAAAAAGAAATCTAATGAGTTATCCAAAAACATATATAACGCATGAAAAAAGTAGGCCTTTTGCTTGTGGGTCTTGTAACAGGATACAGATCAGGTCAATTTATGCCTAAACAAATTTTCTAAAGAAAATAAATTGTTTATCAACTAATAATTGATAGAGAATCTAACTACAATAGCAAAACACCAACTTTGCCATTAGTATAAGAGAATTAGAAAAAATAAGAGTTCAACTTCATCTTTACTAGGCTTCGATCATAGAAAAAGTGACCATTGATTTTCGAAAAGGGAATAGAAGAAGAAACTATTGATTTTCAAAATGGTAATAGAGGGTAGTGTTCTTCATGGTTGAGTGATTCGATTACAAAAAAGTACTTGTTTGAAAAGCTCGCTGGAATTGATCCTCTATGGGATTTACATTATACGCAACAAAAGCACTTGAAGTACTAAACAAAATAGGTATTAGTTTAGTAATGGTTGGAGTAGCCAACTCAGATTCAAGAAGAAGTTGCATGAAGAGAGCTTGTGGAAAAGATGTTTTTTGGAATTTTCATTGTGTGAGGAAATTTGATCGCCCACAAGTTTTCAGCTATTGTTCATTTCGTTCATCATTACATAGGACTTGACTTGTATTGTTTTTATAAAGCTATAATTTGTATATTTTTTTTATAAATCAGCGGCAAATATTAAGGTATGTTCAAAACTGAACCAAATCATTTGTAAACCATCAAACTGATCTAAACAAAACCAAAAATCGCTTAAACCAAAAAGTGCAAAACCCAAAAATCTAATAAACCGGATATTTATTGTGGTTAGGTTTGATTTTTGGATCTTGTTATAAAAACCAAACCAAATCAAATAAACCGCATATTATAATTATATAACTTTTATTGTGATAATTAATAATAAGTATTAAATATTTCATTATTTTTTCTTTTCTTTATAACTGAGATGCATATTTTACTTTCATATGTTAAAAAAGAATGTACTAATATTGTTAAAAATAGTATTAAATATCAATTACTATTGTGTTACAAAAATAGTAGGTATTATCATTTTATGTTAATGCTAAATAGAAGTGAAAAATAATAATTTTTAACTAAAATATGATAAAAAAAATTAATAAAAAATTATTTTAAAATAATATAACATAATAATTATGTAAGTTTAGTTGATAGATTTTAAATTACGATAATAGAATAAAAAATAAAAAACTATCAAACCGAATACAATCAAACAACAAAAGTTTGGTTTGGTTTGGTTTAGTTCAAATTTGATGTTATATTCACACACACACACACACACACACACACACACACACACACACACACACACACACACACACACACACACACACACACACACACACACACACACACACACACACACACACTGCTTACTGCTTAGTGTTTGTCAACTTTAAATCCAACCCATATATTATATATATATATATCAACATATGTAATATATATTAGTGAAATTTGACGATCAAAATATTGTCATCAAAGCAGGTTTTGGATGGTGTTAGAATCTCTCATTTAAGTTACAAAACAACAAGCATGGAATATATAATGTCATTCAAAAAAATACAGCAATAGACAATATTTTCATTCACTTTTGATCTATTTAGTCATCTTAGTGGAAGATAACTGTGCAGAAGCAAGTTCTTGAGACAATAACTCATTATCATCTTGCCTTTCAGAACTAAATCTCTTTGCTGGAGGGACAGTGGTTGAATGTTCAGGATCATGGTTAGCAGTGATAGATAAAGATTGTTGTTTAAATAAACATTATCATGTTGAAAACCTCATTCAAATCGTAAACAACCCTTAATTTAAAGTTCTTATAGTGGCCAATACAGTTCTACTAGTTTTGCAAATTTCCTTATTTGCTTGTGATGTATTTTGGTAAAGACACATTTTAGTAAAAATAGTAACTTATCTCAAGTTCTATAGTTCAATGTAGTATTACCTCATTAAAATTAAATTGTTCTTTAATTAAATTTATAAGTTCTGGATCATCAACCATCCTTGATACAAAAAAATTGTTGAACTTAGTGCTATACTTTACCCTAAAGGTTGAAGTACAACAAAGAAAGATATCTCGGTGTTCTGGATATAATCATGGGTCATCTTTGCCAACTTATAAAAAATTTCCACCCAAATTGTAGTTAGTCAAGAGTACATAACGCAACTAAGTAAATGAAAGATGATAGAAGTGATTGGTAAATCTATAATAACATACCTCAATTATCAATTTCCTGAGGTCAATAACTAATAGCCAAATTAGGCAAGTACAATCAGCATCCCAAAACATAAATTTTGCATGATGTTTACCATAGAACACCTTAATCTCAAGCTTATACCTATGGATAGTGCACTCAAAAATTAGAATCAAAATTAGAGGTATTACGTCTAACAGTGGTTACCTATCAAAGACGCAAAAATAAGAAAATAAGGCTGTAAGCACCTTGGAATAGGATTGTCATTGTATGTCCTATACTGGCATGTGAAAGTTGATGTTTCCTCAATTTTTTTGTGATAGTTGTTGCATGTTGGATAGTATCGACCCTCTTTTCCCACTATAAATTTTCTTGTGGTGCCAACAATAACAAAAGTTATGTCCTATTTCAAAAATTATACACAAAGGAACATTTTAGCATGCAATCCAAGATTAATAAAATGGAAATTAATTAGATAATTGCTATAAATAATAGCACTTTTTCAAGCCTATTGAGCTCACAAATATTTTTGACAACAACCTTAAACAGGAATTGCTCTTGGACCGAATATTGTGAGTTTGATTGTGTCATTTGGCTCCATTGTGGCTTTGACTTAATTCTCCATCACTTTTTTGAAGTGAAGCAAAGCTACTCAAAATAGTAGGATGGTTAAATTAAATATCATACAAACAATTGAAATTTGAAATCATAAACAATAAGTAGTAATTAACTGATTTACCTCTTTTGAAGTTTCCAATCCCTGGCATTGCTTCATTGATCAACAATTTTGACCCATACATTGAACTTGATATGGATGTAGGATAGGTCCCTATGATCTAGGCAAATCTATAAATCTCAGAATGCAAATAGATAAATGATGATTACTATGAAAAATGAAGATTAACTTAATGCATTATTTACTAACCCGATGCTTTTGTTACCCTTATTTGTGTCAATATCATAATGATTGGATCATCATTTTGTCTTTGGTTATAGTAATCTAGAAATCTCTGACCATGCTCTTCCCAAAGAGTACATCTAATGATTTCGTCACTACATCATTAACACACACTACTACAAAAAAGGTATTCAAAGATGGTTATTTTACACTTTTCATGACGATTATAAAAAGTCTTTGAATTCACCGTCGTGGTAAGTGTTGACTTTCCACAACGGTTTTAAAACGTCTTAGAATCTCACATTCTACATCAATTTTCTTAGAAACCATCTTCAAATGTTTTTTATTTTAAAAATGTTAAAAAATTGATGATTCTGAGATAGTTCTTCAGAAAATCGACTTAGAAAGTCTACTTTTTAAGATAGTTTGCACAAAACCGTCTTAGAATGTATATTTTCTAAAATAATTTTTTGAAGAACCGTCTTCGAATGTACACTTTCTAAGACAGTTTTCTGAAGAACCAACTTAGAAAGTCTACTTTCTAAGATGGTTTTCTAAAGAACCGTCTTAGAAAATAAATAATTTTTTTTAAAAAAAGGACCAAAATTAATATGTACTTGGTTAAAATGCATGCAAAAAATTAAAGCAAAACTTGATGCATTTCTTCAAGTAAAAAGATGACATTGGAAAAGAAATCATATGCAAAGTTCCAAGGTTGCCAAAATAATATTTAAAAAGTCCCTAAAACACATCAAACAAAAACTATATACAAATTATTGGCTACAGTTTACAAAAAAGAAAAAAGAAATTGCTATATAGTACCTGACTGCAGATATGTAAAAGGGGGTAAATTTTATTAAAATGAATTTATTGGGACTATCATGCAACTTAGCATCAAAAGAAAAAAATCTCATTGATCACCATTGTTCATCTTGATCTCAATAAGTTCCTCAATAGGTTGTCGGCATTTAGGGCATTTATTGAATTGATGTTGAAGAGCATTTGCACACTCATTGCACATACACTGAAAAAATAGAATAGATGTAATATGAGAATAATCAAATTAGAAAATGAAAATATAGTTAATTTTGATAAATTTCTTAACAAGTACCCATAGAAATTAATATATTTGTTGCTACTGTTCACGAAGAAACAAAACCACTAGGTATTCATTTCACCCACTGAATAAATGTGAGTGTTGATATTGTGATCTATGATTTTAAAGAATGTATGTGTGATGACATGACACACCACAAGCTCAAAACCTTGAAAACAAATTAAGAGGGGAAGGCGGGAAAGGAAGAAAAGAAAAATTAAGGTAATAAAAGAATCACAAAACACCCATTTTACCTTTTAGAAAACCTAACAATGATCTTAGCTTAGTTTTCCATGGCAATCTTGTACAAATACAAACTATGATGTATCTGTATAAACCATAACTTCTATTATCCGCATGAACCAATACTTGTGCTAATATCTTAATTTCTTCCTTTAAACTGGTTATTTATTCTATATATAAGTAGATTTGAGATGAAATCTTACCATATGTCGACAAGGTAAAACAGTAGTATCCTTTGGTTCAGTCATGCATATGACACACTCATTCCTAGGGTCATTGTCATCAAAATTAGTTGTGGATGAGTTTCCTATTCCATATAACTCTCTCAACTCATAACGAACACCGTTAATCCACAAAATCTACTTAACCACTTTTATTAGGAATGAACCAGCACCATTACTTTTCTCTAAGATACCTTGAGTTATTTGCATGTGAGGGGATGCATCTAGCAAGGAATCACCAGAAGTTTCATCTTCTAAGGTAGTTTACAAACTTGTTTTAGCACATAAAATCCAGCTTGTTATTATTAAATAATTGCATTTTCCACACATAAAATCCCTCTAAGTTTAGGGGAAAACAAGTAAACTTGTTTCATTAATTAGATGCTATATCCAAAAGGATAAATATAATCTAATTTTTAGGTATCTAACACATGTCATCTATGCTAGCATAGGTTTGTTCAATATTTTGTTGTATCCTTGTATGAGGATCACACTTAGTTCCCATTTGTTTAACTTAGGTTTCAAAATGTGGTTGACATGTATACACCAGGGTAAAGAAAATAGTTTCAATATTAGTCAAACTTGCAAGCAAAGATAAACTGTAGGGGGAGAGATATAGGTACCTCTGGTAACCTGTTTCAGCTCCAGCTTTCAAAATCATGCCTGAGACGAGAAGTTCAGCAAGGGGATCTAGAAACTTCAATCCGAGAATAGACCCTCCTAACATGGAGATGAAAGTCTGTTGTTAGTGAACTTAAGCAAGACCCAAGACATAAATGGATCAAGTATCCAAATTCAAAGCTTGTGCTCCATAGACAATGAACACAACATTAGTAATATTTTAATTTCTTTTGTATGTTCTAATGTTAAACAAAACTGCAACATCTGTCATATGATGAATTCAACTAAAGCAAACAAGTTGTCTACAAAAGTAATTGTTTTGTAATTATATTAATAGCATTATAAACATATATACTTCAAACTTGAAGTTATATTAATCAATCTTCCTTTTTTACTTTGTACTACATACATGTTATAACTTTAATTGATGGATAAATTAGGAGAGTTTGAGTCATAAAGGGGTGTTAGAGAATCTTCATAGGATTTGAAAAAATTAAGCTAAATGCAGAGGTCAAGGAATTAATTAGGTAAAATATTACAAGTGACAAAGGTGATTACATTATATATGAATTACCTGAAGAAGCTACAAGTTTGTTAGTGTTCTTAACAGTCCGATACATCTACAGTGACCAAAAAAAGACAAATAAGATGAAAAAATATAATACAGAGAAATGAATATATATATATATATATATATATATATATATATATATACAATGAAAAACAAAAATGATAGATGGAAAACCTGAATTGTCCATGAGGAAGAAGATTTTGAAGGGAGAATAAAAAAAAAGGGGAGAAAAATAATCAAATCAGATGCTTCGGGTTTGCTTGTTTAATAACCATGAGGTTAATGTTTGGTAAGGTAAGTAATTGATTTTATTATTAAGCAAGGTAAGGTGTGTGAGTCTTATATACCCGACATACAATTGGGGTTAGCATTCCTCGTATATGATTATGATTATCTCATTCAAGACCTATTTTAATAAATACTAATAGAGTAGAAATTGGAAAAAAAAACCCTCTACTTTCAAATTTTAATAATAAAAGCAGAGATTGTGAGCATTTAATAGCTTCGTAAGTGGATAAATGTTCCAAAGCAACTCTCATAAAATTGCACCCACTCAAAAATGGAGTACATCGATAAATAGTAATGTCACAGAGGAAATATAAGTTCATACTAACGAGGACTACTACAAAAAAAAAAAAATGTTAAGATATATAAATCAAAATCAATCATGCAGTTTATCCAAAAAGCTTAGGCCTTTACTATGATTAGTTCCTTAATGCGCACCTTGTCAATTAAGGGAAGAAAAGAAACTTATTTGTCAATATTTATGCAATACATATTTAAAATATAGTCAAGTTGATTGACTAATTAACTTCAACACACACACTAACACACTCTCTTTGCCCCAATATTTTATCTTCCTTACTAAAGGAAATGTTAATAGTTATACCTATAATACAATAAACAATGACAACATGATTCCTAATTCATTAATCACAGTCTATGGAACAATTGTGTACGTTGACAACAGAGTTAGCAATGTTAATGCAAAAAACATAATATTAAAAATATAAACACCTCAGGTAGTTAATGTGATGCATTACTTGTATTTCATGTCTTGACATTTGACACCAATCATAACATGATATCCTATTGTGTTATTGCTTCCAATGACGGTACATCCAGGATGATGGTCAACAACAATAGCACTACTGATGTAGCTCCATGTAGAGCTTGTAGGCCTTGGATCTTCTTCATTAATGGAGTCCTTTACTTCTTGAATTTTAATGGTAGTGGAATGGATAAGAAGAAGAGTTGAGAGGAGATGCCACTTCAAGGAGAAGATGAGTCAAGAAGAAGCTCACCACCATAGGAAGCCATGGATAAGAGCTTGGAGGTAAGAGAAGAAGAATGGAGGGAGAAGGAGAGAGGGAGCACGAAATTTGTGCCTCAAAAGAGGTCTGAACTTTGAAGTGTAATTCTCAAATGATCAAAGTTGAAAAAAATGCACACACATGACCTCTATTTATAGCCTAAGTGTCACACAAAATTGGAGGGAAATTTGAATTTCTATTCAAATTTCACTTGGATTTGAAATTGAATTTGTGGAGCCAAATTTTGGAGCCAAAAATTCACTAATTATGTTTAGTGAATTTTAGTTATGGTTCAGCCCACTAATCCAAGATTAAGTCCAAGATTCTTCACTAAGTGTGCTTAGGTGTCATGAGGCATGTAAAGCATGAAGGACATGCACAAAGTGTGACTATATGATGTGGCAATGGGGTGTAGCAAGCAAATGCTCACCCCCCCCCCCTCTAAAATTTAATTGGATTGGGCTTCTCCCAATTCAATTAAATTTATTTTCCAACACACACATCAAATATTCACTTAGTGCATGTGAAATTACAAAACTATCTCTAATACAAAAACTAGTCTAGGTGCCCTAAAATACAAGGGCTAAAAAATCCTACATTTCTAGGGTACCCTACCTACATTATGGAGCCCTAAATACAAGGCCCAAAAATAATCAAACATTAATCTAATATGTACAAAGATCAGTGGGTTCATACTTAGCCCATTGGCCTGAAATCTGCCCTAAGGCTCATGAGAACCCTAGGGTCTTCTGTTGCATCTCTGGCCTAATCTACTTGGAGTCTTCTATCCAATGCCCTTGTGGGGTAGGATTGCATCAACTACTATTCAAAACAAATACTATTCAGTAGAGCAGAACCTTATGAGAAAACAATGATCTTAAGTCTGAACTTAGAACTCATGTCATCAACATGCTATTGTCCCCTAATTTTGTACTTCCAAAAGCATGGCTTCTGGGATATAGTCCATAACCATTCCCCAGCTTTGCAGAGGAGCTAATAGAACAAAAGGGACCAATCGAAACACCCTAAGAATAAAATGGTTGATGAATGTAGAACATTATTAGCTCCACTTGACAATTGGACTGATATTTATGTGAAGACCGCATCTTAGCATTGCATAATATAATAAGAAATAAAGTGTAATACATATTAGAAATACACATTTAAGTATGAAGAACAGACACCAAGTCAATTTCTTTATATTCAGTCATTGACCATATTTTGATATACAATCAGGTTAGCATTCTTCTTATCTCATTCAAGTCTTATTTTAATAAATACTAATAGATTAGAAATTGGAAAAAATACCTCTACCCTCAAGTTCTGATAATAAAAGTAGAGATAATGAACATTTAATTTATAAACCTAGCTTCATAAGTGGATAATAAAAGCATAGATTGAAGTACTATGCATCCAATTAATTCTTTAACACAACAATATTGGTTTCCTCAGTGCCACCAAAGTTGTTTTTGAGATGAAACTTTCTAATAGAAGCCCAAGAACCAACTCAAGCAACAAGCCTGTTTTTAGGATCCAAGCACAAACTTATGATCTCTTTGCCAACTAAAATTGGGGGAAATCAAATTAGGTCAGAAATTGAAAAAATAGGTTAGAGAAATAGAAATAGAAATTGAGTGAGAATATGAGAGGGATGAACCGATGTAGTAGCCTCTGACAAAGTTGTTGGCAGCATCTTCCTTGTTGGAGATGAGTTGTTCGGGGTGGAAAAGTTGACGATAGGTGTCATAGACTTTGTCGATGACGGTGGATTTGAGATTGACGAAGATGGTGTGCGGGACATGCTTGTTGAATCTGGTGGCCATCGCATTTTTTAAGACATTAGTTTTATGAAACTGTCTTTGATCCCGTGTTGTAGAATAGCATTTTTGTAATAGTGATAATTTATTATTAGTTGATAGGAATATTGTTAAGAAGTTAGAGCGGGAATTTATTTACCAAATATCTTTCATGTCGAGGACAAGTCTCCTTGCTTTTTCTTCAACCAAATTTTGGAAGGTAATTCAATGTAATGCACCAATTACATTTATTCAAGGCATTCAATTGATCATTAACATAACATAAAATTAATTTTCTTGTAGTTGATGAAAACATACCTATTAGCATATCCTTCTGATAGTTTCTGCTAACAATATCACGAAAATTTGTAAACTTGTATACTTCCATGGGGACATCTAGAATAGGCTGCTCTATGATAAAGGTACAACCAATGGATTGTAGCTTGTAGGCATGATCACAAACTTTGTATTGGCCCGGATTAGCAACTACCTTGAAATTGTTCATCATATAGGTACTTCCTTGCTTCAACCTAAACTCCTAACAATAAAGTGTTCCTTTTTCACAACTATGTGTATCATATCCCCCTGTATTAACACATTACAATGTAAATTTGAATAGAAAATTAAAAACTGCTTCATTAATGAGATCAATACCTTTTGAAATCTAAGATAATCATTTTGAGACTCTTTTTATTCTGGTTCTGCACATACCATAGATGAGTTATCCCGACAACAAGCTTCAATGTTTGTTTCTTACCATTTATATCTTTAATGGCATCAAACTTCCTTTCCATTTCTTTGATTAAAAATAATAACTTAAAAAAAGTGGTAAATCTACTTATAAAAGATACAAATTAGTGACAAAGTTGATCAAAGGAACACTTTCCAAAAAATTTGAACAGTAGTAATCCAAAAGCACAGATGAACAAAATCATTTCAAATAGGCTTAAATACATTTTTGGTCCATGATAAATACATGTTTTTTGCATTTGGTTCCTGATAAATTTTTCTTTCAGATTGAGGCCCTAATATTTGAAATTTTTTGTCTCAAGTCTTTGTCGTTAATCCGTAATCGTTATCTGCATATGTGGCCATTAACTAGACACGTAGGCATGCCATGTGTCGTGCCATGTAGGAAAAAGTTTTTTTTTTAAATTAAAAAAAATGTTTGTCTTCATCTCTCCCACTCACCAACTTGGTTGTGCCACTTCCCCTGCCCCCATCGATAGCTGCTGCAGCCGTGGCACAACAGGTGATCTCATTCTCAGAGCTAGAGAGGTTGAGCTACGTCCTTTTCCTCTCAATGAGCCACCCACCACTTCCTCTTCCGATTTCGAGGAAGATCTCCCACCACCACTAGTTTCCAAAAAGCATCATCCCCTTCCCATAAACCTTCATCCCTAACACTCGTCCTCCGAATCGAAAACCGAATCTGGATCCGAGACCAAATACAAGTGATGTTCTCTCTGTCTAGACCCGCACAACCCAACCAATACCTCCATGTCATGCACAACCTCTGCCCCCAACACCCTGCGTTGCTCTCTATCCCTCACCTGAATATGCGCGTGACCCACCCTGTAACCTCAAGGCATATGCACGACCATGATAAACCAGATATGTGAACTATTGTGTTACCTCCACCCTCCATCATGTTGTTGTTGGGTTGGGTTTCAGGAAGTTATGGAGGGCACCAAAAAATGGTTTTCTTGGTAGTTTTTGAGTTTTATTCCCATTGACAAATTATTTACCCAATTTTTTCAATGCTTGCTGTAAATTAGTGAATGTTCATTGAAATTGAACATCCATTTGAGACATATGGGATTTATTGATTTTGAAGATTATTGATGGATGGTTGAGATTTAGGCAAATGAAAGTTGTGAATTAGAAGCAAATATTTTGAACGGAATATTTGCAGATTGTCGATATGGTTGATATTCGAAGTTGTTGGGGTTTGGGGCGTTTGCATACTATTGTGGTGGTGGTTGTGTCAAACTGAAAGTTTTTGTGGCCAGCGGCGATTTTGATTGCAAAAGTGGTTGTGAAGGTGAAGAGGACCGAAAGGGTGGCGATGAGTAGGAGCAGATTAGGGTTTAGGCTCAACAGAGAAAGGGGTAGCCGATTGGGAAAAGAAAGAAAGAAAAAATTTTAACATGCAAAACGTTGTTGTTTTTTACTTATTTTTTTTTTTAAAAAAACTTTTTCCACATGTAATCCCAATTAGACAAAAATCACACGTGGCATGTTTGCGTGGCCGGCTAACGGCTACGTAAGCAGTTAACAATTACGAACTAACGACAAGGACCTAAGGCAAAAAATTTGAAATGAGGGATCCAATCCGAAAGAAAAATTTATTAGGGACCAAACACAGAACACATGTATTTATTAGGGACCAAAAACATATTTAAGCCTTTCAAATGCATAAAAAAAAACTAAAAGCTTACACCTTTTCAACAACCAAATCAAATTAAAAAAAATTAAAAGTCAAACTAAAAGCACGCAATATTTTTTTATAAACAATCAAAATACGCATACATTGATTACATATGCTCTTGCACATACCTAGAAATGATCATAAAGACTTAGAGAAAGGAAGCCACAATATTGGAGCATAAAAATAGAGAGAAATTTATTTACATTGCACTGATATAAACATTTCTTGATTTAATCCAGCTAAGCCACAACACTGGAGCAGACAGAGAGAAAGCTATTTACATTGCGTTGATACAAACATTTCTTGATTTAATCCAACTATGTTCATGCCCATTATTTACAACGTCCTTATTAAACAAAACTAATTTAAAGAGCAGCCAAGTGTTAGTGCAAATAGAATAAGGTAGCAGCAGGTCAATTTAATTCTTCCCTAATTAATCACCTAGCTAGCAGGAAAGAACTTTACAAATTAAAATTATGTAGCAACTGATTTATGTCCATGCCTATTATTTACAACTTCCTTACTAAAAAAATTTGATTTAAAGAGGTTGTAAAATATATTAACTTAAAAGATAAAACTATAGGAAAATCCAACTAAGTGAAGATTCTACTTTTGAACTAAAAGATTTCAAGTTTCCATCGGTATTCATGTTATAGTGAGAAAAATGCTAAAAAATGAATATAACAACAGCAATCGGAGCAAAGAAAAAGACAGAAACTTATTTACATTGCAAATGATTTCAAATATCGAGTTTACATCTGTTTAAATAAGATTTCAAGTTTCCATTGGTATTCATGTTATAGTGAGGAAAATGCTAAAAAAAATGAATATAACAGTTGCAACTAAAGCAGAGAAAGGGACAGAGAAACTTATTCACATTGCGAATGATTTCAAATATCTAGTTTACATTAAATAAATGTTAGAAAATATGAAACTAAAAGTTTACATTTGTTCAATAACTGAATTAAATTCACATATTTAAAAAAAATATGTAAGTTAGAATAAGCTCAGCAAATCAATTTAATTCTTCCCTAATCAATCACCTAGCTAGCTGGAAAGAACTTTACAAATTAAAGTCATGTAGCAAGATTCAAGTATCTACTAATCCTCCCATATTGCTAAGAAAATGAATATAACAACTGCAGCTGAAGTAGAGAAAGAGAGAGAAAGTTATTTACATTGTGAATGGTTTCAAAATGCTCAATAATTGAATTCAATTCGCAAATTAAAAGTTTACAAATTAAAATTATTTAAGCTAGAATAAGCTCGGCAAACACCAGTGTTATAACAACCCTATGTTGCAATGACTAAGTAAGAAACTGCTCAGCAAACACCACTCTAACAACAACCAAGTGGCAACAGGTGACCGTACGAACAACCCATCATCTATTAGAAATGGAAGCCTCTATTATCTGAAGTCCCTAGCAACCCTTCTACTGAGTTTTATGCAATCTATACATCTTGAATTATTGAAAAATAGCTCTTTAGTGATTACTTGTCGCTATTAAGCTTTTTCTATCATTTATCAGCCCTTTTATGGAAGCTCCTTAGCCTTTTCATCAACATTATAATATAATAATGATATTTATAATTTATATATAAATAATTACTACTAATAAATTAATTCAATATCAAGAACCTCAAGCTTAGGTTGTTGGACCAAGCTATCAAACTTTAGTTTATGTTTATTCTAATATCTGATATCCAATTGCATAATTAAAAATCTCATCCTCTTTTCCCTTTGCTATGCCTTCCTTTTTGTGGTTGGTGTTATCAATTTTGTTTTTATTATGAATTCAACAGATTTTCTTTTATTGAAGTTAATGATTGTGAAATTGAGAATTCATATGGTGGCAAATAGTTGGATTAAGGCATGGTGAACTTATTTCCTTGTTCATTTCTGTAGAAGCAAAGACTTTGCCTTTGATGTTTTGATGATGCCATATGATCGTGATGATTTGATGCCTTATGAAAATGCGCTTCTCAAGTTTAATTCAAGACAAAAATCCAAGAATACAAGATACAACATCAAGAAGATCTCTAGTGTTTTAGGAAGGGAATTCCAAAATTGAAACTGCAAAAGGTTTGGCCAAGAAATTTAAGCAAAAATGTCTTTTTCAAGAGATTTACTCTGGTAATCGATTACCAGAGGATGGTAATTGATTATCAGCAGTTACTGAATGTTTTGATTCAAATTTTAAAGCCTGTAATCGATTACACAAGTCTTGTAATCGATTACCAGAGGAGATTTTCAGAAAATTATTTCCAAGGGTCACAACTTTTCAAATGGTTTTTACATGGCCATCAAAGGTCTATTTATATGTGACTTGGAACACAAATTTGCTTAGAGTTTTTCAGAACAAAAAGTCTTATCCTCTCAAAAAGCAAAATCATTTTATCCTCTTAAGAATTCCTTGGCCAATACACTTGCAATTCAATAAGGAATTAATTGAGTGCTCAATTGTACAATCTATCTCTTTCAAGAAAGATTTCTTTTTCTCTTCTTTCTATTTCTCAAAAGGGATTAAGAGACCGAGGGTCTCTTGTTGTAAAGAAATCTGAACACAAAGGAAGGGTTGTCCTTGTGTGGTTCAAAACTTGTAAAGGGATTTTGCAAGATAGTGGAACTCTCAAGCGGGTTGCTTGGGGACTGGACGTAGGCACAAGGGTGTGGCCGAACCAGTATAAATCCGAGTTTGCATTTTCTCTTCCCTTAAACTCCTTTATTGTTTATTGCTTATTATTTCTATTTAGTAAGATTAATTGGCATTATTATCTAGGAGTTCTTGTTTAAAAGGAATCTTGGGTTGTTGGGTTAAATTAAAAGTAGAATTTTTAATTGGGGAATAGTCTGTGATATCTTAATTCAACCCCCCCTTCTTAAGATATCTGAGGCCATTTGTCTAACAATTTCTTCACTGGTTTTGAATTCAAGTATTGAAAAATATTATCTCTATAATCTCAAGCCTTCCACAACTGAGTATTAGGAAAAGAATTTTTCTTCTTTTGTTCTTTGAATTCTCTTGAACAGAGATATGATGATGTATTTATATAAACTATAGAAATTAAAATTAGTTAGCAATATATTTGAGTATCTTCCCTAATCAATCCCATACCAAGCAATGAGTAAGTTAGAACAAACTCAGCAAACAACACTAGAATTGCAGTGAGGAAAAGTAATTCTCCCAACACCGGAGAAGAGAAAGAGAGAGAAAGCTATTTAGAATAAGCTCCACAAACAATTGATTCTAACAGCTTCTACTGAAAACTCTGCCCAAAACTCCACGGTTAGTCCAATTTCCCTAGAACATTGCAACATAAACCCTGCATGCACCACGAATATATAAAGTAAGCAAACCTTGGTCCCTCAATCCCTAACAATAGAAATTAAACAAAAATTACAACGAAATAAGAAAAGAGGGAGGAAAAACGAAAGACACACTAAATGCTTTTCTTCCCCTTTTCCCTTTCCTTCTTTTTTTGAAACCAAATTTTGGTTCCTCAATTCCTAACAACAATGCAAACCTAAGCTTTTTGGTCCTCTCTTCTCCTTGTCACATTCTCTTCTCCTTTTCCCTTTCCTTCTTTTTGACCGTTTCTTCTCCTCTTCCCTTTTCTTCTTTTTTCTGCCTAAACCACAAAGGAAGAAATAGTTTTCCTTTGGTGATGTTGTGATGAAAGGTAGTAGAAAATAGGGCATAGAGTCTTGTGCCACTCCCATCCTGTCACCGGGTCATAGAGTTGTGCCTCAGAATAGGGTGCAGAGGCTACATGTTCTTTTCGTGAGAGAAAGACACTATCAGCATAAAATTTTGGCAAAATTTCACTTTTGGTCCCCCACTTTAGCTCCAATTTCGCATTTGGTCCCCCAGTAATTTAATTCACAAATTTGGTCCTCCAATTTTATAAAATCCTGCAATGTTGGTCCCGGATGCCTCAATTGGATGTTGACCGTAATGCAGTGACGTTGACTGCCATGTGTCAACATCTGAGAGGTTCCTTGAAAATGCTTGCATTTTTTTACCCAGCTGTGGTAAAATTTATTTATGTTGACAAAAATTCAAAAACCAATTTTTTAGAAATCCCTAACCCTAAAGCTTGGTATTTGGAAGCGCACTCCCAGAAACCACAAATGTTATCGTGAAGTTGTCGTCGTGGGTGAAGGTGCATGAAGGTGGGTGAAGGTGCTTGAAGAATCATTGTTGAACATCCTAGGAACATGGAGGGGGATTTTGTTTTCAAGTAAGTTATTTTATTTGTGGGGTTTGTTTGTGGAAGTGGTCCACATAGTTTAGGGTTTTGTTTTGTGTTTGTGCATGCCCGTCAACGAAGTGGTTTTGGTTAATTTGTGTGGTGGTCGTGTGTTTATAGTTTTGTGTGTTTGTGTGGGGTTTGCTGGTGGTTCAATTGTGTGGAAAGGTTTGTGTATTTGTGTTGAGTTGTTGGGGTCCACGAAGCTTTATTGGTTTTATTTTGCTGTTATGTTCTGTTGAAGGTGTGGTCCCGATATTGTTTTTTTTTGTTGTGGTGGACCCTTGTTGTTGTAAAATTGGAAACATGAATGGTTGTTTTCTTTTTGTCGTGGTGGTCCCCATTTTGGCTTTTATTTTTGTTATGTTCTGAAAAGCTTTGTTGGTTATGTTGTTTTTATTAATTTTTTGGCTTGTTGTCGTTCGCGTTTTTGCAAGCCAACTGAAGAATAGACAGTGAGGTTAAAGATTCACCATGGAGGAATGTTTATTTATAAGTCATCCATTGTGTATGTCAATGGAGACATCGTTGAAGAGGAATGGGGTTGGGATGTGGATACTATGTCATATATTGACTGGACGAAGGTCATTAAATCTATTGGCTACAGAGCATTCAAGTGCTTATGGTACAGGCACCCCCGAAAGGCACTTTGCAGAGGGTTGAAGCCACTGAATGGTGACTCTGATATTTTACAATTGGCTGAAGATGTTGCTGGGTTTGATGTGGTGGAAGTGTATGTGGAAAATGGGGTGATTGACGGATGTGATAAAAAGTTGAATGATGTTGAGGGAGATGAAGTTATTGTAATTGATGGAATGGAGGTTGAACCAGTTGTGGCGGGTGAGGTTTAGGTGGAGGGTGAGGTTCAGGTGGAGGGTCAGGTTCAAGTGGAGGGTCAGGTTGATGTGGAGCCTCAGGTTCAGCTTGATGAGGAAGGTTTGGTTGAGGTTGTGGTGCAGGTGCAGGTTCAAGATGAGGCTGGTGGTGTGGGTGAGATGGAGGTTGTTGTTGAGTGTATGGATGATATTCATGTTGGGGTTGACAAAGATGATGATGATGTGGGGTCTGAAGAAAGTGATTCGGATTATGTTGGGGATGAGGAAGATGATGATGATAGCAACGACTGTAGTGAAGTTTCAGATAGTGATTTTGAAGAAAACTCTGATTGGACAACATGATTGGAGTCTAAAACATTTAGTCAAAGTACTGAGGCTACTTTTGATATTAATAAAGTGGAGTCAAGAAATTCTAATGAGTTAGATACTCCACCTAGAAGTGAAGATGAAGGTCCCCCAAAAGTTAGATATCCTTGTTTTAAGGTGCCTGAAAATGATGAAGATGTAAAGTTTGAGGTTGGGTTGCAATTCAGTGGTAAGAAACAAATTCTAGAGGCTGTGAAGACCTTTGCTGTAATTTCTAAGAAGAATCTGAAGATTAAAAAAATGACAAAAGGAGAGTGATTGTAATCTATAAACAAAAGGGTTGTCCCTTCTACTTACGGGTGAACAAGTCTATTGTTAGTCGGATAATACGACTAACTTTTGTGTAAGAAAATTGTGTAAATTGTATATAACTTCTCCCATTTATGGTCATTTTGTAGTGTTGTAATTATTTTTTATTAAATATAGGTAATAAGTACTAAGTATCCTCATTTTGTGTATTTAATGATCATTCCTTTTCAATTTCAGGCTAATTAGGCAAGTTCGGTGGAAGTGCTGATTTTGAGCTGCTCGCTAAGCCAATTCTCTGGCTTAGCAAGCCATTTGCTAAGCGCAACAGTTCATAGCTAAGCGCATAGAAGATCCTAGAAGCAGATGAGTTGTCATGATGCGCTCAGCGAGAATCAATTAGTTAAGCGCACCGCTTGAACCTCCAGGCTGAGCGAGCATGACTGGCGCTAAGCCAAAAGTCACTTACACGCGCTAAGTGAACCTATCTACCACTAAGTGCACGCCTCCCAACAGAATTGCCTATTTAAAGCTGAATCTCAAAATTGAGAGGGTTGTTGAGTTTTCGAGAGTTTCTGGCTGTGGAGAGACTGGAGAGGACCGAGTTTGAAGAGGAAGCTATGGAGAGCTAAATCCTCAGTTGGTTCTTCATGTGGGGTACTTGATGTATATACTTCTATATCTATCTGATGATGTTTTATGTGTTCTCTGTACTATCAGTATTTCATGTTAGTATGCTTTTGCCTTGATCACGTAGATGCATGCTTAGTTAGGGTCACTCAACAATAGGAAATGGTTTGATCCTTAGAACTTGATAGGATAGGGCTAGTTTATTGTATTGTCACGAGGGATTGGGGTACGATAACCTAGTTGTTGGTATGTATGTCTTAATGCGGTCCTGGTCAAGTTTAGTCCAACAAGAGGGATCTAAAGATGATGCTTGACTAGGATTAGGCTAAAAATGCATGAGACATCAGGGTTTAGCAGTCCAGGAGACCTTGATGTGCCATTATTTTCTCCTATTTCTTAACCCTTTTTGCATCATTTTAAGTACTGATTAATCTTAATTGTCAAATTAATTAGGCAGTTCTATTATTTGGGCTCATTCAGCTAATTTGATGTTTTTAATCTAATTTCAGAAATTAATGAAGCATTGGGCTTAAATCCAGAATTGGGCTTGGACTTGAAGAGGGCAGACTATTTTATTCTACAAAATTTTATCTTATCTAGACTTTATCTTATCTAGATATTATTTAGATTTGATCTCATCTAGATATTATTTCATCTAGATCTTATCTTATCTTATATTATCTAGATTTGATTTTATTTTATTTATGGGCTTGGATTTAAAACAGATTTGTAAGCTTTGGGGCTGGAAAAAATATATAACAGCACCAAGGTTCTAGTTTAGGCCCTCTCTCTTTTCTTTCTCCACTTTTTCGTTTTGCAATTCTAGTTTTTACTTTTCGTTTCAGCAATAAAATTTCGTTCTTCAATCCATAATTTCGTTCTCTATTGATTAATGGAAGGCTAAGTCCCCAACATTGTTTTCTCTTGAGGATCAAACACAGTTCTCTTTGAGGTTCTATTATTACTATTAAATTTTGTTCAGTTTTCCTCTTCACTAATTACTCTGAATTTGTTGCTATTAATTCATGCATGCTTAGTGCTTGATTAATTGTCTCTGCACTTAATTTACGTTCATGCTTAATGATCGTTTATGAGTAATTGGTGTATGTGTTGCTTAATCACATAATGAATGCCTTATGTTAAATTTCGCTTAGTAATTTAATTTAGGGTTGGATTAAGTGGTTGAACTGATAAAGGATAAATTCTCGCAATCTAGGATAAGAGACTTGCTTGTGAATCAAGGGGAAGCATCGTATTTTAATTATGATATTTTCTAATTCAATTTTACTCGTTGTTTAATTTACCAAAGCAAACAACCCCCCTCGCCCACACCATAATTGAAGCCTCTGCCATCAAATTTAAAATATGCTTACTTGGATGATAGCAAAAGTTTTCCAGTAATTATATCAGCCTCCCTTGTTGATGAGCAAGAGGAGAAGTTGTTATCAGTTCTCAAGAAGCATAAGAAGGCTATAGCCTGGACCCTAGCGGACATTCCTGGTATTAGCCCATCCACATGTATGCATCGAATAAATTTAGAGGATGGGGCTAAACCAGTAAGACAGCCACAGAGAAGACTCAACCCGGTGATTCTTGATGTAGTGAAGAAGGAGGTAACCAAGCTTTTGCAAGCTGACATCATTTATCCTATCTCCGACAGCCAATGGGTGAGTCCCGTCCAGGTAGTCCCGAAGAAAACCGGCCTTACCGTGATCAAAAATGAGAAGGAGGAGCTGATTCCTACTCGGGTGCAGAACAGTTGGAGAGTCTGCATCGACTATAGGAGGTTGAACCAGGTTACCAAAAAGGACCATTTTCCACTGCCATTCATTGACTAGATGCTTGAACGCCTGACAGGTAAATCTCACTACTGTTTCCTTGATGGTTTTTCTAGTTATATGCAAATCACTATTGCTCCTGAGGATCAGGAAAAGACCATATTCACCTGCCCCTTCGGCACTTTTGCCTATAGGAGGATGCCTTTCGGCCTGTGCAATGCCCCTGGTACCTTCCAGCGGTGCATGATCAATATATTCAGTGATTTTTTTAGAAAATTGCATAGAGGTATTTATGGATGATTTCACTGTATATGAATCCTCTTTTGATATTTGTTTGGATAGTTTAGAAAAGGTTTTGAATAGATGCATTGAAACTAACCTTGTTCTAAATTTTGAAAAATGTCATTTTATGGTTGAGCAAGGTATAGTTTTAGGCCACATTATTTCCAATAAGGGCATTGAAGTAGATCCTGCATAAATTTCTATTATTTCACAATTGCCTTACCCCTCTTGTGTGCGAGAGGTGTGATATTTTCTTGGTCATGCAGGATTCTACAGGCGCTTTATAAGAGATTTTAGCAAAGTAGCCCTTCCACTATCCAACTTGTTGCAAAAGGAGGTGGAGTTTGACTTTAATGATAAATGCAAAGAGGCCTTTCATTGCCTCGAAAGAGCACTGACTACCACCCCTATCATTCAAGCACCTGATTGGACAGCCCCATTTGAGCTAATGTGCGATGCATCCAATTACACATTGGGGGTTGTCCTTGCTCAAAAGATCTCCTTACTTCAACTTACTTCTTTTCCACCAAGACTTAGGGAGTTTTTCTTTTCCTATCTCCTCCTTTACTTTTATTACATTTGTCCAATTCTATTTGATGGTTTAATTGCTTTTCATCTTTTAATTGTGCTACATTGAGGACAATGTGTTGTTTAAGTATGGGGGGACTGTTCTTTGGTTTTGGTTTTGCTAGTTTTGTTAGTTTTGTTAATTTTTTTAGTTGTGTTAAATTTGTTAATTTTGTTAGTTTTGTTGGGTTTCTAGTTTAATATTTTAGGCCAATTCTGTTTGCATGTACAACTTTGCATGTTTTTCTTTGAATTATATGATATGTTCAAGTAATGGGTAATTGTTTTGAAAACAAAAGTCTCTTGACATTTTGTGATTTGAAATCCTTGTTTTTCCTCTACATGTCATGATAGTTTTGAAAGCTCAATTTGAAAGTGATAAGTTTACCTTTGTGAGAATTTGAGCCATCCATCATCATAATCATTTGGTGTGTTTTGCCCCATTGATTGCTTGCAAAATAGCCTTGGCTTGATTCTTGTTGATGCTTCCTAATTCACATGTATATTTGGAAATGATTTAGGCAATTATGTTCTTATAAGCCTCTAGCGAAATAGACCTACCTTGAATTAATTCCTTTGATAGCCCTTTTGAGCCTTGTTTCCCTTTCCTTGTTTTGAAGCTCACTACAAGCCTTAAGTGAAAAACCATGATATCACCTTACCCTTAAGGAATTTTGGAGCTTTGGAATTTTTTTGGGAATAAGTGTGTGTGTGTGGGGGGGGGGGGGTTGTTGGATAACATGTTTTGTTGGTTATGCTTCATGATGTATTTTTGGGCCATACTGATGTACATTGTATATGGGTTAAATGTTGGACATGCTGCTGAATGATATGTTAGTTCTCAAATGCTACTGCTAAAAAAAAGCAATAAAGTTGAGTGAATAAGATCTTAAATGGAAAAAGAATGACGAGACTCTTGGCTCTACTCTTTGCGTTTAAAATTTTATCTTTAGGTTTTCTTATTTTTTTCTTAATATGCACTTATTCCCCATTGCTCCTCTATTCCTTTGGGATTTAGCTACTTATTCCATCTTTTTCCCTACCTTGTCCTTGGCCCCATTACAACCTTAAAAGACCTTTTGATCCTCATATGCATGTGTTTGTCAAGTTGTTTGTCAATTTTAGAATTTTGCCAAGTCTATGTGATGTTTGTTTTCATGGGTGCTTCGAGAGTAAACAGTAGCCTAGACACTTGAGAGATAGAGTGTATATCTTGTGAGGCTTAATCATTTTTCATTCTTGAGCTCATTAACTATTTTGCCATGATTGGGTTGCTTGGATGATTTTCACGAATGTCTTGACTCTTTGGATCTCTTCATGTTAGATGTTACCCATTCTTTTCATTCCTTGATGTTCATTGAGAAATATGTAAATGTTTTTGTTTGTCACTCTTTGATATCCTTGGATTTTGTTCTTTATTTCATTTTTCCCAGGAGTGCAAAAGGCTAAGTATGGGGGGGGGGTTTGATGTTCCATTATTCTCTCCTATTTCTTAACCCTTTTTGCACCAATTTAAGTACTGATTAATCTTAATTGTCAAATTAATTAGGCAGTTTTATTATTTGGACTCATTCAGCTAATTTGATGTTTTTAATCTAATTTCAGGAATTAATGAAGCATTAGGCTTAAATCCAGAATTGTGCTTGGACTTGAAGAGGGCAGACTATTTTATTCTATAAAATTTTATCTTATCTAGACTTTATCTTATCCAGATATTATTTAGATTTGATATCATCTAGATATTATTTTATCTAGATCTTATCTTATCTTATCTAGATTTGATTTGATTTTATTTATGGGCTTGGATTTAAAACAGATTTGTAAGCTTTGGGGCTGGAAAAAATATATAACAGCACCAAGGTTCTAGTTTAGGCCCTCTCTCTTCTCTTTCTCCACTTTTTCGTTTTGCAATTCCAGTTTTTACTTTTCGTTTCAGGAATAAAATTCCGTTCTTCAATCCATAATTTCGTTCTCTATTGATTAATGGAAGGCTAAGTCCCTAGCGTTGTTTTCTCTTAAGGATCAAGCACAGTTCTCTTTGAGGTAATCAAAGAGCTTGGTGAAAATGTAGAACATTGCCTGTGTGTCAAACATTTGTATGGTAACTAGAAGAAGAAGTATCCGGGAGCACACATGAAAGAGTTGATGTGGATGGTAGCTCGAGCAACAACTTATGATGTTGAAGCTTGGAAGGATCTAGAAAGGTTAAACCCTGCTTCTTGAACAAGGTCTGCTTTTAAGGTAAACACAAAATGTGATTTGCAAGTGAATAACATGTGTGAGGCATTCAACAATGTAATAATGGAGTACAGAGATAAGCCAATTATTACACTATTGGAGGGAATCCAATTTTACATAAGTTCTAGAATTGTCAAGTTGAGGACTATCCTCATGAGGTATGAGGGTTCAATATGTCCTAAAGTTCAGCAAATCATTGAAAAAAATAAAAAAGCATGTGAAACATGGCGGGCACATTGGTATGGTGATGTTGATTTGTCTTTGTTTGAGGTGTCAAAGGGCATGGAAAAATTTGTTGTCAATCTAAAACAACAGACATGTTCTTGTAGAAAATGGGAGTTAACTAGAATTCCATGCACTCATTCCATAGCATGCATGAGGATCAATGGTGTTGAACCAGAACTCAATGTGAATTCTTATTACAGGTGTTATTTTATGTAATTCCATGCAGTCATCTTATTTTTTTTACATGGTTTTTTGATTTGAATATGTATACTTGTTGCATTTGGTAGGAAATGTACTGTGTTGACCACGTATTCATTTATTGTCTACCCATGCAATGGACCCAACTTATGGCCTCCTCTGCAAACACCAGCGATGCTTCCACCTGTCATGAGGAGAGCTCCTGGAAGACCAAAGAAAGCAAGGAACAAGAAAAATGATGAGTCTACCATGAGGTCCAACCTGGCAAGACAGTCAAGATCAGTAGTTTGCAAAAATTGTCCCACAATTGGACACAACAGAAGGACATGTAAATGAAAGACATTTGTAGATAGGACCATTCCAAAAGGGGGAAATAAGGTACTTTTGTGTTGCATAAGTGCTGTAAATTTCATTTATCATAGATTCTTATTACATTCACCATTCTTATCATATTTGTTTTACATATTGACAGAACTTGAAGAGACAATCACCATGTCTCACCCCTGTTGCAACAAAGAAACAAAAAAATGGTCCAAGCACAAGTCAGACCACATCTGCAGGACATCAAGGAGGTGACAGCACCAATGAAACACAATAATCACGAATCAACTAAGGGAGCATCCAAGGAGAGATTGGGCACAACAATGTTATAGCTGCTTTATTTTTCATTTTGTTTAGGCTAATTTAATTTAGGAACCTGGTTCTATCTGAATGTTTAATTCAGAGGCCTTGTAATGCACTCATTAAGTTTTTACCAGTTGTTGTAATTAAAGTCTGCACAATATCAAACAATGTTATATCAGCCTTTTTTATTGCAATGTTATATCTGCCTTGTTTTTTTGCAAATATGGTGAGTTTATGGATGCCTTGCTTTCTGTAGTAAGGTGGCAACTCTCTTAGTATACTACCAATCTCTAACAGTTTTGTTAACAACAACAATGTACCATTTGTGGTTTTGTAAGCATCACTGTACTTGGTTTTGTTAACTTTTCCCAACCAAGGATTCACAAAACACTCTACAAGCTTATGTCAAGAACCAGATTTTACATTTAACAACCATCATTGCTTATGATTAATGCCAAAAAATACTATTTAACACAACTGTAATAAAGTACCTGTTTAACACCATCACTCAAACTCAAGTCACAATACTTTATTTCATAACATTCACAACCGACAATTGTACATTTAGGAATATATCATCAACATGAAAAGTTTCACAAACTTAGTCATATTCCACTAAATTCTCAACCTGATCAACATCACAAGCTTAAATTCTAAAAACAAAGTGTCTACCCAAACTTACTCATATTTCACTAAATACATATTTGAAGGCTAAATACAAAATTAATACCAAATTTGAACACCCATAAAATCTTCTTTCACTAACATACCAATTCAACAATTCCTCAATTACAATCTGCATATTACAAAGAACCAAAAAAATCACCATGACTTTCTTCCTAACTAATTACAAAATGTCAACATGTTATTGGAGCCGAATTACTACCATTTGTACAGACTCAACAAACAAACCACCAACAACCAATAACATTCCCCTACGACATTGCCAAATTACATTCCCTGCTACATTCTCAAATTACAGACCTCAGATACATAATAAAGACACTAACAAGCAAACACAGACCCAAGAAACAACCAAAACAATCCCTAAAAAATTTTCCTTCATCTTCATGTCACTGATCCTGCTTTGCAAATCCTTTTCCCTCAACTTCAATTCATCAACCTTCTTCATCAGTGCTACAATAATCTTCTTCTGACGAATGTTGGCAATTGGATCGTGCCACTCAAAATAATTACACCCTTTCCTACCTATAACCTACATGCTGAAAATATCCAAAAAGAATCAACAAATAAGCTATAACACAACCCCTACGAAATTATTATTCCTTACCTTGTATAGACCACATCCATAGAAACGCCTCCAGGATTATCCTCAGTCCACGATGTCACCAGTGGAGCCTCTATGTTACAGAGACACAACACGCGACTTCGGGCCTTGGAGGTGTACGATGAGGAACTCCTTTCCATGGCACCGTTTATGGAGGACAACAACACCTTAAGCACCACCACTATGCAGCGACACAATCACCCCGATGACCCACCCACGCCGATGACGTACCCACGAAGAAGGAAACATTGCAGAAGCTCCACACCCATGACAACGCTGAACCACAACACAAATGAACACGATGAAGCTGAAATCAAATTTAGGGTTAGGGATTTGTAAATACATATGTTTTAGGGTTTTCATTTAGAGTTAGGGTTTTGGTCAGCGTAAAAAAATTTTTACCAAAGCTGGGTAAAAATATGCAAGCATTTTCAAGAAACCTCTCAGACGTTGACACATGGTAGTCAACGTCACTGCTTAACGGTCAATGTCCAATTGAGGCGTTCGGGACCAACATTGCAGGATTTTATAAAACTGGAGGACCAAATTTGTGAATTAAATTATCGGGGGACCAAATGTGAAATTGGAACTAAAGTGGGGGACCAAAAGTGCAATTTTGCCTAAAATTTTTAAGTGGATTTCTTAATTTAATTTTTTTTCCTCGTATTACTTTTTGTAGTTTCCAAATATAATGTAGAAATTTATATATAATTTTTGCTCCAATAAAAATAAATTTTAGAAATTTTAAAAAATTAACTTTTATATATTTTTTATTTTCATTTAATTTTGGTTTAATTATGTATTAGATAAATATTATATTTTATTGCTAAAAAATAGTTTCTTATCGTTTCTTGCAAAAGATACATTTCTTATTTTTAAAAAACTCTTCTTGGTCATAGATTCGCTCTAATGAAAAAGCAATTCCAATAATAATAAATTTTAGAAAATTTTAAAAAATTCACTTTCATATATTTTTTATTTTCATTTAATTATGGTTTAATTATGTATCAGATAAATATTATTTTTATTGCTAAAAAATAATTTCTTATCGTTTCTTGCAAACGATACATTTCTTATTTTTAAGAAACTCTTCTTGGTCGTAGATTCGCTCTAATTAAAAAGAAATTGTAAGAAAAAATTTATTCTATTAAGAAATCCTTCAAGAAACTTCATCAAAGAGATGCTCTAAGACTCATATTTCAATTTTGTTTTTAATTTTTTTTTATATCTCTTTGTTCTCCTGAGAGAGAAGCTAAGACTCTTTTTTTTATTATAATAAGATTGACAGGTATCAAGATTTTAATTGAGATTAGTTTAGTAATTTTTGTTATACATTTCTTTATTACTTAGATAGATAACTAGATAGAAAAATAGACGAGCTAGCTTTGGCTGCATAAGTGTCAACCTCTGTGCAATAATTTTCCACCCAAAACAAAATACCACTTTTTTTAATTATTTTATCGTTTTAATTAAGTCTCTTCTCTAGAAACAAAACTAAGGTTCCTCTTCCACGTAGAGAAAGAAAGGAAGATTTCTCTCTGGGAAAAAAAATTAAAAAAAATCCATTCTTCTATCTGACACCTATCAAATCAATTAGACCCTTTTCCTATTCTCAAACACAAAAAATGAGCTCATTTCCCTCTTGTCTCCGTAAACCCTTCTTTCACCAAGAAGGAAAACCTTTTCTACTTCACTTTCTCCTTCTTGCTGACTCGTCTTCTTGGTCTCTCCAACAGAAAATGCAAACCTCGACTGTTGGTGGCTCGTCTTCTCAGCCTCTCCAATGGAAAAAGCAAACTTGGTAAGAAAGTTCTTTTTTTAATATGGGATTTTAAATCTTTGACATCGGATATTCGATTCCTTTCCTTCTTCTCCTTCTCACCCAAAAAGGCAAGCATTTTGTTGTGGTACTGGTAAGCTAATGTTTTTGAATTTCACTTGGTATTTGAGATTTTTATCTTCTTCTCAACACTGATAAATTTTCTTCTTCTTATAACTGATAAAATATTGTTTGGGTGTTTTACATTTTAGGGAAATTTCCTCCTCTGTTGTGTCATAAGCAAGTTTTGTTAGCATTGTCACTTTTGATTTTTTTTTTTGTGAATATGTTTGTGTTGGGTAGTAGAGGTAGAGAGACTTGTGTTGTTAGGATCTTTGGGTGTTTCGGTGCGCCTCTTGATTTTCTTCATTACCTATTGTGAATGTATTTTTTTTCTGCATTTGAGTTTAACTAACTTTTTAAAGTCAAATGTTTCTCTTGATTTGTCATTTTGATCTTTTTCTTATTGTGTTGTGGAATTATTTCTTTGATTGTGTTGGACAGTTTGTCTAAATATGTACTCCTCATGTGCCTCCTTTCATTTCTATTTTATGGCTTACTTTCTTGCAACATGTCTTTATGCTATAGGAAAATGGTAGTTCATTTACTTGATCTGATTACTAATGTATTTTTTGTGTCTTCTAGACTCTAGAGAATCATCACTAAGAATGGCTCACAAACTTAGCTATATCAAGGACATAAATGACTCGAGAAACATGGAAAATAGTTGTCAGAATTGTTAATATTTGGAGTAGGAGGAATACATCACGACTAATACTAGACATGATTTTTATGGATAAAGATGTAAGATTTCTTATTTTGATTGTAATTGCCATTTGTATTTGGTGATCATTACATTGGCAATGTATTGTGTTTGATCGTTTCATTGTCTAGAGGGACAAAATACATGCTCAAGTAAAAAATTTGGGGATAGAAAAATGGAAACAACTTTAAAATGGTGTCTTTTATATTGCCCAAAATTTTGAAGTAAAAACTATAGACCAACAACTCATGCATACAAGTTGGTTTTTGTGAAAGGAATGAAAGTCAAGGATTAACACATCCTAATGGTTCTTAGTAATTAATCTCCTGCAATACCCTTCCCTTTCTTTCTTTGAGTGAAACAAGCCACTGAAATGGTCTTTCCTCAATCAGATTTCTATTGTAAATTTGATACTGAAATATTTTCTATTGTAATCTAGTGAATTTTTTGTGTTGTGTCTTAATAGATGCAAAAAGCTGTTGAAATAGAACTCCTGACCAAATTTCCATATGGAGGCATGTATTTAGTCTGTTACATTGCTTTTGAGGAGGTCTGAATTAAATCTAGGCTAGGCTTTAGAAGTTGGTAAATTTTATCTTTTGGCTTTTAATGTTGCAAGAAATGGTTTTGTTTTTATATTCTAATGTGTCATGAATGTGGCGTCCCCAAAATAATGACTGGTTTGATGGTAATAATCTAAATAACAAAAACCATGGTAATAATTTTTTTTTTCTTCTTTTTCTTTTTCATTTCTTTCTCTTTTCACCATAACAAGGTTTAGAAGGAAAATCCTCACTATAGAGTCCTGAATGGCCAGTTCACAACTCTATTCGGAGTCATTTCTTTCTTATCACTCGTGATCTCTAAACTATTTTGCTGTTTCAAAAGGAAGAGTATATCAGCCATTACTTTAGGTCGTCACGTGAAAATAAAAGAATAAAATACGGTCGATAAACTTTTTTACAAATAATTTTGCTAATGCTTTCTTTTCAAATAACAAGATTGGTCATAAATGCATTCATCATTTAAAGCTGTCCAAAATATGGGAGTTTTACAAAATACACAGTGTCATCCAGAGCAAAGGTGTCCATAGTGGTGGCTTCAGCCACATGTATACAATCATCAAATTCCTATACATCAGGTCTACCCATACAAAAACAAAAAAGTAAACCTAACAGTCAGTCCTAGATACACCCACCCTCAAAAGTATATAAAACTAATCCATGGAACTGTCCACTACGATGAAGAGCCTCCGCTGATCGCCATCTCCCCCGGGCCACTATCCTCCGTAGAATCTGCCTCAGATGCCGACATGACTTCCTCGGGAGAATCCACCTCAGGAAGTGGGTCCTCATCGCCCTCTAGAAAGTCAAGAGCATCCACAGCAGGCTCAGGAGGTAGCTCCTCGGGATCCTCCTCAAGGTCTTCCTCGGACGACGTTACCTCAATCAATTGGACTGGCTCCACTAGACGATATGGTGTAGGCGTGGGTAGTATCCACTCCACCGTGCGCTGAAGCGTCCGTGCAGGTTCATCTGGATGCACCAAAGAAGTAGCCGTGAATCGAATGGTGCCCCGAAATCGGCACCTCGTGTTGCCTTCGAGGGTCTCCCAAGCTCCCTCTAGGCACTCCATCTCCACTCGATCATGGATTAGCTGTGCCGCCATCACGATCTACAAGAAGGAAAAGAAAGGGGTAGACTCTTTCACAAGAATCTAACTATGCCGCAACACAATGCGTCTCATAACCACTACATGCAATTAAAAGGGGTATCTTAAGGCTTTTCATCTCTGGTAATCGATTACACAGACTTGGTAATCGATTACCAGAGGCTAAACTCGAATTACACAGCCTCAGAACATGAAATCTGCAAAAATGCACTATGTAATCGATTACACATACTTGGTAATCGATTACCAGTGACCCATTCCTCTGTGTAATCAATTACACAGACTGGTAATCGATTACCAGAGGCCTCCACCATCTCTTAGTTCCCTTTTTAAGCCTGGTAATCAATTACATCCCCTGGTAATTGATTACCAGAAGCTCCCTTAACTTCCTGACCTCGTTTTCAAGCCTGGTAATCGATTACACCCCGTGGTAATCGATTACCAGAGACCATCTTAGCCTCCTGTCTTCATTTTTAAGCCTTGTAATTGATTACCCACCCTTGGTAATCGATTACCAGAGGCCATAACCCACATGTCAATCAAAGTTCACAGCTGGCCAGCCACCACAAGCCTCCTTGCTTTGTGGTCTTTGTTCCTTTTATCTGTTGACTGCCAGGAGCTCGCCTGTTTAGGTACATCACAGGTTCTCACTGACTGACTATGCCCGGGTTGGGTCGGGATTGGTCAAGCTTGGTTTTGGGCAATAGCACCCCACCTGACGTCCCCAAGGTCTCCTGACCCCCGCGACATATCTCCAAGTACCACTCTGTGGTCAACGAATAAAAGCAGGAAGTTTCACCCTTCAACACTTCCTCATCTCAAGCTTGTAGGATTATGGGGTACCCATCACATGTGGTACTAGGTGGCGGTCGGGCGATGGTGCACAACAAGTTTTCCACATCCACAAAGCGCGCATAAACCCACCATCCCCTGTTGCCCACCTCCAACTGAGCTCACGTACTCCCACGTAGCCCATATCCTCGTTTCTCTCAACACCGGGTCCCCATCAATCCTCCCAAGCTTCCCCAACATCAAAGTAATACAACATTCAAACAGCACAAGCTATCACAGCCAAGCAAAATAGGGCAAAGGCAGAAAACTCTGCCCAAAACACCAACCAAAATCACAGCTTTTCACATACAAATACCCCAGAAACATTTCCTTCGTTCCCATTCGTTAACCGTTGGATCAACTCGAAATTTTTGTTGGGAGTCTCTAGTACATGAGCCTACATTTTGACCGTTGGGATCTACTAGCAAACATCCAGAACTCATTCTGCACTACTCTTTCCACAGCCAATCACACACAAGCATTTTTCTACACAAAGCCAAAATCCTGCTGCACCTATTTTGACAGCAAAATTCTGCATAAGTGCAGATTTCGAAAATCACACTTCCCCTCATCCAATCTTGCCCAAATCAATTTCTACAAGTCCCAAATCATGTATCAATCATGTCTAACCCAAAGTCAAGCTTCAAAACACAGCAACACAGAATCTAGGTGTCCAATACCCCTCAATTCAATGAGTTTTCTAGGTTTGAGAAGTGAAATTGAGAATGAGGTAAATTTGGAGCAAACTCTCACCTCACACAAGTCTATAACATCAATCTAAACTTGCTCAAACTGGATTTACACCTAAAATTCCACCGAATCAAAATTTGACTCCTCAACACCCAATTTTGCCCTAGAAATGGCTCTTGGTTCACTTTGGTCATTTGTTTTTCTCTCTAGCTCAGCCTAACCTTTCTCACATGTTCTAAATGGCATTTCAAGCTAGGGTTAACTCATTTTAACCTCCATTTACCACAGAATCCAGATTTAGCCTTTCAACTCTCAAAGCCTCACTCTTTTTCCACTCATAACACCACATTCTCACTTTCTAACCCTAGGTTAACTCTACCTTTCATCTCTAACAGTTTTCCATAAGCAATTTCAGCACATAAACATCACAAGCATCATCATAAAAACCCTAAAACTGAATGGGTAAGCTTAACTCATCCAAACATGGCAAGTTCAACAAGCTTTCAACAAGAGTCTTCACAAATAACTATCATGAAGCAGAAAACTAACAAAACTACCCATCATATCTCCCAAAACCCTATAACCACGAAAATCAAAGGAGAAAGAAGTCCACCCAAACCTGAAATTTCGAAGTCCCACTCGTAGACACGCACTTCACGACTCCGAAAATGCTCTCCTTTCGCGATTTGGAGCAGAAATGGGCACCAAAGGTCGAAGCTTTGTTTGGAGCTTCAATGGAGAATGAAGGAGAAGAGAATGGAAACGTGAGAGAGAGAGAGAGCTTCTGAATTTTTTTCTTGGCTGAGTGAGGAGAGAGAATATAGCTTTTTGGTTTTAAATAAAAGGGTTTTCTCTTTTTCTATTATTTTATTTAAGCAATGCCACATGTCTCCATTTGAGTGGAGCAAAAAGGGCCCACTTTCTCTTTTGATTGTGACCCATACTCAGCCACAAAAAGTGAGAAAAATCTGACCTTTGAAACGCTAAAATCCTGCCTCGGTTTGCTTGCCGTTTCTCTGGTTCCAATTCCTCGTGTTTCTCTGCGTCCGTCAGGGCCAGTTTTCGAAAGTAGGCAATATATATATCAAAACGCTCAGAATAAAACCCCGAGCGTGGTTTAGAGGTTGGTTTCATTAAATTTTAAGTCGCACGCAAAACGATGATTTTTAAACTAATTAATTAAGAATCAACCCATAACCTCCCAGTTATGGGCTTCTCTTTCTTAATTAGCCTAACCCGCGTATCTTGCCCCCACTATTCCTACTTCTACTAAGAACATATAGGCATATACACTGAATAATACTTATATATATAATCATTCAAAATACATCGTTTCCAAAAATTCCGGGTAGAAATCTCCAGGATGTTACAATGAAAAGCAGAGTTAATCAGTTGTTGAACTTAACCTAGTGTTGATTTAGTGATTATTACATTGTCATGATTGTTTTCGTTTAGATTCTAATGAAATTTATACTTTAGTTTGAACTGCTTTGTTGTTGGTAGGTAACATAACTTTAGTTACCTCATTTCTTTGCTTTTTGTATATTAATGTTGTTATTATGATTCCTGTAATTAATAAAGTATAATACCACAAGAATAAAATATGCCTCCTATCATGTTCATGCATAAGTAATGAAAGATAGTAGTAGTTTTTTTGTTGTCTCCTTATATTGACTATCTGTCTTTCATTTTCATATAAAGAGGAGGAGCAACCCTTCAAGAAGAGTTTGAAGGAGGTATGGAACATTCACATGTTGGTTAATCTGTGACTATTTTGAAGAATATCTGGACTGGCTGTTTACTTATCCATATAAGTTGGGTTGCATTAGACCTGATTGTTATTAAGGATGTCCATGAAGTTGACTTTATATTGTGTAGTGAAAAATTAACATTTTTTTATATTGTAGTTATTGACATTACATTTTTTTTTATTAAAGTGTTGGTTTGACAAAGACAAAGGAAGGCAAATTTGGGACTTGTTCATGGGTTTTAATGGAGGCACTTTGGTGCCAGGTAGGTGAACTATACCTTTTTTTCCTATATGTATTATAATAGATTGTTTTTGTAGAATTGCTCAACTCTTTATTTGTTAAAGAAAGGGTTCTCTGAATTTGAGGACAGAGAGGCCTCCAATAATAGAATAGAAGAATAGGATAATTTTCCCTCCCTTTCCAAGACCTTCTTACATCCATATATAAGACAGAGGCAAATATTCTAACAACCCACTGAGTGCTAACAAATTTCCTCTAGCATAATATGTTTTTAGAACTATCTATATCAATATTCCCCATAATAACCTTTATTTGCAATATATGAAATCAGAGTTCCTATTAGACCTAACATCGACTCTTGATGGTCTATTAGCATAAACTTGGGCTTCTTCAATTGGATTATGAATTGGAAACTTCTACATAATTGGCTCGTCGGTATCAATACCTTCCCCATCAAAACCAATCTTGTCCTCAAGGTTGTGGATGGCACATAACTCATCCCAATTTCCCCCAAGAAGTGTCATCAAGGGAAAGACCACACCATTGGACCAAAGCTTTGGGGGTGAGAGCACTATTAACCTCCACGATGCGAAGGTTTAGAATAGTCAAAGGAGTGACTAAGGGATCATTGGCACGAGATTGAGGGGGAATGTGTTAAAAAGAAGTGGGAGAAGGTCCCAAATGCGGCTTCAAAAGAGAGCAATGGAAAACATTATAAATTTGGTAGGTAATGGGCAAAGCAAGCTTGTAAGCCACAATCCCCACCATCTCCATAATCTGATATGGACCATAATAACACTTGGAAAGTTTATGGTATTTGGTCCGAGAGATAGAAATTTGGCGATGTGGCTGGAGTTTAACATACACCCAAGATTCTACTGCTAGTGTCGATCAGTCTGAATCTTCATAAAAGCTTGAGCCTTAGAAAGATTCTGGAGAATTAAGGTGAAAATTTCATCCTGAGAAAGAAGGACATCATTGCAAGCAGCCACAAAAGATGTTTCAACCATATAAGTGGGTATGGATAGAGGGTGTTTACCATATATAACCTAAAATGGAGAGAACCTGGAGGAGGAATGATTTGATGTGTTATAATGATATTCAACCCAAGGCAAAAAATGAAACCATTGAGAGGGTCTATGATAGAGGAACACACGCAGGTATTGTTCTATAGTACAGTTCATAACCTTCATTTGCCCATCCGACTGAGGATAATAGGTATAGATTATGTGGAGGTGGTTCCATTGAAATTGAACAAGTCAGCCCAAAAACAATCAACAAATATATGGTCACAATTAGAAAGAATACTCGTGGGCAGTCCATGGAGTTTGCAAACCATATTTACTAACAATTATGCAAACTTATAAAGCTAGGGGGAAACGTTGTTCATTTGTTAATGGCTTCCTTGGAGCTGCCCTTCTGAACCTATCCAGGTGTATCGAAGAGGGAGGTGGAGGCGGTTTTGGAGTTGGTGCAGACTTGCAGAGTGGCATGAGAGGAGTGTCATTAGTGGATACATCTTCTGATGAGGAAGAGGTTGGATCTTCTTTATTTCCAGTGAAGGAAAATGCCTATTCTTTGTCCCCAATCTTTGGATTGGCCTTGGTAGCCCTTGTCTTGACTCGTCGGGGAATTGATGAAGGAAGAATGGATGCACGTGGTTCAGCTACAGGTTGAGCCTTCTTGGCTTTTTTGGTTTTCTTGGGAGTAGGTGAGTCAGCTACAACAACTTTCCTTTTCTAAATGGCCACTTGTACCAACCTTTCATTATCATCATTTGTCTCACTTAAGTCCTTCAACCTTTGTGTGATTGGACTTATTATGGGTGGACACTCAAGAGAGGATGCAACAGACTCGTGCCTTCTTTTGGTCTTGTGTTCCTTGGCCAAAATCACATTTTCTTCTTCATCCCTTTAGGATTGTTTTCTGGTTTTCTTCTTCTTTTTCTACCCAACATTGATCTTCTTAATTTTTCTTGCCATGCCAAAGCTATCCAGACCAAGGCCTTCAATAGGAATGGACTTGGCGAATCTCTTTTGTTTGGCTTGTTGATGGCGTGCACATCCACTTCTAGAGCCTCCTTCAAAGTTTTTTCCAAGGCCACCTTCATAGCCTTTAAGTTGGTTTTTCTAAACTTTTGTTGTTTAGCGACTACTAAACCTTTAACTATTAAGGTATGCTTGGAGTCCTCGTCCATCTTGTTGAACACATGATAGACTCCTTGATCCCATAAAAGCTTGTTAATGAGGGTTGCATAGTAGATGTCGTCCAGACCACCTAGGCCCTTGAGGTTCCTCAGAATGTTGATATATATCATGTGTGGAAGGTCAAATGGTAGGTTCTTCATCAAGTGAACATCATAAACATGTGGAGGTCAGAGAGGGTTTATCTTGGAGCCGACCTTGTGAAGTACACTCTGGTTTCCTAGATTTTCGCCTTCCCATACATTAAGTTGTAAAAGATGGTCTTCTGAACACCAACCCTTTTAAAAGTTCTTTGTAGAGAGCTCTGCTGACATGAGAGTCATAGTTCTTCTCCCCAACCTTCTTGGTAGGTACTGTCCTCATGCAAACACCTTGTTGCTTTAGCAATGGCATCGATGACAATACGACCTTTACTCCCAAAACCTTAGAGGCTATATGGTCTTCTTGTTGACAAACTCAACATGTCGCCAGAAGGTCCTTATCAGTTCAGGGTAGATGGTTTGGGGTTCATTGAAGAAATGACTTACCACAAAATAGCTAGGTTTCAATCAACTTTAGACCCAATTTTTCGAGTTCTTGGATGTCAAAAAAGTGTTGTAGAGGCCATTTGAGAGGGAAGAAGTCTAGGGTTTGGAAAACTTAGAGGGAAGTTCAAGTGTTTGCAAGGAGAGTGTAGGTCCAAGAGTTTAAAAATATGAGGTTTTTATAATGGGATTTTTGGCTTTTTCAAGCACTTACAACGTTTCGCGAAGGAAAACAATGTGTTTTATAAAATGCATGACATATAGTCCATGTATTGAACATTGTGAGTGTATGATAATGGCTAATGGATGACATGCCCTTGGATGCATTAGTGGACGACATATGGATATTAAATTAATCATTTACAGAGATCATTCCAAGTTAACTCTTTAACTTAATCAACCTTTCTTCAGTTAATGATTTTATAAAAATATCAGCAACTTGTTCATCAATGGGTACAAACTATAAATCCACTGTACCATTTTGAACATGATCTCATATAAAATGATGTTTAATTTTTATATGCTTTGATTGGGAATGCAATGCTAGATTTTTTGAAAGACTTATAGTATCTCTATTATCACAATAGATAGGAATTTTACTCTCATAGATGCTATAGTCTTCAATATCCATAGAAGTTGAGTGCAACAACTTGTTGTTGACATGTATTTTGCTTCAATAGTAGATAATGCACTTGATCCTTGCTTCTTGCATATCCATGTGACTAAGTTGCATCTTATCAAGTGAAAACTTCCACTTGTACCTTTTCTTTCAATTTTATCACCATTATAGTTTTCATTGCAATAGCTTGTGAGTCTGAAACTTTCTCTTCTTTTGAACAAGAGACCAAGGTTAGAAGTTCTAATTAAATGTCTGGATATATGTTTAACTGCAATTAAATGAACTTCCCTTGATCCTTTTTGAAATCGAGAACATAAACAAACACTAAACATTATATCATGCCTGGACGCAGTAAGGTAGAGCAGTGAGCCAATCATTGCTCTGTATTTGGTCTCGTCCACCTTCGTTGATTCCTCGTCCAGTCCAAGATGTGTAATGGATGCATAGGAGTCTTCATTTCTTTTGCATCACTCATATTGAACTTCTTTAATAGTTCTTTTACATACTTGGTCTAATGAATATAAATGCCTTGTGGTGTTTGCTTTATTTGCAATCCTAGAAAGAACTTCATGTTGGATCAAGTGGCCTCAGAATAATTAAAAAGGGGGGGTTGAATTAATTATTAATGAACCTTTACTAATTAAAAATTTATCTTTTTTAATGTTACTAGATTCAATTAGGCTTTTACTATAATGTTAAGAAAGTAAAGAACAAAAATAGAAACTTAACCAAAAGTAAAAGCGATAATGGAAGTGCACAGTGGAAATTAAAGAGTGTAGGGAAGAAGAAGACAAACACAAGAGTTTTATACTGGTTCGGCAACAACCCGTGCCTACATCCAGTCCCCAAGCGACCTACGGTCCTTGAGATTTCTTTCCAACCTTGTAAAATCCTTTACAAGCAAAGATCCACAAGGGATGTACCCTCCCTTGTTCTCTTTGAACAACCAAGTGGATGTACCCTCCACTTGAACTGATCCACAAGAGATATACCCTCCCTTGTTCTCAGTTACAACAACCCAAGTATATGTACCCTCTACTTTTACCACAAAGGATGTACCCTCTAATGTGTTAAGACAAAGTTCTCAAGCGGTTAGTCCTTTGAAACTTTGTGAAGGGGAAACAAAAGATATCTCAGGCGATTAGTCCTTTGAAATCTTTTGTTTAAGGGAAAGGGAAGAATCAAAAGAATTCTCAGACTGTGTCGTTTTGAATTCTTTGACAAGGGAAAAGGGAGACACAAAAGAATTCAGGCGGTTAGTCCTTTGTTCTTTTGGAAAAGGGAGATGAGAGACACAAAAAGAATTCAGGCGGTTAGTCCTTGTCGAATTCTTTTTGGCAAAGGGAGAAGAGAGAGACACAAAAGAATTCAGGCGGTTAGTCCTTTGTTCTTTTGGAAAAGGGAGAAATGAGACACAAAAAGAATTCAAGCGGTTAGTCCTTGGCGAATTCTTTTTGACAAAAAGAGAAGAGAATGAAAAAGATGAATGACACACTTTTGTTTTCTGTGAAAGAACAAGGTTTAGAAACCAGAAAACTTTGAAAGCTTTTGGCAAAGGAAGAAGAAGAAGTAGAAGTTCAAAGATATGTTCAAAAGTTAATTGGAAAACTTATGTAAGAGTTTTCGAAATGCAAGTCAAGGTCTTGCTTTTATAGACTCTTCATGTATGGTCAAGAAAACCATTGGAAGAGTTATAACCTTGAGAAAAACCTGAAAACCATTGGAAGAGTTACATCTTTTGATTTTTATTCAAAACTTGTCACTGGTAATCGATTACCAAAACCATGTAATCGATTACACAAAGCATTTTATGAAAATATATGACTCTTCACAATTGATTTTGAATTTCAACGTTCAGATACACTGGTAATCGATTACCAATATATTGTAATCGATTACACCATTTTGAAATCAATTGGAACGTTGCAAATTCAGTTGAAAACTTTTGAAATCAAACTTTGCCATTGGTAATCAATTACAGGAAACTGGTAATCAATTACTAGAGAGTAAAAACTTTGGTAACTTAGAAAATTTTGAGAAAAACTCTTTTGAAAAAAAAAATTGTGCTATGTTTGTTTTTTGAAAAATCTTTTCAATACTTCCCTTGTGAAGTCTTCTTCATTTCTTCTCTTGAATCTTGAATTCATCTTCTCTTGAATCTTGAAATCAAACTTCTCTTGATTATTGAAACTTGTTGACTCAATCTTGAAATCATTCTCTTGGGTTTTTTGTCATCATCAAAACTACTTGAATCAACTTGATTCATCATCATGAAGCTTGCTTCTAAACTTCAGCTCACCCATCATGCTCATTTTGAACTCAGTCCATATTAACTTAGATAAATCTTCACAAAGCATTTCATTAGTGGCACCAAAGATAATGTTGTCCACATATACTTGTACTAGTATAAATTGAGACTTATAATTCTTTTGAAAGAGAGTTGTGTCAACCTTTCCTTGTTCAAAACCATTTTCCAAAAAGAATGAACTTAGTTTTTCATACCAAGCTCTAGGAGCTTGTTTAAGTCCATATGATGCTTTGTTGAGTTTAAAAACATGTTGAAGAAGGGTTTCACTTTGAAATCCAGGAGATTGTTCAATAGAAACTTCTTCTTGGATTAATCCATTTAAAAATGTGTTTTTTAGATCCATTTAATACAACTTCATATTACTATAGGTTGCAAATGAAAGTAAGATGCGTATTGCTTCTAAACGTGCAATATGTGCAAAAGTTTCTATGTAGTTTATACCTTCCTATTGTGAGTCACCTTTAGAGACTAATATTGCCTTGTTTCTCACAACCTCACCATTTTCGTCCAATTTGTTATGAAATATCCATTTTGCTACAACTACCTTATTTCCTTTCGGTAATTCAACAAGCTTCCAAACATCATTCTGTTGAAACTGGTCAAGCTCTTGCATCACTTTCATCAGTTATCGTCTTGCATTGCCTCGTTGATGTGTTTAGGCTCCACCTTGGAGACTGGTGCAGTGTGTCATTGTGTTTTTAATGACAGTCAAGCTTGAACATGATCTGTTGGATCACCTATTGTCATACCCTAATTTCGTCCGGGGACCTTTGCTCGATGACGTGCGACCATTCTTTGGTCCTCGTGAGGTGCTTGGCACCCATCATTAGGCAATTTGTGAAATTCCAGGACATGCCGAAAAACCAAAAAAATATTGATGCACAATCCGTAAGTTTCCGTGACACACCGGAAATCAAATGGAAGCATCGTTGCATAATTAAGTGAGGTTCCGTAACATTCCGTAAGTCAAAAAGGGGATGATTATGTAATCCGCAAGGTTCCGTAACATTACGGAAAGAAAACAAGTATCGTTACGAAATTCGTAAGTTTCCGTAACTTTACGAAAAAAGAATCACCAAAAAACAGCAGAGGGGGGTGTACTTAGTAAAAATGGGGGTGCAAATAGCACCCAGGCCCACTTGGGCCCTCCGGAATATTCCTCCAGAAGGCGGTTGCTTCTGGAGGAAGCAACCCTGCTCGCCTGGGCGAGCTGAGCTCGCCTGGGCGAGCTGGGCGGCAACCACCTCCCCTATTTTGCTATAAATAGGGGAGGAAGGCAAGAAGGAAGGGGTTCAGCCCCTTAGGCACTTCTCTCTCTTTCGAATTTGCTTGGAAAAATTGTTTCCGTGAAGAAAATCTAAGCCGAGGCGCTTCCGGAACGTTTCCGTAACGTTTTCCGTGAGGAATTTCGCAAAGATTTCAACCGTTCTTCGACGTTCTTCATTCGTTCTTCATCGTTCTTCGATTTTCAACGGGTAAGTACCTCGAACCAAGCTTTTCGATTCATTCTATGTGCCCGTAGTGGTCCACATTGTGTTTCGTGCATTTTTATTCTCGTTTTGTTTACTTTTTATACCCCTGTTGACGTGCTGAAGCCATTTTACTTAAGTCATTTCTCGCTTAACTTAAAAATAAAATAAATTTCCACCGAACGTTTGAATTGTATTATCCATTAACTTCGGTTAAAATAAATTCCGACCGTTCGGTCGTGCCGTAACCACGTTGGAAATCAAAAAGAGGTAAAAAATAATATAATAATCAAAAAGACATTTTTTAGTAAAATAAAGCGGAAAATCAAGTGGACGTTTTCTCTTTGGGATTTCTCATTCTTAATCGAATTGATTAATAACTAAAGTGAAACTAAAAGGCTAAAATCAATTCGCCTAGTCAAGCTCGTCCATAAAAAATAGGCTTTTGAAGTTTGTCATTTCATTTCCTCACTAAGTAAAATGGATCATTTTTAAGGTCCAACGCCTTAAAATGATCACCTCTTAAAGTAAAAAAGGAATCACTTGATAAAAAAGAACTACGTAGGTCTGATTTTCTCATCCCAAATTGAGGAATACGTAGGAGCAAAGGGAAACACCCTTGTCGACCACAAAAAAGGGAAAAATATAAAAAGGGTATAAAAGGATATAAGGACATAAAAAGGAACGTAAAAATCAAAGTCACGTTTGCACATTCGATTAAAGGCTGCCGTCCCTTGGGGCGGACGTGTGGGGTGCTAATACCTTCCCCGTGCGTAAATACAACTCCCGAACCTTTCACTTAAAAGTTCGTAGATCGCGTCTTTTCCGGTTTTTCCGACGTTTTCCTCAAATAAACGTTGGTGGCGACTCCGCGCGTATTCCTTTCGTGGAACACGCATCCCGCGAGTCTCGCGTCGCCCTCCCGCCGAAGGGTAGGTTGCGACAGTTGGCGACTCCACTGGGGACTGTTTTTAGAGAGTTAGGCCATTTAATTTTGTGCAATGTTTTACCGTGACTTACCCCTTTGTTGGTTTCCTTTCATTATGTTCTTGTGTATATAAACTCTTTGTTGCTTTTAGTGCGTTTTAAATGTATGCATGAAGTAAATATTTATTCATTTGATGCACACAAACACCAACACTATTTGCACGCACTGTGAGTGAAAAAGGGCCCTATACCCGGGTTCATGGGAGCATAAGGAGTGGAGGTGAATCTGTAATCATGCTAGGTCTCCGACTTGCTTGATTACAGTGAACCCTCATCTAGAGCTTTTCTCTTTGAAAACCTATTGTTGCTAGTAGTCCCTACTGCTACAATATGTTCGTCAAAGGGGATGATACCTCTAGAAACCATCAAGAGAGATATAACTACCTTGGGAATTATTGCTAAAAGCCTAGTTAGTTCTCTCCCTTATAGGTCCCTTCAATAGGGGCACGAAGCAAACACGCTGCGTGCCATTTTTCACACTGCCATGCATGAGTATCATATACCCTTTTGCTTATGTTCGGTAAATATTGTCATACTGTGCACATTCCCGCATTGTGTCTTTTGCATAGGCATTGCATATGGGTTCTGTCTTGATCCCTACTGTAAACAAACCAACGGAGGGTCCGTGTCGCCTTCTTAAAAACGTGCGTTGGGGCATTTCGCTACCCCTAGATGTCGTATCTAAGAAGGTGACAGATTCCCCGGACCCCCGTATTCGTAAATTGCATCTGTGTCATATGCATTTCTTCATGCATTCATCCATCCCACCCATGAGATATCGGAGTTTTGATTTGCACCAGCTTTTGTCTCACTTTAGTAAGCATGGGAACAAATCAAACCGGCAAGAGGTTCTACCAAGTCAAGGTCAAAAGCCCAGATACCACCAGCATCAAGGAATTAGGGCGGTTGATGGAACCCCTCCAAATGCAAGCTTTCCGCAAGACTTACGGAAAGATCTTAGAGTTGACCATAGCAGAGGTGTCCATAGAAGCCATTGCATCACTCACCAAATACTACGACCAGCCTTTGAGATGCTTCACATTCGGAGACTTCCAATTAGTACCAACCATTGAAGAATTTGAAGAAATTCTAGGATGTCCTCTCGGGGGAAGAAAACCATATCTTTCCTCCGGATGTCTCCCCTCTTTGAGCAGAATTGCAACTGTGGTCAAGGATTCAGCAAGAGGTTTGGACCGCATAAAACAGACTCGGAACGGCATAGCGGGCCTACCACAGAAGTACCTAGAAGACAAGGCGAGGGGTATGGCCAATCAAGGAGACTGGGTCCCGTTTATGGATGTGTTAGCTTTGCTAATTTTTGGGGTCGTCCTCTTTCCAAACGTGGATGGTTTGGTAGACCTAGCAGCAATCGACGCTTTCCTTGCCTACCACCATAGCAAGGAAAGTCCGGTGGTAGCTGTCTTGGCAGATCTATTTGACACATTTGACCGAAGGTGCGAGAAGAGTAGCGCACGGATCATCTGTTGCTTACCCGCCCTCTGTGTTTGGTTGGTTTCACACTTGTTCCAACAAGACACAAGACATCCATGTCCGCTCCTGAGCCATCGCTCGTATACTGAAAAGAGGAGAATGGATTGGGACCAGCTCTTGGCCGGGATAGGAGGTAGAACAATCAGTTGGTTCCCCCGATGGAAGGAAGGAAAAGAAGGAGTCCTTTTCTCATGTGGAAGATACCCAAACATTCCGCTGGTAGGAACGAGGGGTTGTATTAATTACAATCCCACGCTCGCTATAAGACAACTAGGGTACCCCATGAGGGGAACACCGACGGAAGAAAGCATGTCTCCTTTCCTTGTGAGGGATCTCGGCGCACAAAATTCCAAGACTATACAAAGAATCCATAAGGCATGGGAAACCCCGTTAAGGAAAGATCAAGAGCTTAGAGGCATTCGTAATGGCATCATTGGTGGGTACCACGAATGGCTGAAAGTTCGCATACGAGGTTTAGATTGGCTCGCCAAGTTAAAAGTCGTCAGCGAAGAGAATTTTGAAGCACCGGAAGAGGACGAAGAAGTCCAAGCTCTCAAAAGCGAGTTAGGAAAGGCAAAACTCGCCAAGGAGAAGTTCAAGTTGGCTGCTACACACGTTCGGAAGGAGTGTGCCGGGTTACGGGAAGAGAATGCAATTACCGCAAGAGCCCTTGAACAAGAGACCAAGAAGGCTCGCAAGGAAGAGTATGGCCGGAACAAATTTCGCGGAGCTCTATGGGGTAGCAATAATGAACTCAAGTTACGAAGGGAAGAAAGGGACCAGTCGCGAGCACATAGCATTGTTCTGAAAGAGGAGTTGATTGCTTGTTCAAGGTCCAAAAGAAGCTTGTCTCAGCGTTTATGCGAGACAGAGACCAACATGTTAGCTATCATCGCCAAGTACCAAGAAGAGTTAGGTCTAGCCACGGCCCACGAGCATAGAATCGCGGATGAGTATGCCCAAGTATACGCGGAAAAAGAGGCTAGAGGAAGGGTGATCGACTCTTTACACCAAGAGGCAACCATGTGGATGGATCGGTTTGCTCTTACCTTGAACGGGAGTCAAGAACTTCCCCGATTGTTAGCCAAGGCCAAGGCGATGGCAGACACCTACTCCGCCCCCGAAGAGATTCATGGCTTCTCGGCTATTGTCAGCATATGATAGACTTAATGGCCCACATAATTAGAAATCGTTAGGAAACTTGTATGGTCTCTCAGACCTTGACTAGATATGACTTCCTTTTTGAAATAAAATGAGTTGGTCCCATGTTTCTACTCCAAAAAGCTTGTGCAAATCAAATCACTCCTACATCTCATCTCTAGCATGCGTTTTCTTTCTTTACCCACTCCTCACGTTTGGTTTTTTAGGGAAAAACACCATAACTAAACGCGCCGCAAGGGATCCCTATCGCACCAGATCCAAATCTAGAACGATGGGTGATCAAGAGGAGACGCAGGAACAGATGAAAGCCGACATGTCGGCTCTGAAAGAACAAATGGCCTCCATGATGGAGGCCATGTTAGGTATGAAGCAGCTCATGGAGAAGAACGCGGCCACTGCCGCCGCTGTCAGTTCGGCTGCCGAAGCAGACCCGACTCTCTTGGCAACTACGCACCATCCTCCCTCAAACATAGTAGGACGGGGAAGGGACACACTGGGGCACGATGGCAGCCCTCACCTGGGATACAACCGAGCGGCTTACCCTTATGGATTGCCGCCCAACTATTCACCACCCATCTTGCAAGAAGATGCGGGCCACATTGCTTCTCCCGTCCATGAAAAAGAGCCTCCTCAGCAGCCCGACGAAGTCCATAAAGACCCTCAAGATTATGCTCGGAGGGATGTCGAGTTTTATCCCCCGATCCCCGAAGGGCCGGCACCAGGCACGTTGCCTCAACCCAACATCGCAGCATCGCCAATAGTTTTGTCTATGGAAGGGCCGCCCCCGGCAACTGAAGAAAGGAGGAAGCTCGATCTCCTTGAGGAAAGATGAGGGCTGTGGAAGGATTGGGGACTATCCGTTTGCAGACATGACGGATCTTTGCTTAGTACCCGATGTTGTTATTCCCCCGAAGTTCAAAGTGCCGGACTTCGACAAGTATAAAGGGACGACTTGTCCCAAAAACCATCTCAAAATGTACTGCCGTAAGATGGGCGCCCATTCTAAAGATGAAAAGCTGTTGATACACTTCTTTCAGGATAGCTTGGCCGGAGCTGCGGTAGTGTGGTACACTAATTTGGAAGCTTCCCGTATCCGTACTTGGAAGGATCTGATTACCGCCTTCCTAAGGCAGTATCAGTACAATTCTGATATGGCTCCTGACCGTACTCAACTGCAGAATATGTTCAAGAAAGAGGGTGAAACCTTTAAAGATATGCGCAGCGATGGAGGATTTGGCGGCACAAGTAGCTCCTCCCATGGTTGAGAGAGAGATGATCACCATGATGGTAGACACTCTGCCAGTGTTCTACTATGAGAAGCTAGTGGGTTACATGCGTCAGCTTTGCGGATCTGGTGTTTGCCGGGAAAGAATCGAGGTTGGGTTAAAGAGAGGAAAGTTTGATTACTTTCCTCCACAAACGTGAATGCCAAAAGAATCGGGGCGACAGGGGCAAAAGGAAAGAAGGAGATGCCCATGCCGTCTCTTCAACACCCGCGTGGGTAAACCCCACAAACACCTCATGTACCATCAGTACGCGCAACATCACCAAGCTTTCTCGGCTCATGGGGGAACGCCCTAGT